>NC_066583.1:560091200-560402450 GCF_024323335.1 Lathyrus oleraceus | reverse complement strand
CCTAACAAAATAAAAACGTATATTGAGATCAATCTGACAGACATAATTAAATATACAAATACACACGAATATTTAGGGGAATTTCACTTACGCGTCAACCGTCTTCTTCATACTCGGATATTTACTCCAATCACCCGATAACGAATCGAGATAATACACCATTAGTCTCGAAAGATCCATAGCAACCAACACCCAGTGACCACTGTAAAATAAAACAAAAATTTAGATGCATAAAAATTTTCTACGTAAAAGATATACATAGATTAGAATGAAATTATTAGAAAGAAAATCTAACCCGTTGCCAGAATTAAACGGTAAAAAATACAAACTGGGTGTAGTATTATCGCCGGCCGCCATGAATCTATCGACTAGTTCATTCTTTACGGATGTTGGATTTTTTGTTATAAACGTTGTGTTGATACGGGAAGCAGCAATAAAATTGAATTGGTTACACAATTCAGTTCCCCGCATCAATGTGTCATACATATACCTTAAATAGAAACATAATAAACATTAGACTACTCATTGAAATGTGTAAATAAATTGTTCAACTAAGTAAATAATAGATTGATCGGAGTACCATATGTATGTATGAATGACAGCGATGCCCAATTCTTCGTGTTCAAAAAGTTGTTGCATGTCCTCCTTTGCAATTATTTCGGAATGAGCAATTCCGAAAACACCTTCATCAAAATCTACACTACGGATGGCGCCGTGCATAATATCGGACTCTTCCACCATTTTCTCAAGACGCATCATAATTTGAGATTTTGTCCCGGACGTCGTTGGAATATCCTTACCAGATTTTTTCAACTTTCGACCGGGAACCTAAAAATTCATATAAATTAAAACATGACTTTTTGTGATGCAACAGAATCGTTGCGTATATAATTCAATGGGTATATATATTTGTACCTCTTTTTGAGATGCAACCGACTCGATGCATCTTGAAATCCCTTTACCAGCTTTATGTGTGGGTCTTGTAGGAGTCTAACATTACCATGTAATAAGGATTGATTAAATATCATAATTGTAGCTGAATTGAAATGTGAATACTAAATATTCATAATCATTTAGAACATATATACCTCGGCATCTGGGAAAATTAGATCTGACGGCCATCCAACAAAGGATCCGACTGCATCTCGCATCAACGTTGTCTCTGAAACAACGTCAGGTAATGGTAGAAGCGCGTCGGTATCTAATACAAGGTCAACCAAAACTTTCATATATCCCACCGGGAGGGGATTATGGTGAAGTAATTCACCCGAAGTGTTGTGCACTTTTCCCTTGCCAACTGCGATAAGTTGGTGACGATAGATACAGCTGACAAGGTGTAATGCCCTAAACCAATAATAAATGTTATTGTTAACGTGTATATGTGTCAAGTAAAAAAGTGCTATTTTAATTTCATAATAACATATATAATTACCTCGGGAAATTTCGGTTGACAATTGATACTAGCTCGGTCACTAGTATATTTTGCCTCGGAACCGCACCTTTCCTCTCTATACCTTGCATTCTCCTTTTGCAGTTCGAGTACTTGTGCCCTTAACTCCACCAAGGTCTCCATCACCTCTTTGTTGGTAGGATTTTTTGTTTTTGGTTTTTTATAAAATGACGACGGAGTCACACCAAAACCCTTACCCCTCACACGACCGGAATACTCAGGAACATTTAGTACTCGACTAAGTACGCTCCTGCAATCCTGGACCTCGGTTGAAGGTAAGGTTTGGGATAAAGTCTCCTGAAATATTATTAGAGGAGATTAAAAATGAATTATATGTCTAACAAAATTTTCGATATAATTAAAGAAATAATGTTACATATACTTACACATTCGTCATAAACATTTTGAACCGCTTCAACGACAGCCCCATTCTTCCCAACCCGAGCAGCCTTCCACAATACGTGCTCCGGAAGAGATGTTGCGTCACTTTTCTCCTCGGCTAGCTACACATTGAATCAGATTATAAGATCATCAATTATAACATATTGTGACAATGTATAAGCTCATAGCATTTGAATATACTCACAATTCTTTGTTGTAACCGTGCATATCCCGTACGCCCTTTTTTGTACGGATACGCGGGTTTTGATGCCCTTTTCCGATTTTTGTCGCTTACTTCCTGGATAAAAAAGTTTAAGGCATATTAGAACCAAGTAACTTAACAATTGTATAATACCATAAGTTAATAGACATTACATGGAATTTTTCGTTTCTTAGTTTGGCGACAAAGTTATCCCATTCTTCGGCTGAAATAATCTCCGCATACTTCATTGGCCGTTCTGCTTCAACAAATTTTCCTTCCTCATCCTTGAGAAATTTTTTGGACAAAAAGGATCGAAATCCTCGGAGTCTTTTTCCGGCCAATTGAATACAATATTTTTGCCGGCTTTCATCGATGTGAAAGGATCTCTAAAAAACATACACATGGAGTGTGTTATTATAAGTAATATTATAACAATATATGGTCAACAAATAGTCAAAAAAAAAAACATATAACAATATATGGTAAGTACCTGTATCTCGGACCATATTTTTTCTTTGCCAACCTTCAATTCCGGACTTCTCCAATTATCACATGTAATCGGAATATGTTGTCGAACAAGGGAACCAATGTAACTTGCCAACATTGAACCGTTAGGCTCAATTAGTTGGTCTTCAGCACTCCAATGTACTTCGAATTTTTCACCCTTGTCTCTTGCACGAATGATTGACTTCATAACAGTCAATCCTCGTTTGATTTCTTTTTCAACATTGTTACGTGATCCACTCGCGTCATGGGTATCGTCTTGGTTAGCCATTTTATCTATAATATAGAAATGATTCAATAAGACCCAAGTAAGACAATGACCATATTCGTGAAGCTACACAAAAAACACATTCATATACCTTCCATTTCTCTCATGTTACAACAATCTAAACTCTCTCTTTTTTTCATCATTATTGAATACAAACTCACACACACCTACTACATACAAAAGACTAATGCAAACTTATGGTGTTTGGAACATGAACAAACTTGCATCCATAATCATCAAACTTCCAAGCACAAGCTCAAACACACTCCAAATGACATCAGTTTTCAATCAGAAATAAAAAACCTTACAACAAGGTGCTCATGAACACCATATAGTGCTCGTTTGCCCTAAACAACATTAATCAACATAATGTACAAAATGTAAAACTCAGTTTAGAAAATGCCCTAATCAAACACCTGAAAATACAAACTATTAAGAGAAATACCTTCAAGGTGACGGTAACGATGGAGAAGAAAGTGAACAGCGACGGTGGACGCAGATAACTCAGCGAACGTGAACGCAGCAGCAGAAAAAGGCGACGGCGACAACGACGGTGAGGGAGGGAGAACGAACGGAGGACGAGAGTAATCGCAGTAGAGAGTAATCGCAGTAGAGAGAAAACCCAGTTACGTAAACGAAATAGCATATAGAGAGGGAAAATAAAGAGACATGCAGTATATATGTTATAATTTTAATGTTTAATAAAGGGGACCTTAGAGGGCGCTTGTGTAAAAAAAGCGCCCTCTAAAGGGGGCCTAAGAGGGCGCTTCTAAAAGCGCTCTCTAAGGCTTTCCAAAAGCGCCTTATAAACTGGAAATGTACATGGACTTAGAGAGCGCTTTTTTAAAAGCGTCCTCTAAGGGTACCCTTAGAGGGCGCTTTCATAAACGCGCCCTCTATTGGTGTCCCTCCATTTCCTCATTATTTTTTCGCTTCACTTTAGAGGGCGCTTTGTTACAAAAGCGCCCTCTAAAGTGCGTTGTCTATTCCAGTTGTTCGCTCCTTATTTTTTCTCTTCACTTTAGAGTGCACTTCTTTAAGAAAGCGCCCTCTAAGGTGCGTTGTCTATTCCAGTTTTTGGCGTAGTGTTGTCAAAAATATAGATGTGTGACACCTCTATGCTGGTAGGAGTGGCCAATAGATTTTAGGAATTTAGTGGTGTTAGGGCTAACTCATGATGGTGAGAAAACCTATTTTGAGGTGTTTATGGTGAGGAGAGAGAAAACTCATACGAGCTGAGAAGATTTATAGTTTTTCGGGTATCATGTATGTGTATCCTTTGTCATCCTTCTCAACCCTAAGGTCAATGTATTTATAAAGGCTTCTGGGACTAGATTTAGAGGAGTCTTGGGACGTAGTAACCATTCCACTTTAATTGGGGAAGTTGTTGACTACCTATTTCTTAGGAAATCGTGACATGACTCCTTGCACATGCAGTTAAAGGTTATGCGCATGTAACTCTCCATATTTCTCATCAGGGCGAGTAGCCAGCTAAGATGGGGACATATATGAGTGACATATGCTAGGGCGATCACCTTATGAGGTTTTGACCATTACTTCCTTGTCACGAGCCTTTATAAATATATCACTACAACATGATTGTCAACTACATTAAGATTGTCTAATTTGAAGTAAAAAAATGGGTGGACTGATAAGAGTTTCATTAAATTGCTTGAATTGTTGAAAAATATGCTTCCATAAGGTAACACGTTACCGAAGCATAATTATGAGGCCAAAAAGGTAATGTGTCCAATTTATTTGGACTATATTAAAATACATCCATTTCATAATGACTTAATATCATACATGAAAGATTATGAAAAATTGAGTGAGTATCTCAGGTGTGGGGAGTCACGCTACAAGTTGAAGGACAATGGTACTTACCAATAATTATAAGGTTCAAAAGACTATTTTCTAATGTTAATGATGCAAAGAATATTAGATGACATGTAGATGAAAGAAAGCGTGATGGAAAAATTTGACATGTAGCTGGTTCTTTGTAATGGAAGAAAATTAATTCGTCATTTCTGGATTTTATCCACGATCCAGGAAACTTTAGACTTAGACTTTCCCCTGATGGAATAAACTTGTTTGGTAATTTGAGTACAACTCATACTTCATGCCATGTTCTTCTCATAATTTATAATCTATCTCCATGGTTGCATGCATGAAACAAAAATGTATGGTTCTCTCTATGATGATTTCGAGTCGAAAACAACCAAGAAATGATATAGACGCTTATTTAAGGCCATTGATTGAAGATTTAAAAGTTTTGTAGGAGGAAGGTGTTGCTGTTAATGATGCATATGCTGGTGAAAATTTGATGATGTGTTCCATGTTGTTTTGTATAACCAATGATTTTCCTGCATACGATAATTTGTTTGGGTACAACATTAAGGGAAATAAAATGTGTCCTATATGTGACGTTGATACATGCTTCCACCAAATAAAGAATTGAAAAAATACTACTTACCTTGGGCATCAAAAATTTCTAAGGCCCAATCATCCATATCGTATATTATGGAAGGCCTTTAAATATGAGAAGGATTTTGATATCGCTCTGTAGCGGTAAATTCATGACCATCAAGCTATGGATAAACTTGACGTCAATAAAACCAGAGTCGCCACCACGCTTTTATTATTTCCAAAGGAAAAGGGAAAAGTACGAACAAAACCCAAAGATAAAAAGTTTTCAAATCAAAACTAATAAAATGTCAGAGATTACAGATAAGGGGGTTGGTTACACAGAGGGAAGGTGTTAGCACCCAAAGTATCCTAGGTACTCCTAGGAAGCCCTTTTTTATATGTGTATGTGTTTTTGGTATAAAAGATGTTTGAGAAAAATAGAGTGTGGGAATGAGAGAAGAATTCATTGATTATATTTTTATGTTTGACAAGACCTTCGAACTTGTGCCTACGTACCAACATAAATATGAGAGATCAAAACCTTGTAGTTCGTGGTAAAAATTTCAAAGTTGGTGAATTGCTTTTAACAAAAATTTAGTTGAGAATGGCACAAAAGGGGCCAAAGGTTTGAATGGGGTTGTTAGTTCTTTTTGTCTTTTGAAATTTTAAGTCAATATGATTAGATTTATTTACAAGTTTTGTTTAAGAAAAGGAAGTTCAAATATTCAATGGCATAAGGTCAAAGTTTCTATTTGAAATAAGGTCTAAGTTTGAAATCACAAGCAAAGAAATTTTTGAAAAGGGGGAGAGATTTTTGAAATTTAAGAAGTGGGGGAGATGAAGAGACTAATCCTAAGCATAAAATTAAAAGTTAAGAGTTGAAAAGATTTGACCAATGGGATGCAATCCAACAGACAAGTATGTCATATAGAAAACCCACATTCCCTTTGGACTTTGAATCAAGCAATAATCAATCAGGCAATTAGCAATATCATACATCATGAAGATCAAGGCATCAAATAAAGATAGCCACATCAAAGCAAGAAAATACCATAGCTAGTAGTCTTCTTTGTCTTCTCATGTATCATATGAAATACTCCTTGATCAACTCAGAATAAAGCATTAAACACAATATCAAAATAACAGTTTGCACCAAGACAATGTAGCAGATGAACTCAAACACATCCCAAGACTTGTATCAGATGAAGGCTCAGTTCACAATAACTTGATTTCAGAATGTTGGCATTGGCCAAGTCCTTTTTTGCACAGGGGATGTTACCTAGTTCTAAGTCTAGAAGTTCTGATCAAGATCAACAGTCCATCAAACATTTTTTAGGGTTTTGTTGTTTATTAGGTATTTTAAGGTCCTAAGACCACAAACAAAATCAAATTGCACAAACAAAATATATACAATCACAAGATATGGCCCAAATGAGCAAAGTGAAAATGACATAAACGTAAACATAAACAAGTTAAATGAAATGTAAATGTCAATGAATGATAAATGACTAAAAATTAAATTGCATAAAGTAAATGACTTGAAAGTAAAGCAATATTAATAAGAGTTAGTCAAGTGTTAGTCAAGATTAATTTAATGTTAGTAGTATTTTGCTTTTTTAATTGATTAAGTCATTCTTTAGAGAATATTCAACCATCCATTCACAATCATGGATCCTTGAACCAAGACATCTTCCATAGGAAGGAAAAAAGGCCAAGTTTCTACACAATACCATGAAGGGTGAGATACTTACAATCTCACTTACTAGATTGTTATGCCTTTAGAGTTAAATTTAGCTCTATGTTAAGCAATCGTAATTGGACTTATATAGAAGTTACAACTATCTGAGGTTGGGTAATAAAAATTTAGGTGTTAATGCATGTTAGAGATCTGATATAATGAACCAAACTCCTAAAACATACCACACACTAAAAGAAAAGATCAAGAGGGATTGACCTATATCATCCATACTTGTATTGGTTCATCTGACATAAGGTTACTGATGAACCAATTAGCCTTAGGACATTTGAGATTTCATTGGTCAATGAAAGGAATGGGGAAGAATATGGATGAAGATCAAGGGGGAGGGGGAATGAGAGAAACACAAATTGGTCATGTGAGGAATTTTATCAAATTAAATTATTCATTCATTTTGGGAGATGAAATGTACATTTCATCAATCCCCTAAATCCAATGATTTTAATCCAACAAAAGTCAAATCAACCTTGACCAAGGCCCAAACAAATAGTCAAACATCACAAGACCATAAAAATGGCTCAACATAATTTTTACACAATTAATCAATTAAAAAAACAATTCAAAAATGCATTAAAATACAAATTAGTTTGGTCAAAACATAAAACCTCTTCAAAACACCAAATAAATGGCCAAGAGATTTATCCTAGGTCAAATAAGGTCAAAGGACCTTAGACAAAAAAAAATCACCATTTTTGAAAAGTCAGAAGTATTTTTAAATAATTAAAAATATGCACACAAAAATTTAATTCATGAAAAATATCAAAATTAATCCAAAAAATATTTTTAATTCAGAAATGAAATAGAAAAATATTTAAAGATTTTTGGTGAAAGTCCCATATTTTTTGGATTAAAAATGAAATTATTATGAATTAAACAAAATAAAGCAATTAAACATAAATTCATAAATTAAAAGGAAATTAAAAAAACGAGGGTCATCAGATCTCCCTCATTAATTGAGGTGGCAAATCTGATGGCCAAAACGCGCGCTCCATCATGTACCACAATCAATGCGTGTATATGCATGGTAATCAGAAGCGAAGGCCATGATTAGAAGATGGGGAGAAGATCTGATGGATAGGAGCATGCCACCACACCACCGGAGCTAGGGCTCCGGTTGTCTTCTCCAGTGGACCTCACCGAACTAGTTCACCCACAACCACCACTAAAATAAAAAACAAGGACATGAATTTAAAGAAAAAATGCTCAGGAGCTCGAATCAGACCTTAATTTGCTCCAACTCCAAGTATATAAAAAGATACAAGGATTTGAATTTTGAGGATCATGAACTGAGTTTCTTCGATTTAACCACAAAGCAACTAAATCTTGTTGCCTATATTGGTAGGACTTCAACCAACCAAAAATTACAAAGAATGGTGAAGAATTGAGGGAGAATCGAAGAGATGAAAATTATGAAAAATTACCTTCGAATGAGCTTCAACCTTGCTTGATCTTGATCCTAATTGTGCTTGGCTTGGCTTCAGAAGCTTGTAGGAGGTGATTAAGATCAAAGAGAGGTTTGGAATCTTGGAGTTTCAATCTCAAAACAAAATGAGATTTGAAGCTCGATTTTCAAATGAAAACCTTCAAGATTATCCTTTAATAGTGAGGGTTTGGATTCCAGGTTCAAAGCTTGGGCATGAGGTCCTCAATTCTGAGCCATGAGGTTGTATTTATAGCCAATGTGATTCATTTCAACAGACTTCCAAATTTTGCCAAATTTAGCAATTTTCATTGCATGCTTGCATGGGCGTGTGATAGGCCCATCAAGTGATGTATTCAGATCCAAAAATGCCTTTGTGTGTCATGCTAAAATCATGTCATGTGGCCATGCATTTGAATTTGAAATGTGAAGGTGAAATCCATCCAATTGGTCCCTTGAAAAGAACCCATGTGCAAGTCCTTCATTCTTTGGACAAATGAGGTGATCTTGGACTTTTTGGAAAGATGAGATCAAGGGGAACAACTTTTATGTTGAATACGTTTTCATTTGAAGCTTAGATCATGATGAATTTTGAGGTGGAAGTTTGGAAAATCAAACATATTTGAAAATTTTCTAAGTACCAAGCCAAATGTTCACTTCTTCCACCTTGAATAACTTTTGCTATGGACTTCAAATGGAAAACGTTCCTTCATAAAATTTGTAGATATTTCAAATCTCTTCAATTTGGTAACAAATTTTAACTCATTTGGATTTGGCATGAAGGAGTTATGAATTTTAGAAGTTGAGGAGAATCACTTATTCAATGGTAATGGCCCAAAATGACCTATAATGTTTCCTCTTCGCACATGCATTTTCAAGTTGAACTTGAACTTCTTCCAAACATAAAAGTTTAGAAGGACATCTTGAATTTGATTATGGAACTTTAATGTCTTTCATCTCATAAAAATTGAGCAAGTTATGGTCCTTGGAAGTTGACCTCATAACTAGGGTTCAGACAAAATGACCTATAATCTTTCACCATAAAACATGATTTTCCAAGCAAAACTAGATCTTTACTTCAACATGAAAGTTGTTTGTAATGTCACCAGGAGTAACGTTCCTCTTGGAATCATTTTAATATGACAAAGACTATAGGAGATATGGTCTAGGGAACCCCAATTTTGATGAGTTGACTTTCTCTGGTCAACCACCATAAACCAACTTGCAAACTTACATTATCTTGATATTTGGGACTCATGGAGGATCATATATGTGTAATATGATGTAATATTAAGTATTACTTAATACATTTGATCAAATGTTGAAGACATTTATTGAGGAAGTCACACAAGATACCTAGATGAATTAGGGCTTCCAAGGCAAACAAGCTCCAAACTCTTGAATACTTCTTGATCAAAATGATATGTGAAGACAAAGGGAATCTATATATGATGTCTAGAACCAATTTAAACTATCTCTTGATTGATCTCCTTGCATTGAGGGTCTTAAACCCTAGATATGAGCTTGATGGAGCATGGGTGAACACGCTCACTACCTACAAAAGCAATAAACTATACATTGACATATTTTTGGTATTTTAGTTAGTAAAATAATGAAAAACAAAGTATGATACAATAAAATGTGCTTGGTAACCTCTCCCAATGCAAACCCAATGCGTAAGGGGTAAGGAGGATGCCAAGGTGTGATCCCAAAGGCAATGCAAATGAAGAGATATCATGAGGGATCTTAGGGTCAAAATTGGGGTCTTACACGCTCCAACGCCCTTAACTAGAGAGGAAGTTCATAAATTACAACAAAACATTAATGTTGTCTTTGGAAAGAAAAAAAAAGGGCCCGTGGAGAAAAATATATGAAAAAAGAGGTCGAATTTCTTTGATCTTCCATATTTATCTAGCCTCGACATAAGAAATTATCTTGATGTGATGCATGTGGAGAAAATGTGTGTGATAGTTTTATTGGAACACTTCTCAATAATTAAGGCAAGACGAAATATGGTAAGAATGCTCGTCTAGATATGGTGGAGATGGATATAATATAAGAGTTATCCCTAAAATAAATAGGTAAAAGAACATATTTGCCCCCGGCATGTCACACTCTGTGTAGAAAAGAAAAAAAAGTTTTTGCGAGTGTTTGTAATGTACCAAAGTTCCCCATTGCTACTCTTAAAATGTAAAAAAGCTCGTGTCAATGAAAGATCACAAGTTAATTGGATTATAATCTCATGATTGTCATATTTTGGTGCAACAACTTCTACTAGTGGCTATTCATGGCATTTGACCAAAATAAGCAAAGGAAACTATCACTAGATTATGCATATTATTTAATGTTATTTGTAATAAAATCATTGATCCATGAAATTTAGATTAGTTAGAACATGAATTTTAATGCTATTGCGCTGAAAGTTTTAATCGTTGAAAGGTATATCACAGAAGAAGTTATTGAGCTTTGTTCAAACTATTTTGTTAGAAGAAGACTCTATATAAATTCCTAAGTATCGTCATGATGGAAGATATGAAGGTAAAGGTACTCAAGGTTTAAATGTTAAGACAATGGCCTGAGATGTAGTTATTCAAGCATGTTTTTATATATTCAATAATGTTTATGAAGTTAAACCTTACTTATCCGCTCACAAAAGACTTATCAAGGAAAAATTCCCCGGATGAGTGAAAAGTGGTTGTTGATAGAGCATAACAAATGTTTCATAAATTAGTTTAATTAAAAGTTTTCTAAAGATAGCAGTGCATCCGAGACAATTGAGTGGGTTTCATATATGCCTAATTTTAATGTAATAACTTGGAGTGCATAATTCATTAGTAAATTTCCATTCTATACAAAACCTAAGGATGATCATAGTACCATACAAAATAGTGGGATTATGGTTGAGGCTGAATCCATGTACTTATTTAGTTCCAAAGATAAGAATCATGTAATGGCATATAAACCATACTTTGGGGTCATTTAGGAGATTCATGGGATTTATCATGTTATATTTAAAGTACATTTATTTAAGTCCAAGTGTATTGACAACAATATTGGTGTACAAATAAATGAATTAGGATTCACACGGGTTGACCTTCGCAAGACATCGTATATGAATGAACCATTCATCGTGGGATCCCTGGAAAAACAAGTTTTTTTATGCCATTAACCCTTCTATCAATAGATGTTTAACTTTTATATAAGGAAAACATATTTCTGACAGTGATTAAAATCAAGATTTAACTCTTGATATTTCTGAGACCCCTTCTCGCACAACACGTATGGGTATCTTATATGAAGAAAATGATTCAGATGATGTGCATGTTTTTTGTTATGATCATCAAGAATGGATATGGAAAACTAATAAGTAAATATTTTATATGACTTAGTAATATATATATTTATTGAGATTGAATGATTAATGTTATTGTTATTGAATGTTTAATATTGTTGTTATTATGTTATCCTAATTGTTTTCATATGTCATTCAAATAATAGGAGTTTAACAACTGAATGTCATTCACAAATAAAGACTTTAGGACGTCCACTCAAGAACTTGCACTTTGGGTTTTTACCTTAGTTGGTTAATCATTTGTATACGTTTTTTAGTTTTGTTTTGTTTAGGTTATACTCAAGTTGTGTTATGTTTCAAAATATCCATTATGTTATGTTTCAAATAATTTAGGTTTGGTTTTGTATCAAAAAAACCCGGGTAAAAATGAAAATTTTGTATTTTTTTTTTAAAATTAATCTATTCCATTGGTTGTAACTAAATCTGAGGTATAAAGTCTCAATATACTTGATTAAGAAATCTAACCGATGGTAAAAATGGGGCACACTTGAAAAGAAAAATATTTTTTATGGGGATCGAATCCATGACCGGTCTCAAATTTACCTTTGGCTAGCAAAAAACTGAGGGGAAATGTTATGCACTTTCCATGACATGTTTCTTTACCTCTGCAATGAAACAGTGGTGAAATCCTTTTACCAACTAAGGCATTATCACTTATTTATATTGTGCGAGACTTTAGTCGAGCCCCCTCAGGCGAGTCTTAAGTTGAGTCTCTCAGTCAAGAATTTAGTTGAGTCCCTCAAGCGAGAATTAGTTGAGTCCCTCAGTAGAGACTTAAGTGCCCCTCTCACTAGAGAGTTAAGTTGAGTCCCTCATATGATACTTTAGTTGAATGTTTTATATGAGGAACGTCTCATATAAATAACATTAATATTTACCTTTGATATTATTATGGAAGTACAACATTTATATCAACTATAGAACCAAATAAACATGATGCAAATAATAATAAAGGTTTTTCAAGGAGATTTATACAGTGACAGACAACTCTTATTTTTAACAAACAATTAACTATGGTAATATCTTAGGTTACCTATGTTCCAAGTTCTTGGAATTTTCCACTCCTTGATCTTGTAGGCTCTATGAGGTATCTTTTGGTATATGTGATATGGAAATTCTCTGTTAGGTTGTAGTTTTCTATGTTGGGCGGGCATAACGACTTGTTTTAACATCAGGTCGCCTTCTTGCATTTCCCTTCAAACCACTTTGGGGTTGTACCTTATGGCCTTCCTTTGCTTGATGGAAAATTCTCGGATATGGGCTACTTCTCTTAATTCGCCAACTAGGTCAACGACATACCTTAGCCCCACCTCGTCTTCTTCTGCTTTAAATTAAGAGTGTTTCCAAGAGGGTGTGTCAATTTAGACGAGAATCATTTTGTCCTCTCCATATACCAATGTGAATGGAGTCTCCTTGGTGGTTGAATTAGGAGTGGTAAGATATGACCAAAACACTTAGTGAAGTTGTTCATCCCATAGTCCTTTGGCATCATCTAACTTCTTTTTTATCCCCATTAATATCACTTTGTTTGCCAATTCAATTTGCATGTGGATGGAAAACAGAAATATAATTCGTCTGCAGTCCCGGGTGTTAACAAAAGTCAACTACAATAGTGTTGGACAACCGGGTTCCAATGTTTGATATAAAACACCTGGAAAACTGAGTCTTTGGTAGTAAACCGGCAGAAGCTTTTTGTTGTGATCTTAGAGACAATTTCAGCTTTTATCCACTACGTGAAATAGTCCACTCCAATAATTATAAACTTAAGTTGTCCAGGTGGAAATGGGAAAGGGATCAGAATGTCCACGCCCCATTGGTAGAATGGTCATGGTGTCCTGGCGGAATGAAGAATTTTAGATGATGCATGATGCAGGTTAGAGTTCCTTTAGCACTTGTAGAATTTCTTAACAAATGACATATTGTCTTTCATTAGTGTGGGCCAATAATAGTCTGCTCTAAGCAACTTGTGGGTCACAGCTCATCCACCAATGTGACCGCCTAAAGCCTCTTAATGTACTTCAACAAGGACTATGGCAGTTTCAAGTTCCCGTAGGAGTTAGGATGGGGGAAACCCTTCCCATTTTATAAATCCTCCCTAACATCATAATGTATTTTGCTGTGCATTTTCAGAACTTCTTCACCTCTAACTCGTCTTGTGGTAGTTCATTTGATTGCAGATAGTGTATTGTGAGTGTTATTCAACCAGTGGTATGGTCAACTTCGATAGCGTTGGTCTCGCCCACATCAATACTAAGGGCGACGGCAGTCTCCTGAATTATAATTGTACCTTGTCCTCTTCGAGATAGTGAGCTTGGGCAACTAGTCCGACCTGAAACTATGCTCTTTGGGCATATATATTATCTTGAAAGCTTTGAAACATTTTGACAAGTCATGTACCTTTTTTAGATACTTGATTAGTTAAGGCTCCTTCGTCTGATATTCCTTAACAACTTGATTTTTCATCAATTGGGAGACTTTTTTTGCCTTGAAATTTGATGTGCCCGCCTCAAGGGTGAGTGTCATGCTAAGATGGAAGCTTCATATTTAGCCCGACTGTTGCCATCCTTGAACTCAAACTTCAACGAATTCTCGATCGATAAATTTCCTGCCCCTTCTAATACTATAATGGAACCACTTCCTTTCAAGAGAGAGGCTTAATATACTAATAGCATTCATGTGGGGGGGAACCTCTTTGCATACTAGCGAACTAAACTCTTTTAGAAAATTAGCCGGTACTTGTGATTTGATGCTTTCTATAGGTATTCATTAGATGTCATACTCAAATAACTCAACTGCCCATGATACCGTTCTCTTACTAAATATAGCTACTTCAGGACTTTTCAAATGAGTTAGTTTGTTTTTACTATTACCTGATGCCCCTGCAAGTAGGGTCTGAGTTTTCTCATGGTTATCACGACCTAGGGCGAAACTTTAAATCTTCAGGCCTCAATGCCCTTAAACACCTTATTCATGAAATAGACAAGTCATTCCACCTTATCTACTTCCTAGTCGAGTACTGAGCTCATCGCATAGTCAGTAACACACAAAAAAGATATAAGGGAAGAGCATGCTATCATGCGTGTCAAGATAGGTGACGATGCTACAAAGTCCTTTAAGTTTGAGAATGCTTATTCTCATTTGCTTGTCCAGTAAAAAATTTCCTTTTTCTTCAGAGCTCCAAAGAAGTGAAACGCCTTGTCACCCATACAAGAAAAAAAACGAGATATGAAGGTTATGCACCTTGTTAGTTATTGAACCTCTTTAACATTGGAAGGACTGTTGATATCAATGATATCGTGACACTTTTCTTGGTTCACATATATACCTCTCTAGGTTAATATTGATGAAAGCCAAAAGTGCACAATAGTTCAAAGTAGTAAAAGATATCGAACCATGAGGAGATATGTTTGATTACTGATTTTTACTCTAACAATGTGTATCTAAAGCGATCAAAATATTAAGGAGTCAATGCAAATGAATTAAAATTTACAGAATAAAAAGAAGGACATGAGGTATGTGATTATCTATCTCAACATACCCAATTGACTTTTTGAATCGAATACGAGAAAGACATATCAATTTATAGAAAATAGATAAAACTTTGTACAACACCTACTTTCATAGCATGTGTACTCTCTCAGATGAATAATTTATCTGCTCTCGCTAGCCCGTATTATTCATCTGAGAACTTGTATTTTACCACATGTATGTGACTTTCTCAACCAAGAGTGAGAGACCTTGTCAATGGCACTACAACTTAGTTGTTAGTAATCCACTCTCTAATACTGAATCATTACCTTTTAGTACATGATCAGTATCTGAGTTACCTTTGATTTTGCAACTGACATAAATATGTTTAAGTGTTCAGATTCTAAAATAACAATAACCTTTTGTTTTGATCGTTATTCATATAGGTAAAATTCAACTGGGGTTTTCCATGAGATAGGCCCCATAACCCCTTGTCCCAATGGACTACTCACTCATGGTGATATTTTCCGCAATTAAATAAGAAAGAGACATGACAAACATATAATATCAAGGCAATATCAATGGAAAAAGTAAACCTGAATAAAGACAATGCTTTTAAATATAAGAAATAGCTAAAATAGTACTTGAGTGATCTTACATGGAAGTGGAAAATGCAGCAAAATGACACACAAAAACTTTGAACAAAAGCTTCAAAGTTGGAAAATAATCTTAGAGTAATGTGAAGGTAAAACAAGATGATTGTTAACAATGATTCAAGGCTTATTTATAGACAATAATCTCATCCAAGACCCTACATTCATATAAATGGTACTTATGGTCATTAAGTACCCAAAATATAACAGCTTGAAGGCACCAACAATCATAAAATGTCCAAAACTTTAAAAGTTTATAACTGCCGCTAGGCTGAACATGAGTAGTGTCAAGAAACACTGTTTGCTCGTGTTGTTCTATAAAAATATAGGGGGAAGTCTAGGAACAACACGACCCATGTCAGGGAATAGGGCCAACCCATTGTCCCCGGATCCGATGTATGGGCTAGGCACTTCGAGTTAACATGGCATGTGTCAGCTGACACAATCCAACCGTGTCGGGCTCGAGCTTTGTGCATGTGAGGACTCCATTTTTGCATGATTATTAATTTTTTTGCCCTAGTTTATTCTAACACTCCATTATTACATGGAAATGGTAATAACACACCAAAAACGCATAAAAGCGGGATGCAAAAGAAAAAGGAAAGAAAACATAATAAACACTGCTAAGGACATGCAATAAGCGGTATAAATACCACTTATCAAACTCCCCCAAACTATAATTGTTGATTGTCCTCAAGCAACACAACTTGCATAGGAAAATTTTAGGCCAAGCGATTCAGTTTTGCAAAAACTTATGAAAGTAAAGTCATCGATACTTATACATAAATTTTCATTTAAATCGGCCAAAACCTAGTTTCCCCTATACTTGCTTGACACTAGAAGTATTACAAGAAGATAAACTGTAGCAAAAATACATTCCAAAGTCTCTTGTTTCACATACCTCTCTAACTATGCTTTGGGCTTAAGTCTCTCTTTTCAATTTTCCTTCCCTTTTTTTGGGACAATCAATTTAAGGAATTTAGAATACTAATAATCATCACATACACATAAGATCGACCGGGGAATTTATTTGAGTATTTACAACACCTAAGTTGCTTTTTTTTTATTTGTAGATGAAAGTACACACATATGCGTGTTTATTTATTAATTCCCTTTTTGGGTTGACGTTTGGGGTTCAACAACTGTTGGGTTGAATAACAAGGTGAGGGTTACCCAACTTAATATGTGCAGTTGCCTTTTACCACCATTTTCACCTTTTTGGTGTTATTTTTCCTCAATAGATCAAATGTGATATGAAATCAATGGTATGCCAGACTATCTAGGATAAACTACTTAGGAAGTACTTCTCAAATTCGGAGGCTATGGTACAAAATTCACGTTAAACTCGTATCCTACTTAGGAAACTTAAGGTGTTCAAGTAATATTAATTTTATCAAGCTTTCCTGGGGTCCATAAGCTCAACTTTTCATTCCTCCAATTCTATATACTTTCCCAGTTCTCTCATAATCAAAGGTTTTTTCATAAAAAAATTTAAAACGACTCAAATTTTTTGGGAGAATTTTCAAAGTAGTCTATATACATCTAGAAACAAAAATAAACACATAAAGTGCGATAAAAGTATAAGAGGGACCCCCTCCCAAAACTTAAACTGGACATCGTCCCCAATGTTCTAGAATAAGATAAAAGAGGGTGAAGAGAAAACGTACAAAACATCTCTATGAGGAGGTGGAAAATGGAACATATAAGATAATTATAAAAATTATGCTCTTTTTCCCCCTTATTCTCTTGAGTTTTCATTCCTTATTAAAACAAACCAAACCTGCAAAATGAAACAACATGAAATACATTAGAAATTAAAAGCGCGAGTTGCCTCCTACAAAGCGCTTTGATTAATGTCGCTTAGCTCTACGGCTCATGAGTGTAAGCACTCATGGTTGTTCCTTCAAATTTGCTCCTTCAATCTTAGTATTAGTGGTCTTAGGAACCTGTGTACACCTATATAACTAGCTCTCACACTTCTTAACTGGTGGAGGTGGTTTTTGTTCAATCAAAGGATTTGCTTCATCACTGTTTTTCTTCCTTATATGGGGTGGTTCATACTTCTTAACCGATAAGGCTGGTTTTTATTCTACCTCAAGTGTTGTGTTTTCGGTCTTGGTCTCATCACAAGTTTCAACCTCATCAACTAAGTAAAAGAAACTTTTGTATAAGGATCTTTTAGAATACTTGTCATTGTGAATTTAATTCTCTTAATTCCCATCTTAAGTGTTAACCTTCCATTCTTAACGTCAATAATTGTGCCAGCAGTGTACAAGAAGGGCCTACCAACAATGATAGGTATTTGGGAATCTTCCTCAATGTCCATGAGAATAAAAGTGGTCGGTATATAGAGATGTCATGCTTTTACGTGCACATCCTCTAACACACTGACTGGGTACTTGACTCATCTATCTGCAAGTTGTAGAGAGACATTTGTAGGTTTCAAATCACTTATTCCTAACCTCTTTCACATGGATATAGGTATCATGCTAACGATGGCTCATAAACCACATAGTGCTATATTAAACTCCATAGTGCCAAGCTTACACAGTATTAAAAAACTCCTTGGATCTATCAATTTAGGTGGCATACTTTGGATAACAACATTACTCGTAGCAGTCATTTCCATAACCTCATATTCTTCTAATTTTCTATTTTTAGACAGGGTTTCCTTTAGGAACTTAACATGAGTGGATATTTGGGAGAGAACCTCAGTGAAAGGCATATTGACGTAGATCTTTTTCAATAATCTTTATGGGAATGTCATTTTTGGTTAGTAGGGGGAGGAGCAACATAAGATGCTTCCTTCTCTTCCTCTTCGACAACCACTATTTCTGGTGGTGTCGGTAGACTCTCCTTATCCTCTAATTTTTTCTCTCCCGAACTCTCAACTAGTTCACTATTTTTCTCATAACTCTCAACCTGTTTATTTTTTTTCTCATAACTCTCGACTTTCTTTTCACTTCTGGTTATCACAACATTTACATGTCCCATAGGATTATGCTTGGGTTGACCCGAAAAAGATCCCAGAGGGACGAAAGGTGAAGATTGTTACTACGTAACTTGGAAGATTTGCGTCTCCAATATCTCGTTATGAGTGAAAATGAATTCAATCTTAGTGGTTAGATGCTTAATGACCTCATTTGTTTGGAGGTTTTGGTTTCTGAACTTTCATTATCGCGATTTTGATTTGCCATAAAACCCTCCATCATGGTTTCTAATTTAGACTTTCTATGAGTTACGCCTTGTTAGAAACCCGAAGGCCCCATGTCATTATGGGGCTGATTATCCTTATGAGAGAAATTTGGGTGATCTCTACACCCCGAATTATAGGTGTTGGAATATGGATTCCCTCGTTGATTGTTAACATAACTAACATTATCTTGAGTGGATCCTCCAACAAGGATCATCTGAACGTCACTATGGGAATGCTCATTTAACCCACAAAACTCAAAATAGAGTACCGTTGGAGTAACAGGAGCTACATAAGCTACATGTGATGGAACATATGGTGTTACACATAAGTTTTCAATCTTTTGGAATAATGCGCTACCTTGGTGTTCATGTGATCAAACAAATTTACTTCATAAAGCCCACCCTTTTGAGAGGCTTTAGGATTTTTTTTTTCTTGGGTGCTTCCCCAGGAATGATGGTTTTTCTCCATGTCCTCGATCAAGTTATAAGCCACATCTTGCGGGTTATTTATGATTGTTCCTTCGACAACCGTATCTAAAGTCATCCTCGTGGAATAGAGGAGACCATTGTAAAAATTATGCATCATCAACCATTTTTCTAGCCCATGGAATATGCATAGGCTCAACAGATCTTTGAAACGCTCACAGGCGTCAAAGAGAGAATCTTTTTCATCTTGTCTAAAGTTATTAATTTCACTTCTCACTTGGACTGTCTTGCTTGGTAGAAAGTACCGCACAAGGAAAGCAGACTTTAGTTGCGGCCACATAGTTATGGATATAACCGGCAATGATTGAAGCCACACTCGAGCTTAGTCTCTTAATGAGAAAGGGAACAATTTGAGTCAGATGGCGTTTTGGTCAACGCCATTGACTTTTAGAGTGCCACAGAACTCGACAAAGATGGACATGTGGAGGTTCAAATTTTTCAATCGATAAACTGAGAATTGGTTATGTTAAACCATGCCCACCAATGAGGGCTTAATCTCAAAGTTATTCACTGCGATGGGCGGATGAATATACTAATGCACGGTTCCTCATCAATGGGAACTGCGTAGTCTTTCAACGATTTAGTTTCAATGATCGGTTCAACCATTTGTCGGAGAATTTGGCGTCTCTCGTGCAAGAAATTCTTGATTTTGTTCACATGTTCAAAAAGATTTCTCAGAGATCGGGTTCTTCGCATACGATGGCAGCGAAGAAATTATAGTGACAAAAACATAAAATAAAAGGTGCTTTAGACTATACAATGCTAGAATAAAACTTCAATATAAAAAATTATCTTCCCGGCAACGACACCAAAAACTTGATGCAGACCGCAAGTGCACGACAATACGAAGTAGTAAAAGATATCGAACCACAAGGAGATATGTTTGATTATTGATTTTTACTTTAACGATATGTATATAAAGTGATCGAAAAATCAGGAATTCAATGCAAAAATGATTTAAAATTAACAGAATAAAAAGCAGGACATGAAGTATCTAATTATCTATCTTGACATACCCACTTGAATTTCTGAATCAAATACATGACATATCAAGTTATAGAAAATATACAAAACTTTGTACAACACCTACTTTCGTGGCATGTGTACTATATCAGATGATTAATTCGTCTGCTTTCACTAATCCGTATTATTCATCCGAGAATTCATATTTAATAGAGTTATGAAAATGATAAAAATAATATTAATTAAAAGATATAATTAAAAAAAATAAATTAAAAATTAAAATAAATCATTTATTTTAAAATATTTTTATTCTAAATATGACATTCATTGTGAGATTGAAGAAATAAAGAAAAGAAAAACAAGAAATCCTTCTTTGTTAGAAAGATAAGGAATGTCATCCTAATAATTCCCATAATCAATTCCCAACGAACAACAAACCTACACCAACAAACCTAGCCCACATTTGTTAATGCCTCCAATATCAAGCCACACCTAACTTAATCTCCCATCATTAAACACCCATACCCTTCAATCAATCAATCTCATCTCTAAACCTTAACTCAATTTCCATCCTATCTACCAGAAGAAGAAAAAATCTTTTCATATTAAAAAAACTCATAATCATGATGTATAACGTTTTTAAAATTTAAGATATAAAAAAATACTAACACTCATATTCCCAAAAAAATATTTTTACATAGTTTATTAACCATAGCCTCATTTTAGAAATAAATGAGTAGGAGCGTGTGCATTAAATAAAACGCTACCTGAGAGAAACACGTTCTCCCAAAAGTCGTTGCGAAACACACACAGTACAACACTGCATTCTCTGTTTCATCTCTTCATCTTCAACTACTCTGAAATACCAAACCATAAAACGCTGCGTTGCGTTTATTCTGTTTTGATTTTTCAACTCCTCTCTGACCTAACTCCACCATGGCCATCGCCGGCCACCACAAACCGAACCCCGACGCTAACCTCTTCCGCCTTTGTCCTTTTTGGAGTTCTGGCAACACACAGAACCAATCCCAAGCAAACGCTCAAAAATCCCCCAAAACGGTGTCGTCTGTAGCGAGGTCGTTGTTACTACCTCCCCGCCGTAGACTCCGTCTTGACCCTTCCAATCACCTCTACTTTCCATGTAACGAATTTCTCATTCACCATTCTTCTGCATTTCTCTGTTTTTTATTTCCCTATTTTGTAATTTGTTAATTTTTTTTTTTGAGTGAATTGAAGTTCTACGAATTTGAATTCAGTTATTCTGATTTCAAATTGCCTTCATTTCTATTTATAATTTTACTATTATTTGCAAGAAAAAGTTTTTTTTTTATTATTAATAACTATCACGTGTGTGAATGATAATAAAATAAACTAGGTTTCTCTTCTTTTGGGGAAGTTTCTAGTTTTAGAATTAGAAATAAATTTTTGGGTGTATGTGTGATGTTTGTTAACTTAATGGTTAATTAATAAACACTAAAAATTTTGGTTTTGTTTGTTTTGTAGATGAACCGGGTAAGCAGGTTAAAAGTGCTGTTCGATTAAAAAACACTAGCAAGTCTTGTGTTGCTTTCAAGGTATTGGTTTCTGTTCATTCAAGTGTCTTTAGTGAAAGCTCGGACACCGATACTGACACGTTGATAATGATAATAATTTGAAGATACGAATAATCTTGTTGTTGTTGTCGTTGGTTTCAGACAACAACATTGACATAAACACACATTTTTTCAGAGGTGTTTGTGCTTCAGAGGTCTTATTTCTTAGCATATGCGTGGTTGAGTTCTTTTACAACTTTGCTTTTGTTGTTTCAGTTTCAAACAACTGCACCAAAAAGTTGTTACATGCGGCCTCCTGGTGGCATTCTTGCACCTGGAGAAAGTGTTATTGCAACTGGTAATTTGTTCATTAAAATTGATTTTTTTTTGTATATGTAAATTTTGTTCATTGCCTATCTTGTTAGTTTTTTTGTTTTCTGTTTTTGCAGTAATCTAATATGTGCCTTTCAAATATGGTGTTCAGTGTTTAAATTTGTGGAACAACCTGAAAACAATGAAAAAATGTCAGACCAGAAGAACAAGGTCAAGTTCAAAATCATGAGTCTCAAAGTGAAAGAAGGGGTGGACTATGTGCCTGAGCTGGTAAGTCTGGTAATGTATATTGTATTGATGAGGGATTAGGAGGAGAGAATTTGCTCATTTGTGGTTTCTGATTATTCTGTTGGCTAACACGTGAACCTTATATGCTATAAAAAGAAAATAGAGTGAGTAATAGCTGCTAAAAGCCTAAAACTAGTAAGTCCATATTGTGACATTGAACCTGGATTGCCTAACATTTGACTGTCCAAATACACAAATTATGTAGCTCTCTCCCTTGAGGCCATATGTGAAGCATATATTGTTTTTATTTACAGTGGCTAAAATCGATGCAAATCTTAGGGTTGCTTGGTAATATAAATACCAGCTTGTTTCTTATAAGTGGCAGCTAGCATTCTTTGGGAAATTTGGAGAAGTCATAATAAACAATTGTGCACAGAATGTTGTATGGTTGTATCATATTTTTCTCTGTTGATTATCCCTTGTTTTATATAATCATTTTCTTGATAATAATTTTTTGTGGTGAGTGATTAATTATACAAAACTACATTCTGTGTTTGGCCTTCTGTCATGCAGTTTGATGAACAAAAGGATCTAGTTACAGTGGAACGAGTCTTGGGGGTTGTATTTTTAGATCCAGAACGACCAAGTCCAGTGAGTCAAATTTTCTGCAAATTGTTATGGTGAACCTTATCATGAGTCTAGTGTTATCTAATAATGAAAATGTGGTGTTTTTAGGCTTTGGAAAAACTGAAAAGACAATTGGCTGAAGCTGATGCTGCACTTGAAGCTCGGAAGAAGCCTGCTGTGGAGACAGGTCCTCGAGTTGCTGCTGAAGGTCTTGTCATTGATGAATGGGTATGTAAAATGTTTATGGCTTAATGTTTCCATTTCAATGTTTGTTTTCAGTTTCATACATGTTTTTTTATTACTCAAGTCCTGAACTGTCTCCAAATGTTTATAGAAAGAACGAAGGGAAAAGTACCTGGCCCGACAGCAAATTCAAACAGTAGAATCAGTGTAAAGCCCAATTTGTTCTTCCAGCTTGTGCTTTTCTTCAGAGAACAATAAACCAAGATGTTAGTGATGTCGATTTTTTCGCAACCAACCTTGGATGAGATTCAAGATATAACATAGTCTGTTGGTATTATTGTGAATGTTCTTGTTCTTTGGAAGAAAAGTCATATCTGTATATAGTAGAATTTGCTTGTTTGTAAAATAAATGCTAGTGTTCACAGCCATCCTTGTGAAATAATGTTAAAATAACATATTATTCATGATCATATCATTTTTCGTTGTGTATATTTATCATGATCAAACACATACATCTATTTCTTAACATTAAGCCACTTTTATTGGATCTTGTTATTTCTTCAACCTTAAACAATTCATTTTAAACTTAACCATCTTTCAGCTGATTTTATAAAATAATTGAAGTAAAAGGAAGTGAAGTCTACACTATTAATTAACTTGGTTTCAACTAAAAGAATGGCTTTGATGCAACTCCTTTTGATGATGAAAAGGACAAAACAGCTTCTTTAATCCATAAAATCAATTATGTCAACATCTGTTAAGGGTCCACCACTAGTTGTTTTAGGTTTACGTGAACATTAGGCAAAAGTCATATACATGATGTAATTAATGACTCTTGACATCATAGTTTGCTGAGCATAAATAAAAAAAACGATAAAATTCCTTAATACTAGTACTACCATCTACCACAAACAAGAAATATTATTTGAACAATGTTGTTCAATAAGTATATATGCAGTTGGGTTTTTCTCTCTCACAATCATGTTAATAGTTAGTGTATTTTTAACAGTATCATAATAAGTGTTTTGCACAAAAATAAAACCAGCAAATTTTTCTCTCTAAGACAATGTTCAATCATTTTCAGTAATGATATACTTTACACAAGAACACCATAGCAAAGATTTTAAATAGTAAGACATAAATACAAATTTTATTTATGTAGTTCGGCAAAGTGCGTCTATATCTTTGACTATAAAGTAACTATAATTTTGTTTAATTACTATAATGAAATTACAAAAATATTTTTGAATTATACCTCACTCATGGTCAACTCCCTCATCCCTTCTCACATTGGCATTGATTATAAGTCATATTTCATACTTTTCACCATGAAGAATATCAAATTTCTATGAAAATTTACTTAGATGACATTCACATACTTACAACTCAAAGGTAAAATTAATGTTTAACATTGAGAAACATGCAGTAACTTGGCCTTTTCATTGATGACTAACTTGTTTAACATATAAGCTACATCATTTGAAATAGGAGCATTTTTAAGTAATAATTGTCTAGATGAAAGTAGCTCTCTAATCTTAAGAAGCATCACATCAACATGTTTTGTCCTTGCGTGATCCATCTGATTGTTTGTCAGATATATGATATATTGACTATCACAATGCAATTGAACTTCAATCTACTCAATACACAATTCCTTCACTAAAGTTAAAAGCCATAAAAATTCTTTGACAAAGTCAACTATTAGTGTGTACTATGTTCCACTGGTAGACATAGCCACTAGGAATTGAATTGATGACTTTTAGTAAATAGGTTCACCGAAATGTGTAAAGACAAATCTTGTTGTAGGTTTTCTATCATCCATATTACTTGCATAGTCTCGATCAACATATCCTAAAATTGAAACTAAGTATCATCATGTTCACCACTAAACATGTAGTACTTGAAAATCCACCTGGAAATTTATTTGGTTTGAAAATAAATTTGCAAACTTAACCTTAGAAATTTACTCATCTTTTACACTTGTCTTTGGACACTGGTTGAACGAGAGTTTAAAGTGATTCTTCAATGAACTACTTATAACTTTTGAATTGCTCATGCTAAATTTGTCTAACACTTATTCAACATAGTTTTGTGAGAGAACTATAATTTTATGCCCCTCGTATCTTTGTAAATTTTCATTCCAAGAATCTTAGTAGCTTCAAAGTTATTTATGTCAAACTTCTTTCTCGGCATGATTTTCAATTTATTTATGCTATGTAAACTCATGTAATGTAGCAACATCTCTTTGGTATAAAATTCTTGGGTGGTTGGATGATAAGTGTATAAGTTACTTATTTGTAACTATCATTTTCACTCACTTATTAGCTTATTTGGACACAAAGTAATACTGAAAACTCATCGTTTATGGTTAATTGAGATTTGTCCTCCTAATAAATATGCATTAATCATGTTTTATACCTTTTTTGGTTGAAAGCTAGAAAACAAAGTAAAGAGGATCAACTTTCAAACTAGACAGAGTATGTGACCAAAGATCTAGAAGCCAAAGTCATGCCAAATTCGATGGACGAATTTGAGCTCGATTAGTGAAAGTCAAATAGAAAGCATGGCTGGAACACAAGAGCAGCTCACTGAGCAAATCTGAGTTCGACCAGCGAAACTGAGGCAGAATGGAAAGAGTCTCATATGTTTAGACCAAGGATAACTCGTGGTTATTCTTTTAAGAACATGATCGTTTATAACATGATACGTGGATCAAGCTGATGTTGAGATGTGTTGTTTGATTTATACCTAGATAGTCATTTATCAAGAGGTAGAGTCTAAACATAGATCTTGACGTGATATTCACATATAATGTCAAAGCATAATACTTTCGTAGTGCTTATTAGAATATCGGATTGTCAATTAACAATACAAATTATATCACAATATTATTTTTGATACGGATAACATTGTTGAAGAATAGGTGATGGTATGTATTTAAGGTTAAAATTAGAATAATTGGTCATTTGATATGCATGAAATCATAACAATTGGAACATCTACCTCCTAACACTCTATATAATTGATATTCACTTAATTTTATTTTGGTGAATATAAAACTTTTTCAAATAACTAAACCTTTTCATACATAAAATAGTAAACATTGCAAATATATTATATTTCTCATCCCATATGGATATGATAATTTTACTCCTTACATTCTGGTATTTTTGGCACCTACAATATTTTTTATTTTAAATAATGCAAAAGATAACCAACATTTGGTTGGGAGTGAGTTACCATCACTTTTTGAATTAGTTAATTAGATCTATTATAACTAGGTCTAGAGTTAGAATTGCCTCACCCTTGATTTGACATTCTTTGGTATGGACCATGTGAAAATTTTGAGACTTTTTTTTTTTACTAAAATGCCACTAATTTGAATTTAAAATCCCAATATACCCTTTTCTGAAAAAAAAATCTCAAAATGCCCCATTTTTGCCATTTGGACTCGTCCATTTAAAGAACGAGTTGGTGAAGCGTCGGACTTGTTGGGTAGCCTCGGCCAATGGTTGGCCGAGCTAATGAAGGAGAGTTTATTTTTTATTTTTTATTTATTTTAAATAAAATTTTATAATTTAATTACCTTATTAAAATTATTATTAAATAGTTTTCTAATTATTTCTATATTTAAATAATAAAAATGATTTTTTTTAAATACTAATAATATTTTTGTAAATAAAAAAACTGTTTTAATAATAAAACTATAAATATTATAATGAGGCATATAATGAATTGTAATGAGTAATAATAATTTTATTGATATACATGGAAGAAATACATTTTATTTATGGTGACCTCCCGTTCCACATCTTGTGCCAACTTTTTTGCGTTTTTCCTTGCCCAAGTCTTCTTGCCTTTGTCTTGCGGGAGACGGAGATGAGTCAGAAGACAGATCTTCATGTTGATCCTGTTGTTGACTTTGATGTTGTTGTGATGTGTTTGGAGGCATATCCATACCGTCGAGTTCTTGAATGGAAAAAGAAGGCATATTCAGTAGACGGTCATCAGTGAGGTCAAAGTCGGGTAGTGAATGTGTTGGTTGTGTGTAGGTGTTGGGTTAGGTGTGTTGGATAGAAGGATAGTAGACATCATCAGGGTTGTATGTAGAAGTGGGTTGTGCGAATGTGGTGTTAAATGTTTGAGGTTGAGAATGGGGGTTTGAGTTATCAAAGTTCGGTTGAGGAATTGGAGTGTATTGTATGGGTGGGCGTATGTTGGTTTGTTGTTGATATTGTTGGTTGTAAAAGTAGTTTGTTTGAGAGAATGGAGTGTGGGGATTATGGTGTTGGGTTGAGGTGGAATAGATGGTGTGTTGTTGGGTGGTCTGGGTGTGTTGGTAAGTTTGTTGAGATGATGATGATGGTTGGGCCCTAAATTGGGATGTGTATGTGGGGGGAATGTCTTGATGTAAGGGTGATGTTGTTTGTTGGGTTGAAGAGAGACACGTTGACGGGGATCAGTCAAAAATTATGTCGGAACAACGTGCGTAAAAGGAATTGACAAAAACCAATTCATGTATTCTCTACCCGGCTTAGACTCACCAATTACTAAGTTACCTTGTAACACCAAATGCCTTCTCCTTTTCCATTCTTTGAGCTCTTCTTTGTTTAAATCTTGCCAATGTTTATCCCAAGCTTGGACCATAGTCATATTATGGTGTTCACTTAGACATCTTGGCTGATACGTGATTTGTTGTTCGAATCCAAATTGGAGTTTGACCCGATTCGTCTGATGCATCTCAACGGTAAAGAAACATATTATATATGTCGTTGCACTCCAGACTCGGCTGTCACTATAATCAGGCACTGAATATTGTATGTACGACCTCTATATAAACTGTTAAAAGAAATATAACTATTAAAATGTATAAAAGAAATTTAGATAAGTTGAATATTATAATTAACCATTCTTACATTGTTTTCTTCCATGTGTTCAATTGCAACACGGTACCCTCGTAGATGATGACGAGGATTATTTCCGTAATGCATACCTCGTTTTCACCATCTTGCATATGAAAAAAAAATACCTTAATGCGATGTATAATTAATTTTGAGAAATATAAATTGCATTTCAATGAAAATCAATACCTTAATGCATACGGATGTGATGGAACCTCGTTACTAATTCGGGCAAACAAGGGTATGCGTGTGAATACCCAGACACTTAGTAATACAACACAGCCTCCTATGCTTTTCATTCCTTTATGGGTTGCCTTGCACATATGTCTACATAGTGTTTCCAGACAAGCAGAACCCCAACTGTATGTATTACATTTTTCTAGGTCTCCTACTAAAGATAACCAAGAAGAATGCAATAAATTGTGACTCTTATCTGAAATTAAAAAAGTAGCAATTAATAGTAAAATATAAATTTTTGCATGGAGAATATTTTCCGCCTCCGTCGGGTTAGAGTTATTCATCGTTGATCTTAGGAAACAACACTGTGACTGTGGGAAATTTCAGGCATTTCACTTACCTTGCTCCCATGTAATCGCAGCATGTTCGAGTATACGTCAAGACTACTCTATTCACATACCAGACGTGTTCAAAATTCTTAACGTCTTCAAGGTCTATAAGGAGAGTTTCCTAGGACTTCCCCATGAGGAGAATTGGTCACAATATGAAGGATTTACTCTTTGCCACGACGACTCTATGAGAAGGAGGAAGAAAGGGTGCCCAAACAGCACCCGAATTAGAACCGAGATGGACAATGTTGAGAAGGAAAAGAGAAGGTGTGGAATTTGCCGTGAAATAGGACACATGCGTAGGAAATGTCCAAATGTTGCAGGACCCTCCAGATGATTATGTTTTTTTTATTATTAACTACTATGCACATACTATATATAAACCATTGTGTATTAATAATGTCTTCTGGAAATAAACATTATGAAATACATTTGATAATCAAAGGCTTCTGGTTACAAAGTACAATCACATTAACTAAAATTCTTAGAGGTTATTAAAAAACTAATCAACAATAACAACCAACACAAGTGGACCTTTAACTCCTCTGTTAACTTCACCACTATGTGCCGAAAACATACACTGAACATCTTCATCATTTTCTATACGATCCAGGTAATACATGTACGTACCATCGGGGCTTGCATCAGTCAACGTTATGTATGGACAATGATACTACTTTCCTCACCTTCATACGACGCCCGTCCAACTGTCGAAAGTCAATGTGGATGGTTGAAATCAGTGTTCTGAAATTCCATTGCGGATCAAGGCAAACACTGATTTTTTTCACCTTGTCCATAAAATACAAGACCCCAAACAGACATTCTTACCAAAATAATGGATTTTGTGATCCGAGTTACATTTCTATAAGTCCTGCTATTTATAGAAATTAATACATGAATACTCGGTCAATCATTGGCCGAGACAGTACAAACACAAAGCAATTGCTCGGTCCTTGAAAGTCATTGGTAATAACATATTATTTAAAAACAATATTAACTCATTAGCTTTATTAAATTTATTAAAAAAAAATAACATTGCATTCACTCGGCGATCCATTGGTCAAGTTCAAGCATGGCAAAATTCACGTTGCTACTCGTCTAATCAATGGGCGAGTCTATGCAGCCAAGATTCTTCCTTCACCAACTCGTCCTTTGAATGGGCGAGTCCAAAGGCAAAAGTGGCGCATTCTGGGATTTTTTTTTCTAGAAAGGGGTATATTGGGATTTTTATTTGAGATTAAGGGCACTGTGGTAAAAAAGTCAAATTTTGAAAGGAATTCATTTTTTCAAGTCTGACATTTACTATAGAAAAATTGGTGGACAAAGTAATATTATGATCTTGGAAATAATATATTGGTAAGATTACCTTTATTTCTAGTCCTTTATCTAAGTGAATGAAATACCTTATCTTGTACCTAAATATTTAGTTGTTTTGGGGGGTTGCAATTTTTTTGGGGAGGCTTTATAGGTTGGTGTTATTTTTCTCTCACTTTGTTTTTTATCTCTTTTGTTGTCTTTGGTTTTAGATTTTGTATTCGATAAAAATACAAATGTGTGACAATATACTGTGATTAAGGGATGTCAGGGACTTCTTAAAGGTTTGTTGTTAGATTGAGATCTTGCTCACGTAGGGGGTGCGAAGCTATATATGTGTGTATTTATGTATTGGAGAAATTGGAAGTCAAGAAAAGATTTGACATGAAGAATCTCAAGTAAGTAATTTCTTGCAAGCACTATGTCATCTATATAAACAAAAAGTGTTGTGAAAGAAGATTTATCAGACTTGATGTAGAGGGAATGGTTAACTTGTGATTATATGTATCCCAAAGTAAGAAATGCTTAAGAGATTTTTTAGTACCATTACCTACTGGCTTGTTTCAAGCCATATATAGATTTGTGAAGTTTGAATACTTGAGGAGGAGAGGACTGAGAAGCAGAATGACCAGGAGGTAGTGCCATGTACACTTCTTCATTTAAATCACCATGTAAGAAAGCATTGTTGACATCCAAATGTTAGAGATGACAATGCTTGATGTCAGACAAAGCAAGAAGAACTCTGATTATTGTAAGTTTGGCAACATGAGAGAAAGTATCAAAGAAATCAACTCCTTCCAACTGAATGTAGCCTTTGGCTACAAGTCTAGCTTTATGTCTTTCAATGGTTCCATATGTTCTATGTTTGACTTTGTAAACCCACTTGCAGCCAACAATACACTTACCCAGTGGAAGATCAACAGGACACCAAGTATGATTTTGATTAAGGGAAATTAAATCAATTTCCACAAATTTTTTCCAACAATCGTATTGAGAGGCTTGTTTATATGTTTTTGGTTCAATGTAAGTGGATATAGAGCAACAAAAGGCCTGATAAGAAGGAGCACAATGTTGGAAGGAAATGAAAGATGATAAGGGATATGCAGTATGATTATGAGCAACATGAGTATTATGCAAAACAAAATTACAATTAAAATGTAGCAGATAAAAGCGATGTCTTACCGTTTTAGTTGATTTTCTCAAAGGTAAAGAAGAAGTAAGGATACCAATGGGAATAAGAGGTTCAAGAGGGGGCATCTGTGGTAGGTTCAGGAGGAGCATTTGTGGTATCAAGGTTAGAAGAGATGTGAAATGGAGGATTTGGTTAGTCATGTGAAAGGTTAAGCGTAGGTCCAGGTTGGGAAGTCACGAGTGCAAGGACAAAAGTATCATTCAAAGATTGAGGGACCCGAGAAGGATCTTGTTCATGGAGAGGTGATGAAGAGGTAGGTTTAGGTTTCTTAAAAGGAAAAAGTGTTTCATATAAAATAACATGTCTAGAGACAAAGATGTAATGAAAATTGAGGTCATGTAGGATGTATTCCTTGGTGCCATCTTTAAAACCAAGGAATATTGCCTTTCTAGCTCTAGCAACAAATTTACTTTTATGAGCTAGAAGGGAAGAGGAATAACATAGGCAACCAAAGACTTTGAGGTGAATGGTGGAGGGTGGTTCTTGATATAGCATCTCATAAGGACTCTTATATTTAAGAAGGGATGTAGGGAGTCTATTGATGATGTGAATTAGGGGTGTTCATAGGTACATGTCAACCCGCGAACTCACTCATCCAACCCAACCCAACCTTTATTTTTATCTAACCCAATCATGTACGGGTCCAACTTGAACCAACTCATTCAAACTCATTGGTATTTGCTTCGGGTAACATGTTTGAAGTTTTAAATCCACGAACCAGTAAACCCAACCCATTGACATATCACAATATTTTTATTTTATTTTATTCATAAATTATCTAGCATCATTCCACGTGTGTGTGTATATATATTTAAAAAGTCTAAGTTTAAATCAAATTTGAGAGATCAAATTTATTTATTTAAAAAGAGAGATATCTTACCTTTTAAATTATACTTTACACGTTTGTATTATTTTTTGACACCATTTGTATATTTTTTTGACTTGCTATGAATCGTAAAAGAGTTTTAAGGTATTAAACGATAAATTTTATTTAAATTAAATACTAAAATTTTATGATTTTTTTTAATGTTTTTGTAAAATAAATATCTTAATTAAATTGATATTTTATTTAGAATTAGAAATTTATATTTAGTGGATGACGCACGAACCTAACTCAACCTATTGATGAGCAGGTTGGTTTGGTTCAGGTTTAGTCTTAGAAGTACGGGTTGAACACTCAACTCAAACCAAAGACTATTGATTGGGTCGAGTATTGGATTTAATCAACTTAGATCCAACCCAACCCGCGAGCACCCCTAATGTGAATGACATGTTGTGTGGTAAAAGTCCACATGTTAAGGGGCGAGTTGGCTTGAAAAGAGAGGCATCTGGCAATGTTCAGGATATTTTGATGTTTTCTCTCCACCACACAATGATGTTGTGGAGTTTCAACACAAGATTTTAGGTGAAGGATACCTTCGAATTTGAAAAATGAATGCATGGAAAATTCAGAACCATTATCAATTTTGAAACACTTCAAAGTGGTGTTAAACTGATTTTCTATGTAGGAAACAAAGTTAATGATATTTGTTCTAGTTTCATCCTTAGATTTAAAGAAAATAATCCATGTAAATCTACTGAAATCATCTACCAAAGTGATGAAATATTTGTGACCTAAGAGGGATACAGTGGAAAAGGGGGTCCAAAGATCACCATGCAATAATTCAAAACGAGCATTAGAAGTAGAAGTGCTTAAAGGAAAATATAATCTCTTTTGTTTAGCATAATGACCTGAGTCACAAGGAGATCAAGTATTTTTATTTGATACAAACATATTTTTTTTTGAAATGGCATGCAAGCCAATGTTAGAAGTATGACCTAGTCTATAATGTCATACAAGAGAATTTGTAGTAGAAGTGGAGTTACAAGTAGATGAATTATTCCTAACATGTGCAGAGTCTATGACATAAATTCCACCGAAAAGATTTAGCTATACCAATCATTGTCTTGATAATGTTCTGCAAGATATGGCAGGAATCAGAGGTAAATTACACAAAACAATTATTAGACAAAGCAAGCTTAGGAATGGATACGAGATTTACATGAAATGAAGGAATATACAAAACATAATACAATGTAAGATGAGAAGAGATATTGCCAGAGCTAGAGATATGAGTAATGACATGAGTACCATTAGGTAACAGGACATAAATAGGAGTTATGGTGTGATAAGAGACGAAAGAAGTGAAGGTAAAGGTAGTATAGTCAGTGGTACCAGTGTCCAGAATCCAGAGGTTTAGGTGCTTACCATCAGGAGAAGATGACTTAGATGTCAATATAAGAGGTGTGCTAGAAATAACATTAGTTGCAAGGTTGGAATTTGGTTGAGATTGTTGCGACATGCCAAGTAGTCCATGGTACTGATCTTGAGTAAAACCAAAGGTCTTGGAATTTTAAGATCCTATAACAGAAGAGTCATTGTTAGCCTTAGAATCATCTGAAGCACTAGGTTGAGGTGTTTTGCCCTTGTTCTTGAATACTGGAGAATATCAATGCTTGGCAAAGCAAGTGTCAACCGTGTGGTTTGTTCTACCATAACGAGTGCATACCCGGTTTATGCCTCGAGGGGGACCATTCCGTTTCAGTTTAGGCTTTACTTGGGAAGCATTAGCCATAAAAGAAGCAGATGCAACAGTAGGATCAAAAGTATCAGTAGGAGGAAAATCAAGGATAGGGAGAGAAAACTCTCTTTCTTGTTGAATGATCATAGAGAAAATCGTGTCTATAGCAGGTAAAGGGGTCATGAGCATGATTTGAGATTTGGTGGCATTGAACTTTTCATTGAGCCCTTTGAGAAAATGTATGACATAGTCTTGATCTCTATACACCTGCAGGGAAGTGATAGCATTGCAACTACACTGAATCGAGCATCTACAGTGGGGAATAGGTCGATAGTTTTCCAGTTCATCCCAAAGGACCTTCATTATGGTGAAGTAATTGGAAACATCCATAGATCTTTGCCGAATCTTGTAGAGTTCTTATTGAATGTATGTAATATGAAAGTTATCACTTTGAGAGAATCGAGTCTTGAGATTCAACCAAGCGTCAAATGCAGAATCAATCCAAAGTACCGATCTTGCAATTGATTCACTGGTAAAACGTTGAAGTCAAGCAAGAATCATGGTGTTGCACCAAATTCATGGACCAAATAAAGTTTCAATGACATTAGATTTAAGGAGAGTGACATCAATGGACTTCTCCTTGTTCTTGGAGATCAATGCAATATGCATAGATATAGCCCAAGAATCATGAATGGTAATTATTGTTTTCCAAAGGTGGAGAAATAAGAATGAGCGTCTGGTTCTCATTAGACTGAAAGTAATAGGGATTAGATGAGTTTGTAGAAAAATCTCCATAATTGGCAAGAGCCATTGGAGAAGAAAGGAGGGCAGAAGAAAAATCAGAGTAGAAGGGAAGAGAGGCGGAAATTGCTTCTGATACCATGTTAATGTGGTAACTTGCAATACAAGACACTCATTCTCGTTAAAATTAAACAAGGTAAAACTTGCATGAATAGAGTACAAAGATGGATCTCACTATATATATATAGTCCAATGATAAGTTGGTTATGCAACAAACTTAACAACCAAGTAATCAACTATCTAACTAACTAAAGGAATAAAACGAAACTTGCATAACAAGCAAGTGAGGAATCTAACAGTAAACTAACATGTTTGCAAAATTTGACGAGCCATGCTTTCTGTCCGGATACTCGATATGTTTGCAACAAAAGAACGTTGATATTTTTCCTGTTCTTGGGTTTCAGTCTCTTATTTTCAAAATCTTCATTTCCAAATCCAAAATCTTCTTTAATGTTGTTCCGCTCCACGATCCTGGCTTCCCTTCACATACATTTTTTTTACTTTGACTTCCTTCTTCTACATTTTGTCTTCTCCGAGAATGATACGGAGTGTAGAAGTAATTGCATCAAGACAAAGGGTGTCCTTTTCATAGGTAAGTTCATAGGTAAGAATAGTTAGCAAGTGGTCGTAACAACAATGAACAAGCACGGTAAAATATTTTTCTTGCCTTCGTCTTTGACCTTCACCCTAAGACTCGCCATATTAAAGACACCATATCAACGATTATTCTGTTGAATGTATTGACATGTTTTTTTTTAATTTGGATTCTTCCTGCATCTTCAAGTTGTATAGTTGTTGTTTTGCAAACTATTTTTTTAGTTGTTTTGCAAACAATCCTGCTTTACAGTCTAACTGTACTGTAATTCGGTGAAAAACTTTGAATTGTAATCAGTTTATTGCTTTCATAAGACCTGTTGCTTCTGTTTCATATGGAGATAGATTTACATGCTTGTATAAACTCTTACCCCAGACAAATTATCCTCTATCATTCCAAACACACACAACGATCCCGAAACAGTTTTGTTGCTAGAAAAGTGATGCATCAATGTTTCATTTTAACACTGCATGATCTGGTTTTTTCCAGCAGAAAACATCTTTGTTATGGCCTACATTTGGTTTTGTTGATTGTTGCTCTCCCAAAAGTACTATAAAGCCTTGAATCAATATAGCTCTTATAATAGTTGTGCAATAATTAGTTCTGGTTTAAGAAAAGTTATTTGAGTTTATAAGTTTAATCAAGAAATAAGACTTCCTTATTTTTCAATTGTTGTTATCATGTTCATCATACATTTGTGTCTAACAGAATGACTAAATTAATTGATGTTTTTCAAATTCAAATATACTTTTATCTTTTCATATATTTCAAGACTAAAATAACACACTCTTACAATATTAGAGACCAATTCATTGATTTGCTCAAATATTTTTAGAACCAAATTGCACATACTACATGAGTTCATTTTCCACAAACATGACTATGAAAAATCATCTTGATTGGGCTTTGGTGAGGTTAACAAAGCCGTATAAAGGCGCAGCCTATCCTCTTCCAAAGAAGTGGACCTTGACAAAGGCCTACGAGGCCTAATAAAGGACAAAGAACTCAAAGTCAATCTATGTCTATACCTTCTCCAAGCCAACTGAATTGCCACAGCAGCCCAAGTTCTCCAACCAGGTGAGTAATATCTTACACTTCTCCGAACATTTTCCTTTGCAAATGTGTACCTAAAATCAAATTCCTCCATAAAAATTAGTCATTAACAACATCGCTCGATACTCCGTGCATGTTTGGGTTCACGCTGTCGTTGTGATCCAATCATACACGTTGCACCAATAACATGACTGAAAAAAATGTGTACCTAAAATGTTGTGTCACATATTTGACATCCTCAGCTTCAAGCCCAAATACCTCGCATGTTTCAAGTGTAACCAAAGTTGATGATGATGTTGGAAGTCGTTGTACAAAAGGTCTTCTTAAACACCATGATAGAAGCTCATCTCCACTAAAATTTCCTGGACCTAACATGCAACAACTTTTTACTCCATCTCTTAGGACTTGACTACTTTGAAGATGACCCCTTACTACAAATAGCATTCTTTGAACTGGCTCTCCCTCTCTTGTTAGCTGTATGTAAACATGATTAACCATACATAATTCACAGTTCAAAATTATCTTTTTTAGAATCTTGGTATCTGGCCTTACGACCGACTGATTCACAGTTCTAGTTAATTATTAAAGAGCTTAGTTAAGAGCTTACTGTTTCTCCCTTTGTGAATACAAGGGACTTGACACGGTCACAAATGTTCTCTAGCACCAATTCATCCATATGCTGAAATAGCGGAACCTTAACAAAATTTGTAATTCACTGTGTTTATTTTCACCTCGAATATCCAAAATCAGGAACAAATATATGTGATCAAAATTGGGCTATCTTATACCTGTCTCACCAAACCTAAACAAAGATGGTACTTGATGTCTCTTCTCAACCCCTCAGGAAGAATTTTGATCAACTGACATTCATCAACTCCGCGCATCGCGGCCCAGCACTGTCTCTCGTAGTTGCGCACACGCTGCCGGAGCCCATGTGGCAACCGTCTTTTGCTCATCCACCATTCAATGTTCGTCATTTTTAATTTCATCGCTTGTTTCTTCGATGTTGTAGCATGTAAAAACACCTACCATTCACCAACAACAAAAATCAAAGTGTAATAAGTTACTTGTTAGATTTTATTGATCTTTCGACCGAATTCCAATTTCATTACAAATGATCATTTTCTTTGAGAATTGGATGATTAGTAAAGCTACATGTCACCAAAATAGAACTAATTAATCTTCCTAAACAAAGTGTTATGTACTAGTATAAGTTAATGAGTGATTTATTAATTTTTGTTTTATATGTGACCTCAATTTCCAAATCAAGTGCTTATAATTATGTACCTTGATGTTTCCTATTAGCATAGTGACTAAAAGGAGGCCACTAGTCAATACAATAATGATGAAAACGACTTCCATCCTTTCCGTTGTGCTCTGGAGGTTCCCAAAAGTGCTTGTCACATCAAAAAAGATTGTGAGAATCAGATTTTTTTACTTAAAATTAGTGAAAGAGATATATAGAGTGCATATGAAGCATCAAATACAATTTAATCAGAAAATAATACCTTAGAGTCATTAGGCCCCAAAAGATAGGGAGTAGTATCTTTTCCAAACGGCTATTATTTGTTACCAGTTGAACACTCCATTCATAAACTCCATAGTCATAGTTATCAGCACTAGCTAAACATGTAGACCTTGCTTCTCTGTTCTGTGCCCATATCAACCTTGTTCTCTCTAATTTCTTCAACATGCTACTGCTTCCATAATATATTGGTTCCTTGCAACACAATGTTCTCAATCCACAACCCATTGTTCTCCCACATTGCTCTTCTAGACACTTTGACGCCCTTTGAAGTCCCAACAAATACCAACACGCCCCTACCGCCTGTTTCACCGAATATAAATAGTCAGAACCATCTTTGAGGGCGTCTTAGGATAGCGTCACATACAATACTTTAATAATAATAATAATAATAATAATAATAATATGATAGAATTGCTTACATGAGAAGCAACAAAATAAGCGATCATGTTGAGAGCAAATCCCCACCAAACGGTTCCGAAAATGTAACCGGAGAGGTTGCGACGCACAAAGCATACTGAATGATAAATTTTAGGAAGGTATTGAAACACAAACATGATCAACAATACACTCATCACCTTAGTAATTGACCCTTCCTTTAACAGAGATGGAATTGTCACCCATAGCACAATCTGATAAAGAAAAGTTAGTTTTGAAAACTTAGTATCCGACCTTATAATAAACTAATCTAGAAACCAATCTCATCATCTAATAGCAGAACTCAATTAAAGTCAGATTAAAATTTTGCATGTACCGACCCAGCACAGAAATTATAGCAGAGTCGTCTTTGAGAGCATAAGACAGGTTAACAAATCCTAAAAATATCTATTTATTTTGCTATTATGATTAAACTGTAATTAACGGTTAAAGTGCAACTAACCTACCGAAGTTCTCTGCGCATACGCAAGACTAATTTTAATCTGTAGTTGGATGATTTACTCACACGTAACACGTTACAATACCAAAATGGATGTTTAACTGTAAAGATTTTGGAGATCTTTAAAATGACATCACAAACTGAATTTGGATATTACAAATTTAGACATTATAATGAAGTGATAGATAGTTACCTGAGGAAGAGGGAGAAGGACAAAAATGTCAAAGAAAAAGCCCTTGTTGGCTTTGAAATAACGAAGAGCATGTGAAGAATTTTGATGATGGTGATGATGATGAGTATTATGAATGAAGCCAAAAGAGGAGCGTTTCTGAATATAGAACTGTAACCAAATATTCCATAGATGTAACGCGTCCGTCATGCAACGGATAACGGTGACGGTAACGAGTAACCAACCGTCTACAAACAGACACATACACGTGTCACTTATTGATAGGGCGTAGAAAAATAGTGGGTCCACAAATAAACCCATCGCACACACCAAAAGAAATACTCTGTTCCATTCTTCAACCCATTTTCCTCTCGGGTCAAGTAATACCCGGCTCAGTGAAAATGAAGAACCACCAAAAACAACATTGTTGTTGTTCTTGTTGGTTTTGATCTCTCCTTCTTCTTCATCTTCATCTTCATCTTCTTCCTCCTCTTCTTCGTACTCGTACTCGTCGATATCCGTATCTATAACAATCTCGTTGTTGTCGCTATCCTCGGTGTCGTTGTAGTAGTAGTGCTGCATGTTAGAACTAAAACGTGAATGGTGTTGGTTAGGAGCCATGGATGGAGGATGAAAGAGAATTTTGATTTTTTTTGAAGTGTGTTTTAGCTATGGAAGATGGTATGTAGAGAGGACAAAAATAGTGAGAATATAATTGGAGTGGTAATTATGGTTATATTAAGGGAAATGGGGTGCATGCAATTGCAAAGAGTAAGAGTGAGGTGTGAGAAGAGGGAAATTGATGGATGGTAGCTAAAGGTTTTGGAATATAATGACGTTGCCCTGCCTCTACTCTCACTCCACTTATGTACACTTGATTAATTTGGATTTAAGTTTAGAGGTTTCATATTTTTCACTTTTACACCTATCATAACTTTTTTGTACAAATATGTAAAAACAAAGTACACCTGTTTTTCAAAAAGATGGCTAATTCAATTTACATGGTCAAATTAGTAATGTTGTGTCTCTAAGTAATATAGATGTTATTTTATTGAAGCCACAATTAGTAATGTTGGCCAAATGTGGATTGAAAACGTGATGTTTTAAGTTTTCAAACATACACTTATTTATATTTTTGCTAGTGGTTAACAAGATGTTTCATGTGAATGAAAATGAGTGGGTGTTCATGAAAGATTTTTCATTTTATTTTGATATATTTGTAGATGCCTCCAATATAATCTTGGTTCAATAATAAATCATATTATTTTTAGTAAATTTTAATAAAATGTTTTATTTTATTTTATTTCTTATTTTTATAAAATTTAATTTTAGTTTAAATGCAATTTTGATCCTCTAATTTGAGCGTTTTAAAAAAATTGAACATCTATTACAAAACAAATTATTATGAGCTCTTAATTTTGATGGTCTTTGAATTTTTGTGGTCTCCTATTCAATTTTAGTTATGTGTCATCTTCATTAATGAGGTGGCAGCTTGACTTTAGATCTATGTCATCAATTCAAAATATTTTTAAAAATTCAATATTTTAATTAACACAATATTCAAAATATTTTTTAAATAAATATTAGGTTGAGAATATATCATAGAAGAAATTAGTTGAGAGATATGTTAAGTGGTATGTTAATGAGGAAATTATTGAGATGAATTGTAGTTGGGATGTCGATTATATGTTATACATGAAATTAGAGGGTATGATTCAGAGTGAGGGTTACACAAATATAAAGTGCTTATGGTATTGGAACCTTGCATATAGCTTTTCTTGTGCTCTTAGACTCTTGAACAATGAATAGGATGTACTAGAATTTCAAAAGATATTGTATGTTATGATGTAATATATGTATATGTGAAGCATAATACAGAGAATGAAAACAATGAAAGAAAGAGGATGCATGAAAAGATATGTTGGATGTCCCTATTTGTCGTTGGAGCAAAGTGTGATTTACAAGTGAACAACATGCGTGAAGCATTCAATAGGAAAATATTGGAGCATAGGGAGAAGTCTATTATCACTCTATTGGAAGGCATCAAACATTACATTGCCAAAAATATAACAAGTTAGAAGGAGTTGTTACATGGCTACATTAGATCCATATGTCCTAAAATCCAACTGGCTATTGAGAAGAATAAGAAGGAAGCACAATGATGGAGTCCTACCTGACACGGTGATGATGACATATCAATATTTGGTGTCACCAATGACATTGATATTTATTGTATGGAAACCGTTTTAGCATGATCAATTTGACATATCTTTTACTTTCTTTGTTTATAATATTAATATTAGTTTGTGATTGTTGCAAAAGAACATTCTGATTTATCAATCCAAAATCAAGACTCAGTATCTTCGATGTCTTCTAATAAAGCAGTTCAGAATTTCAAGTAAAAGAACACAACTAATTGTGGTTGGGTTACTGGGCACAACTTTGTCACTTATGGACCCATATGCAATGATGCAATTGTTATTATGTATGAAAGGATAATAAATATGAAACATAGTGTAATCATTTATATGGTTTGGCTATGTGATAAGAATAAAAAGAATAATTCAACTCTAGAATTTAATAATACTAAAAAAGGTTTGGTTATGATATATATATATATATATATATATATATATATATATATATATATATATATATATATATATATATATATATATATATATATATATATATATATATATATATATATATATATAATCATTGTTATATTTTTATATATTTAATCTTTGAAATCAAAATGTCTTCCGTTTAAATAAGATATCAGTTTTTTAATATATATATATATAAACTCAATTTTTTAATAATTATTTATTTTGTTATTTTATAAAATTAAAAAAAAATTAACTAGATTAACAAAATATTTTTTAAGGAACTAATATCCAATGTTTATTTAAAAAGAGATTACAATAAAACTTTAAATTAAATTAAAAGACGTCTTCATTTATTAAACCATTATTAATTGAATTAGGCGGCGTTAAACAAGTGTGGTAGTTAGTTCAAACTCTATTGCAATATTGATGTTAAAAACTAAAATTTTAAAATTAATTCCGGGAGCAAGTCATAGTTAGGCACAAACACAAATTTAAATTGTTTGGGCACACGTAAACATAAAAAAAAAAATAGTCAAATTATCTAATATAATTAAATTTATTTATTTTTCTTTTAATTCATATTTATAAAAGTGTGTCCAAACCTTACTTATTTGGGATTGTGCTCAAGTAAGAGTTTTTCTTAATTAATTCTGGTAAGTATGAAAGGAATACCATGAGATTAGAGAAGAGTTACATATAAGTTCTATAGCTAGGTAAAGATAGGATTTCTATAACAATATTTTATATTGGTTTCACTTTGAACAAATGTAAAAAAAAAAGACTTTTTATATTTGTTTGAAAATGAAGTTTTTCGTCTATAATAAACAATTGTTACAAAAAAAAGACACAAAAAAGATACGACATTTCTTAAATTTTTTAGAAACATTATATAGGAGATTGAAATTAGTTATTGTTCAACCATCAAAATTTCTAGGAGCCATATTTAATCATAGAATAATCATAATAAATATATAGAGAGACTAGTTTAGCGATGGCTTAATCATGACAAAAATATGAGATGATATGTTGTAGACCGATACACATCTCCTTATAAATAATTTTGTGGCAATTCCAATTATAATGTGGATCTAAGTTAGGGATGACAAAAAATTCATATTCGTGAATACAGAGATAAAACTAGTCACGAACTTAATTATACGTTAGTCCACGAATACGAATATAGATTTGATAGTACATGTATCGATGGGCATTTATATTCGTTAAAAATTAACAAAATTACTTAAATATTATTTTAATGAATCTAAAATTATTATTATTATTATTATTTTGGAAAAATGAATACTATTATTGAAATTCCAAAAATATATTTCAACCAAAACGACCAACGAATGGTTTAACTAACGAATGAACAAGAAAAACAAATAAGAAATCAATTCAAGGGAAATTTTACTTCATACCCCTACACTTAGACTAATACCCCAACAATTTTTTTAAAATATCAATTTTATTCTTAATTGTTTTTAATCAATTTACCATTTCATTTTTAACCATTCAGTTGATACTTCCGAAAATTACGCATTCCACCCTCGTATCGAAACTCCTAGAAAAAAACATCCGGTATGTATTTTTTTCAAACCAGAAGACTTTGAAAAAGACATCCGGAACACTGCAAACAGTAAACCGGAAGACTTACGTAAAAAGTTCTGGTTCTTTTTGGAAAAAAAAAGTTCCAAAACACTTATTTTATGTGTTCCGGTTAACAAAGTGACATAAACCGGAACTTTTCCTTGAAGACTTCCGATATTATATTTATGTATTCCGGAACTCTTCTTTGAAGACTTCTGGTTTGCATTTTTTTTCTTGACTTTTTTTTACTTTTTTTTGTTATGCAGGAATGGAAAATCTTCCCCAAATATGTGTAGATACTTCTGATGCGTTTTTAACGACTCACAGATTTGGTACATAAGAAGAGGTGATCAGATGGATTAAAGAGGTTGGAATCGATAATAAAGTAACTATTATTATCACTCGTTCAGATACTGAAACAGGTAAGAGAGAGAAGTAACAAATTAACATTTGGTTGTGATAAAGGTGGGAAACACAAGGATACTGATAGTGGAACCCAAAGGCGTCAAAGAAATGTGGATGCCCATTTAAAATCAGGTCGACTCCGGCGAAAGATGGGTCTGGTTGGAAGATTGGTGTAAAATGTGGGGTTCATAATCATGGTTTACCTGATAGATTAGAAAGTCATTCCTTTGTTGGTAGGTTGACCACAGATGAGAAGCAACATGTCGCTGATTTGACAAAGAGACATGTACCACGTAGACACATATTGCTTTCCTTGCAAGACCGGGGTCCAGAGAATGTCACTCAGATTACGCAAATATACAAGCATAAGAGTATGATAGAAAAAGAGACAAGAGGTCCTAGAATTGAGATACAACATTTGTTTAAGCTTATTGAGGATGCATGTTATGTGTATTGGAGTAGAAAAAAGGATGACTCGGAAGTTGTGAGAGATATATTTTGGGCCCATCCTGATTCATTTAAGTTGTTGAATATTTTTCCTATTGTGTTAGTTATGGATAACACCTATAAGACAAACAAATATAGACAATCTTTGTTTGAAATTGTTGGCATGACATCAACCGAGTTGACTTTTGTTGTCGCATTTACGTATATGGAGTTTGAGCAGACAGAGAATTTTTATTGGGTATTGGAGAAACTTAAAGAATTGTTGTGAAGAAAGATTTGTGTCCACAAGTGATTTTGACAAATAGAGATCTTTCTTTGATGAAAGCAATTGAAATTGTGTTTCCCAGATCGATTAATTTGCTATGTAGATTTCCCATTAACAAAAACGTTGGTGCAAAATACAAACAATATGTGGTGAATGATCTGCAAAAGACGATATCGTGCCTCGACAAGTGTAAAGGTCTTGTCGGCAAAAATTATGGAACCCACCAACATCAACAAATATGCTCTAGTCGCATATGCCCAGCTGAAAGTAGCTCTATGTTGTACGAATAAATCGTATAACCGCTCCAATTTATAATAAGAATCCCTGCAGCTACGAACATGTGATTGTGCATCACCATGTGACACTCCTAAGTAGTCAACAACAAGTTCAACAACAACCTCTTCAGTGACATCCTGAGGACTCCATAACACACCCCTGATGGGCAAGTGAAGCAGACATGAGACGCCATCCAAAGTAATGCTCATTTCACCAAACGGCGTGTGAAATGAAGATGTCTCTAGATGTCATCTTTCCATAAATGCAGATACCAGATTTGTGTCTATCTTGTTCAAACTAGTTCTCTGAAGTGAAGATAACTCAGACCTAGAAACCCAACTCTCCACTTGTTGTGGAAGAGCTAGTGGAACCCTCGATGTCAGCTTAAGTCCGTGTCTAGCAACCTTTAACTCTTTCTTCGGACCTCTTTCCTAAAAAAAAATTAAAACACATATTATAAAATACAATATAAAATATTCAAATATTATTCAATTTCAAATATACTTCGTTTATTTACCTCATAACGGTGGTTAAAAGATTCAGAAATCTATGCACTTTCTGTCCTACATAACAGTGTTTAAAAGATTCATATTTTCTACCATGGCGCCACTGTATGTGTATATTTAAAATTAATTTACAAATGCAAAATTAAATTAAAATTCAAAAAAATATAATCAAAAATAAAGTCTAATTGATAAAATTAAAAGATTTATGATTAGAATCAAACTTGAAAATGCAGTAATATGAGAGAGAGAGAGAGAGAGAGAGAGAGAGAGAGAGAGAGAGAGAGAGAGAGAGAGAGAGAGAGAGAGAGAGAGAGAGAGAGAGAGAGAGAGAGAGAGAGAGAGAGAGAGAGAGAGAGAGAGAGAGAGAGAGAGAGAGAGAGAGAGAGAGAGAGAGAGAGAGAGAGAGATTTTCTAGGTGTTTTCTCGACTAATCTAAGTTAGTGAAATGTGTTTCACGTAGAGATCATTTATGTGACACCCCAATATTTTTTAAAATTTCAACATTATATTTTTCTTATAAAATTTAACTACTATCTACTTATATATATTTAAATATGTATTTTATACATTTTTATGTAATTTGAATAATAAATATAAATATTCTTTGTATATAATATTTACATTATAATATTTATTATTATTATTATTATTATTATTATTATTTTATGTGTAAAGTAGGTTTTTTAAATATTATTATTTTATATATTGTGTTAAGTTCAGTATTAACTTTTAAATTTGGTGCTTAAGTTTCAAACAAAATAACTATATAACCAATTTTATAGTTTTAAAGTAAAGTTGTGATTATGTTCTTGAAATTCCAACAATGTGGTCCTGCTCCCAAAAGTCGGGAATGTTGATACTATATGTCAATATATACTAGTAGTCATGGTTAATTTCAAATTCAAAATCATTTCAAAGTCCTTGCTGATAGGCTAGCTCAAATTCTTCCAAACCTCATATCCAAGGAACAGAGAGGTTTTGTGCATAATAGAAGCATAAAATATTGTATTTGTCTTACTTCAGAAGCAATAAACATGTTAGACCGCAAGTCTCTTCATGGAAACTTGGCTCTCAAGATTGATATTTCCAAAGCTTTTGATACTTTGGATTGGAGCTTCCTGATCAAAGTCCTCAAGCAATTTGGCTTCTACTTTACTTTCTGCAACTGGCCTAATCCACACAATTCTTCACTCTTAAGCTCTCAATATCTATCAATGGCAAGTTGCAAGGTTTCTTTCCCTGTTCTAGGGGAGTTAGGCAGGGTGACCCTCACTCACCCTTCCTTTTTTGTATTGCTGAAGAGGTGTTCAACAGGGGTATATCCCTACTTGTAGAGAACAATCAGTTTGAGCTAATCAAGGGCACTAGAAACATTCAAATTACTTCTCACTCCTTGTATGTTGGTGATGTGATGCTTTTTTGCACTGCTTCTTCCAGCAACATTCAAGTCCTCATGAATTTCTTTGGCAAGTATGTTGAAGCCTAAGGGCATGTCATTAATCCTCGCAAGTCTATCATTTATGGAGGAGCCTTATCACACACCAATATTACTCATATTGTAGCTTCTATTGGTTTCAATATTGGATCTCTGCCCCTTCACATACTTAGGTGTTCCAATTTTCAAAGGGAAGCCGACAAAATATAATCAAGTTAGCTAGTTGGAAGGCAAACATGCTCTCATATGTAAGTATAATCCAACTAATCAAAAGTGTCTTGCAAAGCATGCTCATTTACTCTATCACTATATACTTCTGGCCAGTTTCCTTGTTAAAAAATCTGGACAGTATGTTCAGAAACTTTACCTGGAGTGGAGACTTGGATGGCAATAAGCTGGCAACTGTATCTTGGAAAATAATTTGCAACCCTATTTCTTCTTGAGGTCTTGGTTTGAGGTCCCTAACTCAGCTTAATGAAGCCTCAAATCTTAAGTTGTGATGGGAATTGTTTAATTTTAATGACCAATGGGCTATTTTCCTTAGAAGTAGAGTGCTCAAAGGAGAATCTCACATAAGGTATCACATTTACTCCTTAATTTGGAGTAGTATGAAAGCGCATTTCAATACTATTTTATCAAACTCCAAATGGCATATTGGGAATGGTAAGTATGTTAAATTCTGGAATGATGATTGTACTGAGGTTAGAGCATTTTTTTACTTTTTTAACATCCCTAGCCATATTTCAAAGAATCTTAACTTTAAGGTGCAGGATCACATCATCAACTCTTCTTGGCAGTTACCTAGAGGCCTAAAATCATTCTTTCCTAACCTGTAAGGCATCATCTCCAACACAACTATTCCTTGGAAACCAAGAAATGATAGTTTGTTTTGGATTCACACTACATCAGACACTCTCACTCTCAAAGATGCTCACTCCTTCAAGAAAAATCACCATCCTAACAAATACTAGTCAAAGTTAATATGGAATCCGGTAATCCCTCCTTCCCGTTCAACTCTCATCTGGAGAATTTTCCACCACAAAATGCCTACAAATGTCAATTTATACATGAGAGTCTGTCAGGTTCCCTATATGTGCAACCTATGCAAAAACTCCACATAAAATGACATGTATCTATTCTTGGAATTCCCATTCCCTATCAAACTTTGGACTTGGCTGCAGAATATGTTGAACCATCACATATAGACTTCATTTTTCTCTTTTATCTTCAAGTCTTGCAAGAAAGATTGGAGCCCTCAATGCTCCATAGTTATTTGTGATGTCATCATTGCCACATTTAAAGCCATTTGGCTTTGCAGGAATAGTCAAAGGTTTGAAAACAATATCATTTCCATCAACTCTGCTATTACATCAATCATTGTTACAAATTCCCTGACAAGCAACACCAATAGACTCACTAGTGGCCCATCTATTATTGATTTCACTATCCTCGAAAACTTCAAGGTACACATTATCCAAAGGCTATTGTAATCAAATAAGTGTTATAGATCTCTCCCAGTGATAATTAGGCCAATTATAATATTGATGGATCTGCCATTGGTTCATCTGGGCTTGCTGCTTTTGATGGCTTATTCATGTCTGCTTTGGGAGATTACATAGGAAGCTTTGCCACAAATCTTGAGTTTCAAAATTCGCTCTATGTTGAGCTTATGGGTATAATTTTGACAATTAAGTTGACCTCAACTAGGGGCTAGACTCTCTCTGGATTAAAACCGACATATATATATATATATATATATATATATATATATATATATATATATATATATATATATATATATATATATATATATATATATATATATATATATATATATATATATATATATATATATATATATATATATATATATATATATATATATATATATATATATATATATATATATATATATACCATTGTGCTTGACATTCCTATTAGTCTTATTTATCCTTATTTGTTTTCAATTCGTGGAACCCTCTCTCTCTAGTCATTAGAAGTGAGTTAATTATAAGTTGGAAATGTCCAACATTAAATTCTCTTTTCTTTTAGAGGTTTTCGCCTAGTCACCCTCCTTTGTTCTCCCTCTTTTCTTTCCAATACATAAGATTTATCTATAAAAAAATGTTCTTGAAATTGTTTAATTAAAAGTAATTTATACTCAATTTTGTCTTTAGTTTTATTCATTATTTTCTCAAATTATTATAATTTATAATTTCCAAAATAGAAATCTTGTTGTTTCGGTTGATTTTTAGTTATTGTAACATAAAAGTAAATGTAAATTTTTTTATTCTGATTTGAAAAAAAAAATTATCTAAATAATTTAATTTTTCAAATAATTATAAAAAATAATTCAGTTTTTATCTATTTTTTAAACTAATCAACTTTCAAAAAAAAAATCTCAAAATAAAAAGGCGTTTGTGTATAACACTTAAAAAAAATAGATTATTTAAATAAAAAATTTAATTTAAAAATCATGTATTAGTATCCCACTTATTTAAATGCCTCAATTCTTTTCCACTTCATTCACGTCATTAAAATCATATAATTATCTTCCTTAATGATTTACTGTTTTTCTATCTATCTATTAAATAGCCACCCCTAAATTATAAAATAACCCAAAATATATTAAAAAAACACAAAAAAAAAATTTAAAAAAAAATCTATTTTGCTATAAAATAACCCAAATATCCTCTATTATCTATCTATCTATTAAATAGCCACCCCTAAATTAGACATACTCTTTATTTATCTGAGGACCAATTAGAGTAAAGGAGATACACTCCATTTTTCAAGAAATCAGTTGGTTCTTCTTCCTTCACATCTAGCTTTGTATGTCTTACAATCACCTATTTTAATGAACAAGATTAAATTTACCAAATAGACTTAGATTAAATTTACCAAATAGACTTTTACCTATTATGTACGGTTTAATATTTAGGTTGTTTTTAATGATAAAACTAATATCATTTATTATAATATTTAATTAATAGAATAGTTAATAGAATTTTTTTAATAGATTCTTTATGAATGATAAATAGCTTATTAGGTATGATTTATCGTGTCTGTTTGCTTCACTTATGATTTATTACTCAAAAGAATAAAGACAAGTTGATGTAGATTCAATATATTATTTTGTATTTTTAACTGAGTTAGATTAGTTGGATATTGTTTGATGTACAAATAATCTCAGTCTATAAATAGAAAGATACCATATCATCATAATAAGGCACTTGCATAAAGAAAAGATTGAATAAACTTCAGTTTGAAGACAAAGAGAAACTCTGCAGAAATATTTTTCTTCTTCTCATCTTCTCTCAAACCTTAATTTCTCTTTTCTTCCTCAATTCATTTTTCCTTTCTCTCTAATAATCGTTGCGCAGCGAAATCATCTTGCAACCAAGGTGTGGTTCATTCACTCGAGTGGGGGGTGAAGAACAAGAGGCAGAATCAATCGGAAGAATTAATACTTTTTCGTCAAGATTGATTCGGAATTCTCCAAGGTTTGGGTGTAATTCCAACATCTGATATATAGAGCATTGGTTGTATGATTCTTGGGAAGCATAGCGCGATGAATCATCCGAATGGGCATTTTCCAACAAGTCTTTCAATTTAGAATTGTAAGAATTATGATAATTGGTGTAAGCAAATGAAGATTGTCTTATATTATCAAGACATGTGGGATCTTGTGAAGGAATGAGCAACGCCACTTGCATAAAACGTGACAAATGAAGAAAAGGTTGCACACAAAGAATTAGAGAAGAAAAATTATAAAGATTTCTTTATAATTCATTAATGTGTTGATCCACACAATTTTGAAAAGTTGAGTGATGTTGAATCAATAAAATATGCATGAGAAATTTTGGAGAAATCATTTGGAGGCACCGAGAAGGTGAAAGAGGTGAGACTACAAACTCACAGAAGAACGTATAAATTGCTTAAGATGGAAGCAAGTGAAAGCATAACTAATGTTTTCACTAGGGTTATGAAACTGGTGAATCAAATCAAGGTGTGTGGAGAAGTGTTGACATCAAGATTAGTTGCTGTAAAGATCTTAAGGTTATTGGCTCCAAAATTCGATCATGTGGTAGTAGTCGCAGAAGAATCGAAAGACTTGTCAACATTGACAAAGGAAGAGCTTCAAGGGATGCTTGAATCTCATGAACAAAGAATGGTTGAAATAGATGCAAGCAAGTCGACAACAAAGGTAGAGGAGGCTACAACAATTCAACCAATAGAGGAAACCAACAACAAAGGATGTTCGCAAAATCAAAGAAGACTCGCATACCAAAGCAACCATATAGGTGGTGTTGCAAGTAGAGGAAGAGATGTTGGACTAAAACCTAACAAAGTTACATCCACTGTTACAATTGTCAAAAGTATGGTCACTACTCTAGTGATTGTCCTGAAAAACAAAAGAATCAAGAAAATTATGCAAAGCTTATAAAGCATGATGAAGAAGAGATATTGTTGATGGTCACAACAAGATATGAAGAAAGATTCAAGGACCAATGGTACTTGGACTCAGGATGCTCATCACACATGACTGGTAGGAAATATTAGTTTGTCAACATAAAACTCTCAATGAAGAACATGGTGAAATTTGCAAATGAAAATACACTAGCAGCTGAAGATATGGTGATGTTCTGATTATGAGAAAAGATGGCAAAAGGTTAGTAATTTCCAATGTATTATATATACTAGGCATGAAAAGTAATTTGCTCAGCATATGGCAGTTGGTCGAAAAGAATTATAAAGTGTCGATTAAAGATAAGATGATGAGAGTTCTCGACTCAAGTGGAAGGTTAATCTTGAAGGCTCCCACGTCTCAGAATGGAGCACAAGTGTCTTGCAACTGCAGCTAGCAGGGATGAATGGATATGGAATTATAGACTTGGTCATCTCAACTTCAAAGATACCAAAGATCTGAAAAGAAGAAAATGGTTTCAAGATTATCAGAAATCGACATTCCAAATGAAATGTGTGAGGAATATGTGCAGGAATAGTAGCACAAGAACAACTTCGATAAGGATGTAAGAAGTCTAAGGAAAATCTTGAAATCATATATTCTGATGTGTGTGGTCCTATCCAGCTGGATTCAATTAGAGGTAACATATACTTTGTCAGATTTATAAATGATTTTAGTTAAAAATTATGGACTTACCAGATCAAGAAGAAAAGTGAAGTGATTGAGGTATTTACCAAGTTTAAATCTATGGTCAAAAGACAAAGTGGTCGGAAGCTCAAGATTCTGAGGACTGACGGTGGAGAATATGTGTCCAAAGACTTTGACACATTATATGAGAAATAAGGAATTGTGCATGAGGTGGTGCCACCCTACACTCCACAACAAAATGGGACAATTGAAAGGAATAATAGAGTTATCATGAATATGGTGAGAAGTATGTTGAAAGGCAAATATCTACCCAAAGAATTATGGGGAAAAGTTATGTCGATTGCAACATACATTTTGAACAGATGTCAGACGAAAAAGCTAGAAGGAATCACGATAAAAGAATGTTGGTATGGTGTCAAGCCTAACTTAATTCATTTGAAAGTATTTGGATATATAACACATAGATATGTGCCTGATTAGTTGAGAAGAAAACTTGATGATAAGTCTAATCAAATTATCCTAATAGGATATCATTCGACTGGTTGATAGAAGTTGTTCGACCCAATGAACAAGCAAGTAGTGATCAATAGGGATGTGATCTTAAATGAGCTTAAGGAATGGGATTGGACTGAAAATGTAAAGAAGGATTTAATGAGAATCTTATATGAAGAACCAGCAAGTGAAGTCGAAAGAGAAGTTCGACAAGAAGAAGTCAGAGGTCAAGCAAGCACAAACAGACCTCGAAGAACAAGACACGTGCCTACGAGGTTGTAAGAATGTGCCATTACACCAGGTCATATGGTAAATGATGAAGGTGAGTGATGACGGTCCGTCATTGCATATATTTAGTCGAATAATCAGAGCAAAACAAGTGAAAGTCGAGCAAATATGAAGAAGAATGACCAAAGAATGAGGGAAAGATAACCAAGTTGAAAATTGTGGACTTAGTGGAAATTTGAGTGAAAAAGGGAGCAAAAACATGCAGCCACTTGAATAATCACGCGCACCATCGCACAATATCACGCATGCGATAAAGCATTCAAAGTTGTATCGCACGCGCGATGTAGAGTATCATGCGCCCGATGGTCACTTTTCTGGACTTTTTATGACGCGTTATGGTCCATTATAACACATTCAAAAGGGAACTTTTTGCGTTTTCCCAAGGGTTACAAATTTGGAGATTGAAGCACGATTTTGAGGGAACAAGTGGAGATTTTTATAACATTTGAAGCCATTGGAAGTCATCACTTTAAGGGAATTATCATGTTATTTTTATCTATCAATTGTGGTATTGTTACTTGCATTATGAGTAACTAAGCTCCTCTAGGTTAGGTTAGGTTATGATGAACCTATTTCTATATTGTTTGATTATATGTTGATTTGACCATTGTATGAACCTATTGATATATAATTTTATTCAATTGTTTCTTGTTCATAATGCTTTTTATGTGAGAATATTCTTTTAGTATGATTTTGGGTACGTAGGGAATACTGACCATTAACCTATGTGTTGGACCTAGGACAATTGTTGTACTTATGTTGGTTGAATAGGGATAGGAGACCCCGAGTAGTGGCATAGAGAATTAATGTTTTATACATCGTCTAACCCTGCTTATGTTGGTGGACTAGGGATAGAAAACTCCAAGTAGTAGTTAGTGAGTTATTTCGTGAGGGGTCGATAATAACGGTTTCGTTGATTCGACGTGGGGTTATAGTGATTAGATCATTCATATAGGGAATCAAACATCAACAATAGAGGAATAGAGGATTCTAATATATAACTTGACCGCTTTTGTGATACTGTTTACTCGTTTATTTACTTTTCATAGTGAAACTCGACCCCCCCCCCTTACTAGTTTTTATAAATTGCACACATTTTATCTTGCTTAGAGATAGTCCATGTGGGTTTGATCTTTTTTATTACTTCAATGTTATTGGTACACTTGCTGAGAAGTCATCAAGTTTTTGGACTCGTTTCCGGAAACAATTGATTTTTCAACAAGGCGACATTTGTGCAATTGTTTTTTTAGTCTTTTATTTATTTATTTAATTTCTTGTTTATCATAGTGCCACTGAGGTATTTTCTATTTGTGTATGTGCAGTTCATGATCACCATTAATTCCATTGGATCCAGAAACTGAGAGAATCGCATGTGCTCCCAGCAAAGCAGTTAAAGAAGCAGCTCTGGACGAAGGAATACCAAAAGAAGAGCAACTATCAAGTTCTTGTGACTCTGAAGAAGAAGTCATGGTAGCTGCATAACTTATCACTGTGGGGGACTACTGTAAAAGAATTGATGAATGACAGTTTTCTAGGGGGTTTGTACCGACAGACCCTGCTAACTTTGATATTAAAAACTATGTACTTTAAAGTTTAAGAGAAATCCGTTCGACGGGTACGATATTAGAGACCCATTGGCGCATCTTGCAGACTTCTATGAAACAACTTCAATGTTCAAACAGTTGATGTCACTGAAGACCAGGTTAAATTGAGGTTGTTTGGGTTCTCACTTATTAGAAGGGTGAAAGATTGGTTGCTTTGCCTTCCAAATGGAATAATTCGGACTTGGAAGGAATTAGAGGATAAATTCCTTGAAATATTTTTTACAACTACTCAGTTTACCGAGCACGGAGCAGAAATTGTTAATTTTGAGCAGCAGGAAATTGAGTCACTTTATGACGCTTAGGAAAGATTCAAACTTTTGTTGCGCAGATGCCTGAATCACAACATGAATAACATAGAGTAGATGCAAAACTTCATCAAAGGTCTCATGAGTCAAACTTGCATGTTATTTGATACTTCTGGGAGAGGTACTATCCGCCAAATGACCAAACCATAAGTAAAAATACCTTATTGAGAAGATGTGTATGAATGAGTACCGCTCGAGAAGTGAAAGGTTGGTCAAGATTGAAACTGTAGGCACGCCTAAAGGTATGTTACCTATTGATACCCATATTGCTCTTTTAGTTCAAATTGAATTATTGAATAAAAAGCTAACTGAAAGTAGCTTAGGTAGAGCTAACATGAGCCTGGTACAAGCACTTATGTGCGATTTATATGGAAAAGAATGTACAAATGAAAGGTGTTCATTGGTAAAGACAAGTGATGAGGTCCAATTTGCTAATTTTTAAAAGAATAACTTGTAGTCAACACATACAATTCGGGTTGGAAAGATCACCCAAATTTCCATTGGAATAATAATCATAATTCAAATGCAAACCAAGGGATGCAAAAAAAAGCCAACAAGTTATGCTTCAAAGGAAGCCATCACAATTGGAAGAGACTTTGCAAAATTTCATTAAAGTTACTCAAAGTAGCTTTGATCAGGTAACTAGGAACCATGAAACTTTGAGCAGAAACCATGATGCGCCAGTGAAGAATTTAGAGACTCAAATTGGTCAATTATCTAGACAAATAGTTGTTTTGCCAAGCTCAAGTGGAGGATTCAGCGGTAACACCGTTGATAATCCTAAAAATGAAACATGCAAGGTTATGGATACAATTTTTTGGGTAGTTACTAAAAAGGATAAAGCTGAAAGAGTTCAAGAGGATGAAAACGAGAAAAAGGAAGATGGAAGTGGAAAAGAGGAGAGTGTAAATCAAGGTGACAAATAGGAAAGAGGAGTCACCATTGATCAACTTATAGACAAAAACTCTCCTTGAAAGAGAACAAAGAAGAAAATCCTGAATGAACTGAATCCACCTTTACCAAAGTACATAAAACTACCATATCCCATCATTAAGAAGAAATTGGTCCATGAGGATGAGGCTAGAATGTTTGAAAATTGTAAAGAAGTTTTAAGACAGCTTCAGGTAAGTATCTCTTTTCATGAAATTTTATGGTTAATTACCAAGTTTGTTAAGTTTACATAGGTATTACTGAAAGGTGAGAACCAGAAGTTGGCTCAAGAACAGGTCAACTTGACAGAGAAAGAATAGACGGTAGAATTGTTGGAAGTTCCACTAAAGATGAAGGATCTAGGTGTAACACCTCAAAATTTGCCCTCCTCTCTTGGGACTAGCTTAACATATTGCATATCATTTTTAGGTCATTAGGCATTGCATATTGCATATCATGTGGTTACATTGTGCAAATCATCCTCTTAAGTCTTGATCAGGGGATGAAGAGGTCATGTGCAAGCTAGGGTTTCATTGGACTGGTCATTGATCATCTGAGGATGTGGAGGCCCAAATTAGGGTTTTGTGGTTCTCAAGGAGATTGGTCTTTATCTTGATTGAAATTATACATCATCATCATGGTTTGTCATCATCAAGTGTTGGAGCATAGTCCTTGAGATTAGGGTTTTGACCACTGGTCAACCCTAATCAGTTGCATTGGGCCAATCAGGGCATGGCTAGGAGATGGGGTCTATGATGGATATGGGGATCATTTCATGATTTTATGGAGTTTATTGAGGCTAGGGTTTCATCCTTGAGCCATTTCATCAGAAGATTGGGGCTCAGATTGATCGGTGCATTGCCAAATTCATCTATCAACTGAAAAAGTCAACTGTGGTCAACTGTGCATGATTTTATGGATTTGGAGGTGGAAATGAGTTGGATACACTTCATTCATGTTGAAACAAGTGTTATTTGACATGTCAAAGCTTAAGAATGAAGAAAATCAAGTCAGGACAAGAATTGCCCAAAATAGAAAGTGACTTGTAATGGAAGTTTCCCAAAATGGAAAGTTTTTGACCTCAAAATTACATGTCCAAGGAAGCTTCAAATGGAAATTTGTTCAACATGAAAGTTGTAGATCTTGTTCTCACCTTTCCAAAAAGCCCAAGAACATGAAATTCCCATGTATGGTTGGCAAGTTATGGTCCATTCAATTTCAAAAATGACCCATAATCAAAGTGGCATAACTTCCACATGGAGTGTCCAAATTGAGTGATCTTTTTATGTGCAAACTCCATTTGACATTTACTTTCATGGTGCATAATTGGAATTCATCAAAAATGGTCAATGCAAAAAGTCAATTTTCAAGTGTACAATTAAAGATCCAAGGGCAAAATGGTCCAAGTTGAGAAATAATGAGAATTTTGCCATGGGAGTTTTTGCAACACCTCACATATGCCAATTGGAGATGGTTTGAACTGTCATAAGCTTGCAAAGTTCAATATTTGGATAGGCCATTTCGGAACTTCACTTGAAAATGCATTTTTTGGCATAGCATATGGAAAATGAGAAATACAATGCCAATTGGTGTGGGACCAATGCCAACACATCATAACTGATAATTGGAGAATGTGTGAGCTGTCATACAGCTGTCACAAGGCCTATGGGGAAATGTCCATTTTGCCCTTGCATTGAAAATTCACATTAAGCTAATCCAATGCATTTTTGGTTAATTAGTGATTAAAGAGTGGATTAAGGGAGAGTATTTAAACTTAATCATAACTGAATTTGGATAACAATCACATTCACCAAGGTCTGTAACAGAATTTCATCAAATTCTCTCAAAATCTCCAAATTTTCATCAAGCTTTTTTCAAGATTTCTTCATCAATTCTTGATCAAATTGAGCGATTCTTTTTGATTCATCTTCAATCAACCTTCCTCTCCAACTGTTTTGGCAATTTGTGGCAAGAAACTTGAAGATTCGTGACTGTTCATAAGGAGCTCAACAATGGCATCTTACAATTTCTTCCAATTAAAGCAGCATTGAGCTTGGTTGATCGCTCCATTAAACTTCCTATACCTTCTTCTTCATCTGTTTTCGGTTTTGGCTTGAAGAATCATCAAGAATCATCACTGCCATCTCCAAGGTACCAAAATTCGAATCTCACGATTTCTTAAATTATCACATGCTTTTTGAAGTGCATTCAACGTAGATCAACATGATAGGCTTGGTTTTTGATTTAGTTAACTATAGATTGAGTTATCATGCTTTGAATGTTTGAATGTGAAACTTTAAATGCTCGATCCCGTCGCTACAGTGAGAGTTAGGAGAAATCATTAGCACATTTGTGATCTAGGTTGAGAGACGGTTCCAACGGTACCTCATTTGTGCATTTTGGTTGAGGAATGATCGAAACCGAATTGGAAGGTGAAGAACCGTTAGAGCAACGAGGAAGAACGTAATTCTGGAAAAATCCTGCTGTTTGATCCGTTCAGTGCATGGCTCTGTTTGAATTTCTGTTTGGCGCCGAAACGGGCCAATGAGAAGCCGCCACGCCATTTAGTGATGCGGTACCGTTTTAGGCCTGAGTGTGGTATTTACGTTTCTGCCATCAGCGGTTTAAATTAATATTAATTCATAACACATTCAAATAATTATTTCCATAATTCATTTAACTTATAAAATTCATAAAAAATTAATTATTAATCCAAAAATAGTGAGACTTTTTTTGATAGATCCCAAATTTTGTCTAGAATTTTATGAGCATGATACCACAAGTTGTGCATGGAGAAATGTTGACCTTGCCTATTGATTTTTGACTTGTGTCACAATTTTGTACACTTTACCATATCCTTCATGAAATGCTCATACTTGTAAAGAAATGGATGAAAAATTTTGTGCTTATTTTGGACATGTTGATGGTGATTTCTATGTAAAGTTTGTGATTTTTGGATACCTGGTTGATTAGATAGGATTTTTTGAATCTAGGTGTGACAATTTATGTCACACCTAGCTAGGTCAACTTCATGAATTTATTTGCATGACCTAGGATTGTTTGATTGAGTCAATTTTTTGCATGAATGATCATTGATATGTCAAGATAACATGTGAATTTTGCTGGAATGCTTGATGTCATTTTCTAATTGATTGATAATTTTCTTCACTGTTGGTTCATTGTGCAACATTGTGTGACACATGTTGGTGTACCTTTTGTGAAATTCTCATATGGTTTTGGATGAATGTGAAATTTGGTATGCTGATTATAGACACATTGTAGGACATCACTGTTTTGGTCCCATTCATTTCTAATATGTTTTCACTGTTTTATGAATTTTTGAAGTGAATGCTTGTGTTGATGCCTTGAATTGGCTTGAATAATTGTGTCTGGATTTCTTGATTTTCATTGGCCTAGTTCCTTTTGTCCAATTGAGCTGAAAATTGACATGCTATACCTTGAATGTGTCCTGTTTAGGTGTGAATTATTTGAGGATTTTTGGAATTGTTTTGGTATGCTTTTGATTGAAGTCATTCTGTTTGGACTTTTGATGTTGTATTTGACCTAAGTTGACATGTTTTGGTCATGAAATGGTAATGGTGAATGGTATGAGCATGGGGCCAATTGCATTTGCTTTTGATTTGTGTTAATTTGATTTTGGTTGAGAATCCCTTGCTGTTTAGATTTTTTTCTCACTTTTAGACCCTAGGCTTGGCCTAGTGGTCTTGTTTCTCACATTTGGTTTGACTTTTCAGGATGAAATGCACAATGCTTAAGGAGATTGCTTCCAGTCAATTAAATTGAGATTGTTTGATGCTGAGAACTAACATGAATTTGTTTTGTAGGTTGTGAAGCTTGAGCTTGAGCTTATAGCTTGCACTTATGTGCATTAACCTGTGTTGTTTGTACAGATTAACTGATTAACATTTGCTGTTTATTGTTTGTCTGTCTGAGTACTGATGATACTTGATTGATTTCAGGTACATTTAGTTGCTTACAGTTCTTTAAGAACTTGCTTGCTGCTGCTTGGTTTTTAAACCACTTGAGGTAGGACTTCTATTCTTCATGTAGTCTGGGAGACCCGGCCTGTTACTTGGCCGGGCAAATGTCTGAAGTCCTCCTTAAGAGGCGATGTTTGTGATTGTTTAATATTGTGCCTAAGCAGGTAAAGTCCTTGATTAAGGCAATTGGTGGAAGCCAAGGGATATGCAATCTATCCCCCACTATTCTGTGAGTCGTCCCTCTGCTCACACGGCTGTGTGTTGACGCATTGGGGCACAAACCCAAGATCTTGTGCTGTTGCACAATCGAGTCAGAGTCTTTGAGCGTAGAAGGGTCTCTCCATTCTGGACCCACGCTCCTTTGTCTGAAGCTCTCCCTGGTCAGGGATAAGAGCTGTGAAGTCTAATCTTCACTCACCTTTCATCTGCTTCACCTTAGCCTCGTAATGGCAAGGTTAAGAGCGAATACTACCCATGTACAGATGACTTGCTTCGGCAGTCAAACCCATTGTTTGAGCCCACTTGACTGGTTATAGTGTGTGCTTTGTGAATATTTGTTTGCTCTGTTTGCTTGTATGCTTGTGTGCTTGCTTCTTTCCTGGATAGGATTAGCTTGCTGTTGTGCAAGTAGGTAGAAACCTGAACATAGGGCAATGATGCATGATAACACTAGGCTCGAGTACAGCTCCCTGGTAGTGTGTCTCCCCTTGGTTTCTGGCTAAAATTTCTTTCCCTTTCAGGGGAACTACATCGCCCTGATCCTCGTTCCAGACGAGGTATGTAGGCAGGAGACCGTGCGAGGTCTCTCCGGGCACCTTTTTTTTCTTTTTGTGTGTGTTTGCTCGTTATCTTCTTGCGTATGTTTGGTTCGGATGCCGACGTAAGTCCAGTGATTAGCGGTCGGGCTCCACGTTTGCCCTATTGTGTGTGTTTTGGTTCGGATGCCGACGTAAGTCCAGTGATTGGCAGTCGGGCTCCACGTTTGCCTCTTTTTGTGCGTTTTGGTTCGGATGCTGATGTAAGTCCAGTGATTGGCATTCAGGCTCCATGTTTGCCTGTGTGTTTGTTTGTTTGTTTGGCGTGCGTGAGCCGAACTACGGCAGCTCTGATTCTCATTCCAGACGAGATACGTAGGCATAGGATGCGACGTCCTATCGAGCTCTCTTCCCCTTAACCCCACCTGTGTTGTCTTCGGTGTGTGTGTGTGGTGTTTTAGCAACCTTTTCTTTTCTTAGAGCGTGGATCCCGTCGAGTACGACGGACGTGAGGGGTGCTAATACCTTCCCCTTGCGTAACCGACTCCCTTACCCTTTCTCTTTGGTCGCGAGACCATGTCTTTCCAGGTTTCTCTGAGCGTTTCCTTTCCCTATCTTGGGATAAATAACGCGCAGTGACGGCTCTGTGTTGTGTTTTTTGTTTCAGCCCGCCGGTTGTTTTTCGCGGATGCGACAGCTGGCGACTCTGCTGGGGATAATCGGATGTAGACCTGTGCTGGTCCATCTTCCCTAAGCGAGTCTCTCCTAGCGTTCTAGGATTAGTTTAGGTTGCTTTTGCCGCTTTATTTATTGCATTTATTATTCTGACTGTGTATATATTTGCATAAATATTTGCATGCATCATACTATCATGTTGTTGCCGTCCTCTGTGCAGGTGGTTCCTCTGTTTGGGATGGGTGTTCTGAGTGGGGCTAAAACCCAGGCCCGAGTGTACACCTAGGACTAGTGTGGTCTCACGTTCCTCATTTGCTATATCAGTATGATGTTGCAACGTGACATACCACAAGCCGGACGAGGTTCATTTGATAGTGCTTTCCATTGTGGAATATTTCACTTTGGTTGAGTTACTTCATCTGAGCTGTTGACTCTGGTGACCGATCATTTCCCGGATCTTTGGTTTAGACGATCTCAGGAGAGCTACAATGGCACACCCGAAAGGGCAAACCCATTGAGTATCTTTGCCTGATTGTCGAGACTGTTATCCGCCTTAGGATGACCTGATTAGAATTTACCTGTGAGGGGAGGGTGATTATTACAGATGCATGTTCTGTTGGTGACTCAGATGGTGACTTTTTGTTCCGTGGATCAGAGTCATATTTATAAGTCGGATTTATGGTCATTTATTGCCGAGACGCCGAAATGCTGTCCGAGTTATTTATCAGTGGGGATCCGTTTATTTCAGGATTCCCCGGGCCGATTCAGATGACTGTGGGTATCTGTTCAGAGATGGTTTCATGATGATGATGATGTATATGTCTTCCGTTTATTTCGGAACCCTTGGGTCGGATTTGCGGTTACATGTTCCCTCAGATGGTTGTGATCGATTCAGAAATCAGGGCTGTGATTCAGAGCAACAGATGATCAGATGACTTGGAGGATGGCAATGCATTGCATTCATTCATCAGCATCATTACATAATGCGTTATGCGTTTACTTGCATCTAACACATGTTTATCCATATGCAGGGACACTTCTGATCAAGATCCTGGTTGAGAGACTTTCTGTTCAGATATGAGGACCGGTTTTAAAGACAACATTGCCTACAGTTTCTTCAACCCAGAGATTGACGAGTTGAGAGATATGATAGCATTGATTACACCCGACCATGTGGGGATGTTCAGAGAGGCATACGGTAGTATTCTGAAGATAGTCTTCAAACTCACTGACAGTGACAGGAGCGCCATTCATACTCTTCTCCAGTTCTATGACCCGGGCCTGAGATGCTTCGTGTTTCCAGACTATTTGTTGGGACCTCTGATGGAGGACTATGCTAGCATCCTAGGTATTCCGATTCGAGATCAGATTCCTTTCTGTGCTATTAGAGGAGAGCCTGATGTCCTTGGGATTTCCCGTGCTCTTTATTTGAGTCCGGAGATGGTCAAGGAGGGTTTGAAGGAGAAAGGAAAATTACCGGGTTTTCACTTGAGTTTCTTGGAGGCTAAGGCCAAGGAACATGCTGCTATGGGTAGTTGGAAAACGGTTTGTGCTTTGATTGCTGTGGGCATTTATGGGGTTATTCTGTTTCCTAATCAGAAGAACTTTGTGGACCATAATGCTATCAGACTGTTCATGCAGAGGAACCCTATTCCTACTCTGATCGGAGATGTCTATTATTTGGTTCATAACAGAAACGAGAAGCGGCGTGGTGGTTTGATCCGGTGCTGTGCTCAGTTGCTATTCCGGTGGTTTATGGGGTACTTGCCTTCCCGAGGTGCTTTTGCTTCTATTGATCCTACTGTCAGGTGGTCATTCAGGTTGATGGGTTTGCGGGCTGATGATATAGCATGGACTCATAATGGTATGGCTGGCCGGGATTTCATATATAGCTGTGGGAGATTTCCCAATGTGCCTCTCATAGGTGTTCAGGGTTGCGTTAATTACAACCCGACGCTTCTTAGGAGACATATGGGGTTTGCCGTGGAGGTTCCTCCTCTCGAGCGGGAGATTCAGGAGTCCTTTTACTTCTCAGCTGAGGGCGATCAGGCCAAGCTGGTGCAGGTGTCTGGGGCATGGCGCAACATCCAGAGAAAGGGCAAGGTTCCGTTTGGTAAGGTCAACAGTCGGTATTTTCCTCTATTCGAGGATTGGTTGCAGAAGAGGATAGAGCTCACACTTCTACCATTTCCTGGAGGTGATCTTGGGTGTCCTAGGATTGAGGGTCCAAGTTCTTCTGTCAGTATGGAAGAATTCCTCGAGATGAAGAGGGCCAGAGATCAGTTGCTTGCAGAGAAAGCGGATTTGGAGATGACTGTTGCTCGGATTCAGACGACCAACCAGGAGATCAGAGTGAAGATGGAGGATCAAGACAAGCGGCATGCCTTGGAAGCAAAGCGCTTTGAGATGGATACTGCCTATTATGGGAAGATCAACCAAGCCTTAGCATCATCTATCAGAGAGCACGACATCACTAAGGAGAAGATAGCCAGAGCTGCAAAGGCTATTGAAGACGAGAAGAGGAGGCAGATCCTCGTGAGAGATCAGAGGGACGACAGAGTCCGAGTTCTTATTGCTGAGTGGGAGGCCAAACTGAAGGTCAAGGAAGCAGAGAACATGAAGATCACTGCTGAGAGAGATCATTACATGGCTGAGAGAGATCACTACTTCAGGCAGATGAAGATTCACCAGAAAGAGGTGGGGAGATTACAACAGGAGAATACCGAGCTCAGGTTCGCCGTAGAGTTCGCGAGGATGGAAGATGAGATAGGGCCATCTGTGGGGCCTTCATCGGGATAGCCTTTCTTATTTGTGGATTACCGTCAGGCTTGTTGACGGAATTCATTTGCTTGTATTTCCTTATTGATTCTGGAGGATTGTATTTGAATTTTATCTGGTTTGATGTATGACTATGGCATTGTTTGTGCACTTTTTGTTATGTGAGGGTGATTTTTCATTCAGTGATTGATCTTCAAGCTTTATTTGCTTTACCGTATGCACTCACACAAGCACACACATGGTTGGGGGTATCATGCTCAATCACATATCTCCGATCTGCACGATAGAATCAAATGTTGAATATCAGAATATTGCGGCCGGGTTATTATTTGTCTCAATGAAGCCAGGATCGAGAGACAAAGTGTTCCTCATGTGGATGGGCACTGCATTCATGCATAATAACTTGTTTTTTGTTTTGCAGGTGTCAGTTTCTAACCTGTTTGATTGACACAGGAATGATGAACCCGTCCAACGCCGACATTCTCGAGCTGAAAGAGAAGATGGGAGAGCTGATCAATGTCATGAAAGAGTTCGCCTTGGGGCAGAAAGTAATTGCCAAAAAGGTGGGGAGGATTGAAGACTGGCTGAAGATGGGGAACATGCAAGGAAATGCTTCGTCATCTGGACCGAAGAAATCCTTTGGTAATGACCAACGCAAGGATGAGGGTGAATCGAGTGCTGTGTACGCCCAGAGAGGACACGGTAGGGGTCGTTACTACCAGCACACTGCTGCAGTAACCATCCCTGCTGGTAAACAGTCAGTCCGACAGCAACCTCAGACAACTCCACAGAATATACAGGGAGCTGGGAGTCAAGTGAAAGGAAAGGGGGTTGATCGTCATTTTGACAAGCCACCCATGCCATATGCTGCTCTTTTTAAAAAGTTGATGGATCTGGGGATGGTTCAGCCAAGGATGTTAGCTCCATTGAGATCAGATCAGAGGCCACCTAACTATAATGAGAACGCCAGGTGTGAATTTCATTCTGGTGCGCTTGGGCATAACATTGAGGGTTGTAGAGCATTCAAGAATGTTGTTCAGGACCTGGTGGACTCCAAGGCTATTAATTTTGCGCCACCACCGAATGTTAATGCTAATCCCATGCCGACGCATGGTCAGGCGATGGTGAATGCGATTGCTGAAGATTCAGATCACGCCTATGCGGTGGGGGAAGAGACTGACAGTGACTGTGAACTTGAGTCATGGATAAAATCGTGCGTGGCAGGGAACTCGAAGGCTTAAAAAGATCAGCACCGTCACTCGTCCTGAAGAGTAATAATTTCTTGTGTTCAGTTTTATTTGCATGAAAGCCATACGTGTTGCCCGACACGTAATGGTCCATTGTAAGGGCCACCTCATGTTTAAATTTGCATTTCTGCATCATTAATAAATGGATGTTTTTGAGTCAAAAAGCGGTGTTCCCTGTTTTTTCATTTATTTTTGCAGTTTAAAAACAAATAAAAATGGCAATGTTTGTTTTCTGTTTTTTCCTTTTTGATCTGTATCGTTCCGAATTCAAAAATAATTCTCCGGATCTCTTTGATAACGATTTGGTTACACCTCATATGACTTCGACAATCCGATCTATCTTGCCGAAGAAGAAGACGAAGAAGATTGTGATCTGCTGGAATTAGCCAGGTTGTTAAAACAAGAGGAGAAGGTGATTCAGCCGCTCGAGGGCGATGCGAGATTGTTATTCCAAGCACCGCCGTGGTCAGGAAGGAAGGAAATTGGGGCCGCTTCAGGGGCAAGTCGAAAGCAGAATGGTAGCCCTGTTGAAAGAGCATATGGATACCGTCACCTGGTCGTGTCAGGATATGCCAGGTCAGGTACCAATGTCGTTACGCGCAAGCTACCATGGAGAGAAGACTGTCCTCTAGAGAAGCAGAACGCCGATGCCACGTATCAGAGTGACTTTGTTTCATGATATGATTCATCATGAAATCAAATGCTATGACATGATAGCAAAGTCCCAAACAGAAGAGGGGCATCTGGCAGAACGGGGCAAGTCGGTTGACCAGTTGAGATAATTCAAACTGAGGTTGAATTCAGATAAGTGCACTATCAGAGTGCGGTCCGGTAAGATGTTGGGGTTCATTGTAAGAGAGGAATCGAGGTCGATCCTGCTAAAAAAAAAAAAAAAAAAAAAAAAAAAAAAAGAAAAATGCCTGAACCGAAAAAAAAAAGAGGTTCGTGGTCTATTAGGTGGATTGAACTACCTGTCATGGTTCACATCTCATCTAACAACCACGTACGAACCTATATTCAAGCCATTGAAAAAGAGATCAAACGGTCAGGTGAAATAATGATTGCCAAGGGGCATTGAAAATAAAAGAATAAGTTGCAGGAACCTCTGATTCTGATACCTCCTGTGGAAGGAGCAATTGTTAATCTGGTACTTGACGGCCTTCGAGGGGTCTACGAGGTGTATTGGGTCAGCATGACGAGTCTTGTCGAAAAGAGCATGCAATTTACCTTAGCAAAAAAGTTTACCGACTGTGAAACAGTACATTCACTGCTCGAGAAAACTTGATGTACTTTGGCATAGGCTGCTCGCCGACTGAGACAGTATATGCTGGTTCATACCACTTTGTGGATTTCGAGATGGATCTGATCAGGTAGATTTTTGAAATAGCCAGCAATGACCGGACGGGTTGCGAAAGGGCCAATGATTTTGATTGAATAAGATATTCGATATACCTCTCAGAAAGCAATCAAAGGGTGTATTGTCTGATTACATTGCCCAACAACCCATTGAAGATTATCAACCAAGGAAGTTTGAGTTCCCTGATGAGGACATCTCGAGGTGCTCTGATCGAAAGATTGAGAGTAACCGATCCCGGAGGAGGGGCCTGACCCTGAATCCGAACGGGTTCTGATGTCTGATGGGGTTAATGTGGACGAGTTAGTGCTTTGGTTATGCCAAAAAGATCCCACATTTCTTTTGTGGCCCGGATAGCGTTTGAATGCACCGACGGTGTGATTGAGTATGAAGCTGGTATCCTGGGTATTGTACCTCGGTACATCTACTGGGGCAACTCCTTTCTCATTGGTATATGGAATGGAGGCTGCTACCGGTTGAGGTCCATATTCCCTCTTTGAGAGTCCTGATGGACGTGAAATTGCAAGAGGCGGAATGGGTAAGAACCCGGTACGAAGAGCTGAGCCTAATTGAGGAAAAGAGGCTGGCAGCCATCTGTCATGGGCAGTTGTACCAGCAGCGGATGAAGCGTGCTTTTGACAAAAAGGTGCGACCTCGGGTATATCACGTAGGTGATATGGTGCTGAAAAGGATCCTTCCTCCTCAAAACGATCGAAGGGGCAAATGGACACCTAATTATGAAGGTCCATTCGTGGTCAAGAAGGTTTTCTCTGGCGGAGCCTTGTTGTTAACGACCATGGATGGTGAGGATTTTCCATCCCCTGTGAATGCGGACGCAGTAAAAAAATACTTCGTATGAAGAGACCCGCTAGACGAAAAGAATAAAATAGTCCAGGCAAAAATGGGCATCCCGGTGAACCAAAAACAGAAAGAGAGGTTCGGGCAAAAATTAGGGATAAAAGAAAAAACTGTACACCCGGCAAGTCGAAAACCTGAAAAGGCGACTTGGGCAAAAATGGGTATCCCGGTGGACTGAAAACCCGAAAGGGCGGTCCAGGCAAAAGAGGGATTGAAACGAACAACTGCGTCCCGCATGATCGTTTGCGCTTTGGTTAAAGCATCATGGATAATACCCGGTAGGGATCAATCAGAAGCGTCTTGTTCAGAAGGCAGAAAGCACGGAGAGTCTGAGGACATATGGGGTGTAACCGAGTTGGAACTCGATGAGATCACGAGTTTCACATTGCCATTAGGATAGATTTTTCCTTTTGTGTGCAATTACCTCTTTTCAGGAATTGCTTCCTTTGTATTGCTCGATTTGAGCCACACTTTTTCAATCAATAAAATGCATATTCAGTCAAATAACTTTGTTTTTGTTTTCATTACCGCTTTGATTGCAAAAACATCCAGATTATTTTGATAGAGAATCTTGCATTTTAAGACATACAGGTCCCTTCCAATGCATGTTTATAAGATTGAAAGCTTGAAATCTTATTTGGAAGGTTGAGTGACCCAAGTGTTGAAATCTTGACACGCCTGGGGCACGGTTTTATCTAACGATCTGTTTTGCAGGTGTTGTTAGGTATTTTCACTCACTTGCAGGTTGTGATGGAAAACAAATCCCCATAGAGTCCGATCAGGGATGAGTGAATGGATAGTGAAGGGATGACGAAGAGACGTCGAGACGTACGACGATCCTTGAATGATATCAAGAAGACTCTTCAAAATCGGAAGATTGGAAAGTCTGTAGAAATTCCCCACAGAGTCCAATCAGGGACAAGCAAGTTGGAGAACGGTGAAGAGACGACGAGGGATGTCCGACGACCTTTGGAATTAATCAAGAAGACTCTTCAAAGTCGGAAAATTGAAATTTCTGTATAATCCCAAGAGTTCGATCTTCGTCGAGCGCGGAGCGATTGGGAATACAAGATGATGGAGCAGAAAAGGTCCAGACAAGTCTGGGAGTTCTCAAAAGTGGAAAGCCGATACGAGATTGGGAGGTGGATACCGTGGTTCGACGAGTCGACAGGTGTTCTGTACCAGCTTTTCTCATATCCCCAGCGAGGTCCCCAAGCAGAATTAGAGGACTAACTCCCCAGCAGATCCAAGGTCTGTGGATCCCTTAGCCGAGTCGTGATGATTATCCCCGGCAGGTTGAAAACGGTGTTTCCTCAGTAATCAGGCCTGAAGGTGGCTATCCCCGAGTGGAGCGGGTTTCAATGAAATATATCTCCAGCAGTGTTCATCCCACCAGTGGATTGGATGAGTTTCCGTAGCAAACTGGTATCTGCATCCCCAGCTGAGTTGATTCTACGTATGGATTGCATGGGTTGTCCCCAGCGGAGTGGCATTCGCTTCCCTAGCAGGGTCAGGATGGTTATCCCCAGCAGGTGTCAGATCGGTGCTTCCCCAGTCGCCAGGCCTGGAGGTTGTTGTTTCCCAGCGGAGCTATCTGTGAGCATTTCCCGAGTGAAGTTGCCAGGTATCTGTGAGGGTTCTCCAAGCAGAGTTGGGATTGATATCCCCAGCAAGTCGAAGATTGTTGTATCCCCACAGAGTGTTGGTGGTTCTTATCCCCTGCAGTTTCCCGAGCGGATTGGGTGCAAAGGAGGTTCTTCCCCAGCAAGGGTTGCCTTTTCCCAGCAGCAGTATTATTCCCCAGCGGGGTGGAGATTGGAGTATTGACGAGTTCCTCAGCAGAGTGTCTCGTGCTCCCCAGCAGAATCCCTTGAGGGGGACATTTTTATGCATTCATCATGAAAAAAAATAAAATAGCATAGCATGTTGCATAGAAAATTAAATCGCGTAGCATTTCCATAATTATGGAGCATTACGCAGAAAAAGTCATGCATCATTGCAAGCATAGGCTAGTCTCAAGCTGTGGTTATTGTTTGAGAGGTGGTTTCGCCAGAAGGTGCAGATGTTACTCTGATGGGTTTAGCATCATGATGTCAGATCAGCAATATTCCCCAGTAGTGCGATGCTGGAGGAAACTTTTCCGTCGGACAGAGATAGAAATGTTACGCGATCAGCGCGACTCGAGCCGTGGTTACTGCTTGGGGTTTGGTTTCGACAGAAGTTGGAAGGTGTTACTCCGAGGAGTTCAGCATTGTGAGTTTGGAGCAACAGTATTTCCCAGTCATCAGTAAGTGTCTGGTCGAGCTTTCTTTGGTGTCAGTAAACATCATCATTCGATGTCCAGTAAACGTCGAGTTATTTCCCAGTCATCAGTAAGTGTCTGGTCGATCATTGTTTGATGCCTGTAAACATCATTGTTTGATGCCTGTAAACATCATTGTTTGATGCCTGTCAACATCATTGTTTGATGCCTGTAAACATCATTGTTCGGTGTCCTGTCAACATCGTTGTTCGATGTCCTGTCAACATCATTGTTCGATGTCCTGTCAACATCATTGTTCGATGGCCTGTAAACATCATTGTTTGATGTCCTGTCAACATCATTGTTCGGTGTCCTGTCAACATCCTTGTTTGATGTCTTGTCAACATCATTGTTTGATGCCTGTCAACATAATTGTTCGATGTCCTGTCAACATCATTGTTTGATGCCTGTCAACATCATTGTTTGATGCCTGTAAACATCATTGTGTGATGCCTGTAAACATCATTGTGTGATGCCTATAAACATCATTGTTCGATGTCCTGTCAACATCATTGTTTGATGCCTGTCAACATCATTGTGTGATGCCTGTAAACATCATTGTTTGATGTCTGGTAAACATCATTGACCGATGTTCAGTAAACGTCGCGTTTTCTCCCAATTATTGTTTAATGTTTGGTCGAGTTTTCTTTGGTGCCTGTAAACATCATCGTTCGATGTCACGTAAACGTCGAGTTTCTTCCCAGTCATCAGTCAGTGTCTGGTGGAAGGTGTACCCTCTGATATGTCGCCCTCAGAGTGGTGATTGGTGTTATTTCCGACGTTGTCAGCGGAATTATCACAAGGAAACAAAGATGTCGGGGTTCGAATGCAGTGATCCGGGATCATTGGCGCAAGAGAAAATTTCGGGGTTCAAGAAAAGCATAAAAAAGGAAAAGAGAATAATAATCCCCAGCGGATGTGGTATTCAGGCCATGGTTATCCCTGCGTTACCATTTATTTTGGTATCCAGGTCGACGTTGCTGTTTCGGTATTCAGGCCGACTTTCTCCGTACCGGACGGATTCTTTTGAAGATTGTTCTTCGCCGATTCTGACAGGCATTGTTAATTATTTCCCATCAGAGTGCAAAATGTTCGTCCGTTCTTGGTATTCAATCACTCTTCATCCTGATCATCTGAAAGCCGAGGCTATTCATATCGACAGGTTCACAGTGGATTGAATAGGGGCAACTGTAACACCTCAAAATTTGCCCTCCTCTCTTGGGACTAGCTTAACATATTGCATATCATTTTTAGATCATTAGGCATTGCATATTGCATATCATGTGGTTACATTGTGCAAATCATCCTCTTAAGTCTTGATCAGGGGATGAAGAGGTCATGTGCAAGCTAGGGTTTCATTGGACTGGTCATTGATCATCTGAGGATGTGGAGGCCCAAATTAGGGTTTTGTGGTTCTCAAGGAGATTGGTCTTTATCTTGATTGAAATGATACATCATCATCATGGTTTGTCATCATCAAGTGTTGGAGCATAGTCCTTGAGATTAGGGTTTTGACCACTGGTCAACCCTAATCAGTTGCATTGGGCCAATCAGGGCATGGCTAGGAGATGGGGTCTATGATGGATATGGGGATCATTTCATGATTTTATGGAGTTTATTGAGGCTAGGGTTTCATCCTTGAGCCATTTCATCAGAAGATTGGGGCTCAGATTGATCGGTGCATTGCCAAATTCATCTATCAGCTGAAAAAGTCAACTGTGGTCAACTGTGCATGATTTTATGGATTTGGAGGTGGAAATGAGTTGGATACACTTCATTCATGTTGAAACAAGTGTTATTTGACATGTCAAAGCTTAAGAATGAAGAAAATCAAGTCAGGACAAGAATTGCCCAAATAGAAAGTGACTTGTAATGGAAGTTTCCCAAAATGGAAAGTTTTTGACCTCAAAATTACATGTCCAAGGAAGCTTCAAATGGAAATTTGTTCAACATGAAAGTTGTAGATCTTGTTCTCACCTTTCCAAAAATCCCAAGAACATGAAATTCCCATGTATGGTTGGCAAGTTATGGTCCATTCAATTTCAAAAATGACCCATAATCAAAGTGGCATAACTTCCACATGGAGTGTCCAAATTGAGTGATCTTTTTATGTGCAAACTCCATTTGACATGTACTTTCATGGTGCATAATTGGAATTCATCAAAAATGGTCAATGCAAAAAGTCAATTTTCAAGTGTACAATTAAAGATCCAAGGGCAAAATGGTCCAAGTTGAGAAATAATGAGAATTTTGGCATGGGAGTTTTTGCAACACCTCACATATGCCAATTGGAGATGGTTTGAACTGTCATAAGCTTGCAAAGTTCAATATTTGGATAGGCCATTTTGGAACTTCACTTGAAAATGCATTTTTTGGCATAGCATATGGAAAATGAGAAATACAATGCCAATTGGTGTGGGACCAATGCCAACACATCATAACTGATAATTGGAGAATGTGTGAGCTGTCATACAGCTGTCACAAGGCCTAGGGGGAAATGTCCATTTTGCCCTTGCATTGAAAATTCACATTAAGCTAATCCAATGCATTTTTGGTTAATTAGTGATTAAAGAGTGGATTAAGGGAGAGTATTTAAACTTAATCATAACTGAATTTGGATAACAATCACATTCACCAAGGTCTGTAATAGAATTTCATCAAATTCTCTCAAAATCTCCAAATTTTCATCAAGCTTTTTTCAAGATTTCTTCATCAATTCTTGATCAAATTGAGCGATTCTTTTTTATTCATCTTCAATCAACCTTCCTCTCCAACTGTTTTGGCAATTTGTGGCAAGAAACTTGAAGATTCGTGACTGTTCATAAGGAGCTCAACAATGGCATCTTACAATTTCTTTCAATTAAAGCAGCATTGAGCTTGGTTGATCGCTCCATTAAACTTCCTATACCTTCTTCTTCATCTGTTTTCCGTTTTGGCTTGAAGAATCATCAAGAATCATCACTGCCATCTCCAAGGTACCAAAATTCGAATCTCACGATTTCTTAAATTATCACATGCTTTTTGAAGTGCATTCAACGTAGATCAACATGATAGGCTTGGTTTTTGATTTAGTTAACTATAGATTGAGTTATCATGCTTTGAATGTTTGAATGTGAAACTTTAAATGCTCGATCCCGTCGCTACAGTGAGAGTTAGGAGAAATCATTAGCACATTTGTGATCTAGGTTGAGAGACGGTTCCAACGGTACCTCATTTGTGCATTTTGGTTGAGGAATGATCGAAACCGAATTGGAAGGTGAAGAACCGTTAGAGCAACGAGGAAGAACGTAATTCTGGAAAAATCCTGCTGTTTGATCCGTTCAGTGCATGGCTCCGTTTGAATTTCTGTTTGGCGCCGAAACGGGCCAATGAGAAGCCGCCACGCCATTTAGTGATGCGGTACCGTTTTAGGCCTGGGTGTGGTATTTACGTTTCTGCCATCAGCGGTTTAAATTAATATTAATTCATAACACATTCAAATAATTATTTCCATAATTCATTTAACTTATAAAATTCATAAAAAATTAATTATTAATCCAAAAATAGTGAGACTTTTTTTGATAGATCCCAAATTTTGTCTAGAATTTTATGAGCATGATACCACAAGTTGTGCATGGAGAAATATTGACCTTGCCTATTGATTTTTGACTTGTGTCACAATTTTGTACACTTTACCATATCCTTCATGAAATGCTCATACTTGTAAAGAAATGGATGGAAATCTTTGTGCTTATTCTGGACATGTTGATGGTAATTTCCATGTAAAGTTTGTGATTTTTGGATACCTGGTTGATTAGATAGGATTTTTTGAATCTAGGTGGGACAATTTGTGTCACACCTAGCTAGGTCAACTTCATGAATTTATTTGCATGACCTAGGATTGTTTGATTGAGCCAATTTTTTGCATGAATTATCATTGATATGTCAAGGTAACATGTGAATTTTTCTGGAATTTTTGATGTCATTTTCTAATTGATTGATAATTTTCTTCACTGTTGGTTCATTGTGCAACATTGTGTGACACATGTTGGTGTACCTTTTGTGAAATTCTCATATGGTTTTGGATGAGTGTGAAATTTGGTATGCAGATTATAGACACATTGTAGGACATCACTGTTTTGGTCCCATTCATTTCTAATATGTTTTCACTGTTTTATGAATTTTTGAAGTGAATGCTTGTGTTGATGCCTTGAATTGGCTTGAATAATTGTGTCTGGATTTCTTGATTTTCATTGGCCTAGTTCCTTTTGTCCAATTGAGCTGAAAATTGACATGCTATACCTTGAATGTGTCCTGTTTAGGTGTGAATTATTTGAGGATTTTTGGAATTGTTTTGGTATACTTTTGATTAAAGTCATTCTGTTTGGACTTTTGATGTTGTATTTGACCTAAGTTGACATGTTTTGGTCATGAAATGGTAATGGTGAATGGTATGAGCATGGGGCCAATTGCATTTGCTTTTGATTTGTGTTAATTTGATTTTGGTTGAGAATCCCTTGCTGTTTAGATTTTTTTCTCACTTTTAGACCCTAGGCTTGGCCTAGTGGTCTTGTTTCTCACATTTGGTTTGACTTTTCAGGATGAAATGCACAATGCTTAAGGAGATTGCTTCCAGTCAATTAAATTGAGATTGTTTGATGCTGAGAACTAACATGAATTTGTTTTGTAGGTTGTGAAGCTTGAGCTTGAGCTTATAGCTTGCACTTATGTGCATTAACCTGTGTTGTTTGTACAGATTAACTGATTAACATTTGTTGTTTATTGTTTGTCTGTCTGAGTACTGATGATACTTGATTGATTTCAGGTACATTTAGTTGCTTACAGTTCTTTAAGAACTTGCTTGCTGCTGCTTGGTTTTTAAACCACTTGAGGTAGGACTTCTATTCTTCATGTAGTCTGGGAGACCCGGCCTGTTACTTGGCCGGGCAAATGTCTGAAGTCCTCCTTAAGAGGCGATGTTTGTGATTGTTTAATATTGTGCCTAAGCAGGTAAAGTCCTTGATTAAGGCAATTGGTGGAAGCCAAGGGATATGCAATCTATCCCCCACTATTCTGTGAGTCGTCCCTCTGCTCACACGGCTGTGTGTTGACGCATTGGGGCACAAACCCAAGATCTTGTGCTGTTGCACAATCGAGTCAGAGTCTTTGAGCGTAGAAGGGTCTCTCCATTCTGGACCCACGCTCCTTTATCTGAAGCTCTCCCTGGTCAGGGATAAGAGCTGTGAAGTCTAATCTTCACTCACCTTTCATCTGCTTCACCTTAGCCTCGTAATGGCAAGGTTAAGAGCGAATACTACCCATGTACAGATGACTTGCTTCGGCAGTCAAACCCATTGTTTGAGCCCACTTGACTGGTTATGGTGTGTGCTTTGTGAATATTTGTTTGCTCTGTTTGCTTGTATGCTTGTATGCTTGCTTCTTTCCTGGATAGGATTAGCTTGCTGTTGTGCAAGTAGGTAGAAACCTGAACATAGGGCAATGATGCATGATAACACTAGGCTCGAGTACAGCTCCCTGGTAGTGTGTCTCCCCTTGGTTTCTGGCTAAAATTTCTTTCCCTTTCAGGGGAACTACATCGCCCTGATCCTCGTTCCAGACGAGGTATGTAGGCAGGAGACCGTGCGAGGTCTCTCCGGGCACCTTTTTTTTCTTTTTGTGTGTGTTTGCTCGTTATCTTCTTGCGTATGTTTGGTTCGGATGCCGACGTAAGTCCAGTGATTGGCGGTCGGGCTCCACGTTTGCCCTATTGTGTGTGTTTTGGTTCGGATGCCGACGTAAGTCCAGTGATTGGCAGTCGGGCTCCACGTTTGCCTCTTTTTGTGCGTTTTGGTTCGGATGCTGATGTAAGTCCAGTGATTGGCATTCAGGCTCCATGTTTGCCTGTGTGTTTGTTTGTTTGTTTGGCGTGCGTGAGCCGAACTACGGCAGCTCTGATTCTCGTTCCAGACGAGATACGTAGGCATAGGATGCGACGTCCTATCGAGCTCTCTTCCCCTTAACCCCACCTGTGTTGTCTTCGGTGTGTGTGTGTGGTGTTTTAGCAACCTTTTCTTTTCTTAGAGCGTGGATCCCGTCGAGTACGACGGACGTGAGGGGTGCTAATACCTTCCCCTTGCGTAACCGACTCCCTTACCCTTTCTCTTTGGTCGCGAGACCATGTCTTTCCAGGTTTCTCTGAGCGTTTCCTTTCCCTATCTTGGGATAAATAACGCGCAGTGGCGGCTCTGTGTTGTGTTTTTTGTTTCAGCCCGCCGGTTGTTTTTCGCGGATGCGACACTAGGGGAGTTCAACATCACTTGCACCATTGGGGGGTTAAAAACCCCCACATGCTTTATGTGACCTGGGATCGAGCATCAATGTCATGCCACTTAGCAAATTTAAGGAATTGGAGATATGAGAGATCATATTGAGCAACATGACACTCACTTTAGCTGATTCATCGGTGACTCGTCCGCTTGGTATTGTACAAGATGTGTTAGTTCATGTCGATGGTTTGATCTTCCCTGCAGACTTTGTGGTGATTGACATGAAAATGATTTAGAAGGGTCAATGATTCTTGGGCGCCCATTCTTGGCAACCGAGAAGGCAAAAATAGATGTGGATACAAGTGAATTGGTTTTGAAGTTTAATAAGGAGAAACGGTGTTTATTACATATCAATGGGCATAATATGTGGAATATCTAGAGACATGCTATCATTTGGGAGAGAAAGGTAGTTAAATCCATAAAAGAATGAAAGAAGGAGTTTTCATCGGCATGAGGGTATCCTTTGCGCCTAACGTATTTTAAGCATTAAGCGTCAAGCTATTGACAGAAAAGAAATGTTGGATGGGAGAGAACCCATCATTTTTAATCAATTTTTGTTTTGTAGAATTTACTTTATTTTTATTCAAGACCATTCACAAGAGGATTTAGCTACTCAAATGTAACATTGACATGAAGATCTATATTGTCTTTAATAAACAAGTTTGTAGTTGTTTTATTTCTTTCAGATTGCGAGTTTAGCACTTTAACATTGAACAAATGATCCAAAAGAAACTTGATCATCACAATAGCAACTAACAACTTGAAGGTGAAGGATGAGAAACAAATCAACAAACTTTTATTCAACCTACAAATACCACATCTAGTAAGGTTTGAGACAAATATTTCCATTATTCACTTTTCTTTCTTTATGAGTGTATCCATGCATTATTCTTTTATCTGGTTTGATCTATTTCCCATTAAGTTATCTAGTTTGACCAACACACACTAAGGCAGTTTTTTGTTTATAAATTTGAGCATTTGTAAACCACCCTGTAGTAATAGGTATATCCATTGATAACCACTTTCAGCCTAAGCCTTTAGTCTGGTGACGTAGCCTAAAATTCTTAGTCATAACACTTGAAAGATATTTTTATTTCCATCCTCTCTCTGGAGTTAGGTAGAAGTATAGCTCCTAAAGTATATGAAAAATATTACGTTTTGGGGTTGCTCTTGAAAGTGAACAAAGTTTTGAGTTTTGGGTTGGGGTACTAGAGAATGGTACAAAATTTCAACAAAAAAAATTGTGAAAAAGAAGTGGAAAAAGACACTTCTTAAAAAAAAGAATGAGAAAAGAAAATAATGATATTAGAAGGAGGATCAAAACTCTATAGTACTATAAAAAAGGAACAAAGAGGTATGATGATAGAAGGAGAACTAGGAATCTAACTTCAAAGGTTTAAACCTACTTTCCTCAAAATATCCTACCCTAACATAAGCAAAGCTACAACCTGAGAAGTCCTATAATGTGTTTGTTGTGATTTCTATGATGAACTCTATTAGAACATGATCAATCTAAGTTTAATTAATTTTACATGTTGATTAAGAGATCACCCTATCCATTAAGTGAGTTACAGTGAGCATGGACACAGGTTGAGGACTCATCAATGTTGAAGATGTTTTCCGAATTCACCAGATAGAAGTTGGGAGCTAGAATAATGGTCAGGAAAAATAAATATTTAATTTGGGGATGTTCGATTGTTATTGTGCGACTTGTTGCGGTGCAGACGAGTTACTTAAGGACAAGCAACGATTCAATTTTGGGGTTGTGATGATAACCCGTCATTGCATATATTTAGTCGAAAAATCGGAGCAAAACAAGTGAAAGTCAAGAAAATATGAAGAAGAATGACCAGAGAATGAGGGGAAAATAGCCAAGTGTGCAAATTCTGGACTTAGTGAAAGTTTGAGTGAAAAGGGGAGCAAAAACATGCAGCCACTAGAATAATCACACGCACCATCGCACACGCGGTAAAGCATTTAAAGTTGCGCCGCACGCGCAATGCAGGTTATCACGCATGTGATGGTCACTTTTTAGGCTTTTTCTGACGAGTCCTAGTCAATTCTGATGCCTTTCAAAAGGGATTTTCTGCACTTTCACAAGGGTTACAAAATTTGGAGATTGAAGCATGATTTTAAGGATACAATTGGAGATTTTTAGAGCATTTGAAGTCATTGGAGGCCATCACTTCAAATGACTTATCATGTTATTTTTATCTATCAATTGTGGTACTGTTACTTGTACTATGAACATGCTAAGCTCCTATAGGTTAGGTTGTATCATGATGAACCTATTTATATATTGTTGGATTCTATGTTGATTTGACCATTGTATGAACCTATTTATATATAATCTTATTTAATTGCTTCTTCTTCATAATGATTTTTATGTGAGATAATATTTTAATATGATTTTGGGTACATAAGGAATACTGACCATTAGCCTATGTGTTGGACCTGGGGTAATTGTTGTACTTACGCTGGTTGAATATGGATAGGAGACCCCGAGTAGTGGCATAGAGAGTTAATTTTTTATACATCTCCTAACCATGCTTACACTAGAGGACTAGGGATAGAATGCTTTGAGTAGTGGTTAGTGAGTTATTTCGTGAGGGATCGACTATAACAATTTTATTAATTTGTCATGGGGTTATACTGATTAGATCATTTATACAGGGCATCAAACATCAACAATAGAGGAATAGAGAATTCTAGAACACAACCTGACCACTTTCGTGATATTGTTTACTCGTTTATTTACTTCTCACAATGAAACATACCCCCCTCTTTTACTAGTTTTAAAAATTGCCCACATTTTGTCTTTCTTTTAGGAAGTCCCTGTGGATTCAATATTTTTTATTACTTCGATATTATCAGTACACTTTCTGAGAAGTCATAAGTGATATGGTATACTATGCTTTCTATGCAGATGTTGAACTAATAAATGCAATTGAGGCATTAAAGGATTTGAAGTGGATAAATACGACGAATGAGGAACTGAAGCCCATTTAAGTCAACAACACTTGGTCACTTGTTGAATTTCCTCAAGGCAAGAAGGAAATCAATGTGAAATGGGTATACAAGGTGAAGTTAAATCGCAAAGGAGAAGTAACTCGACACAAGGTGAGACTTATGGCGAAAGGTTTTCTTCAGAAAGAAGGAACTGACTTCCAAGAAGTTTTTACACATGTTGCTAGGATCAAAAAAATCAGATTGGTTGTTGGTCTATCAAACAAGAACAACTAGAATATGTGTCATATAGGTGTGAAATGTGCATTCCTGAATGGTCCATTAGATGAAGAAGTTTATGTTGTACACCAGTTAGTTTTATGAAATAAGGCCAAGAAAGAAAAGTATATAAGTTGCTGTAGCACCTCAAATTTGCCCTCCTCATTCATGCATTCATTTTAGGTCATTTAACATTTCATATTGCATTTCATCATGTCAATCAGAATTAGCTCCAAGAGTTTATCCTCCAACAAGCTCGGATATCATTCAAGTCACTTTGTGGGTTCTCTCTGAAGGATCAAGCTTAATGGGCTCAGTACGGTTCAAAATTCAACCGTGAAGTCAAAAGTCAACTGTTGATCAACTGAAAGTGAAATGGCCAGGGAATGAATTGAGTTACTTCCAACATGTTCAAATGAGGCCTTTTCATCATTCGACATATTACTCTTGAAGGAACAAAGGTCCAGCGCACAGGTTACAAATTTGGAAAGATGACTTGAGTTGTCATGCTCGCTAGGCGAGCAAAATGGTTCGCCTAGCGAGCCACCAGAGTCCGAACTGTCATGCTCGCTAGGCGAAGCCCACGCATTTTGAAAATAAAAAAATATATAACATAAAATCTTGGACTTGGACCTCTCTCCTTTTTGAGTCCACAAAGCCACGAAAATCAGAGTATAAATTCTACACTTCCATCTCTAAAAACCCTAGAAAAAGGAGAGAGAAAAGAGATAACTAATTCAGAGCAGCCTCCAGAGACTGAAGGGAACTCATCTGCAAAGAACCAATTTCATCTCATATAAACCCTAAGATTGTTCTGCAAACCCAACGGTGCAATTCAATTTCATTCGATCTCTCCATTCAGTTTTGCCTTATTCCCATTACTTTACGCTTTCAATCTGAAATTCCTGAAGCATGAGGTATTATGTCTGAATCCGGGAGAGTGGGTATAGTTAGGTTTTGCATGTGGGTTTAGATGTGTATGAATGTGTAGAACAATGCCTTGAATGTTTAATCACTTCGTTTCTGAAATGAGCACCATAGGGTTTGGGGTTTCTGAAATCATAATGTTATCAATGAAGAACCCAAAACCCGCAGGAATTCGCTAGCACCTCGCTAAGCGAACATGTAGCGAAGCTTCGCTAGCATCTCGCTAAGCGAAGCAGTAGCGATGATGACAATAGTTGGCTTTTCTGTTGGCTCTCCAATTTATTTTGTGCTTGTTGTGACATGTTTTCTATTGCATCCGTGCACTGTTTACCTGACACTGTTGTTGTTATGTTTTGTTTTGTGCAACTCTTGATTACACCCCATCTCGTCATTCTAACGTGTTTGTTGAGTTTCTGTGAGGGCTCTTGAAGAGATAGCTTGCTTGGTATTCCACTTTATTTGTGGGATACCATTTGGAGATTTATTCTGAATGCTTTGATGACTTGCTCTCTTTGATGGTGCTAGCTTGAGAGACCTCTGGGTTTCTTGTTTCTTTAGTTGCTGTTACTTCGGATCTTTATCTGTGTGGTAGATCTCTTGATTCCTTTTACATCTTTCCCGCATTTTACCGCTTTCTTAGCTGGAAGACCTCGATAGGAGGCATTGTTTTTGTATGTTTACTTTTGTGCCCAAAGACCTCCAAGAAGAGGCACCAGTGCTAAAGACCTCCATGAAGAGGCAATTGACGGATAAAAGGGATTAGTAGTCAATCCCCCGTTATTCAGTGTGTCGTTCTTTATGCTCACACTATGTGTCGATGCTTCAGAACAAAAGCCCAAGATCTTTTGTCTGGTCAGTCAATGGAGAGGGTTCCACCTTTTTGAATCCCTACTTTTTGTCATGAGTTCACCCTGTCTAGGGTTAAGAGCTATGAGGTCTTATCCCCATTACCCTTTTGATCTGCTCACCCTGACGTTCAATGTCAGTGGTTAAGAGCCCATTTGATTACCTTTCCATGGCTTGTTTGTTGAGGTTGATATGACCCCTCTTGACTAAAGCCCTACCCATGTATGTTCGAGCCCCCTTGTTGGTGTGTTTACTCTATGCTATATGTTTTTATGTGGTGTGATCGTCTCCCCATAGGATTTCTAGGCTTCGTATAGTCTCTCGTTTGCATGACAGTTAAGGTAGCACGGTTCCTTCGTCTAGGACTTCCTTTTTGCATGAGCATTCCTAAAACACGAACAAACTCGTTGATTTTTTTTCTCCTAAGAACACGTTAACTCCTTCTACTACAGGTGAGTAAGTCTCCAAAGGTCGAGCATCCGGTAGATTGCGTAGTAACGTCGTTCACCTAAAAAACACAAAACAAACAAAAAAAGGTTAGCCGAGCTACGGTGCTCTGATTCTCAATCCTTCTTGAGATACGTATGCAGCAGGGTAGGGCTTGTGCAAGAAATAATTCTTTCTTTTCCCTACTTTGATTTTCTCTCTTTCGCATCGCATATATGACCTTTTATACACACACTTTAGACATAAATAGCAAGCGTGGATCCTGTGGAGTACCACAGACGTGAAGGGGTGCGATAACCTTCCCTTCACGTAACCGGCCCCCTTACTCGGTTTTCTTTGGTTCGAGACTTTGTTTTATCCGTCCCCTCTTGGTTATGCAGTACTACCTTTCCCTCATCTCGGAATAAAAGTACATAGCTGGCGACTCTACTCTTTTTTCCTCGCCACTCCTTTTTCGCATTTGTACTTGGATTCGGGAAATCCAGGGGAGTGACAGCTGGCGACTCTGCTGGGGACTTATTTTCCCTAGTGGGCATTTCCTAGCGTTTGTTTGTTTATTGTCTATTGTGTATTATTTATTTATTTATTGCTTTGCATACTTATCTGGTTGCATTGCATCCTATGTGCGCTTTACTGTTTCATGCATACTGTGCTGGCTGTGTATCTGTTTCGCTATTGGGTGGGATTCACAAGAGGTAAAAGGCCCAATACACAGGCTATGAGTGAACTTTAGGACACCTAGGAATAGAGTGATTCATGGGAAGCGGGTGGTATGGCGCCACTTAGTGGAACATGGTATCACGAGCAGTTCAGATTCTGATGGGGTATTGTCGTTGCATACACCTGGTGTGCATATGATGATATTCTTGAAAGGATTGTTTATCCTGCGTTTCTCTTGACCTTACCCTGGCCTAGATTACATCCGCGAGTGGGGCGGGAATGAATCATTTACAGGTACTGTTGGTGACCTGTTCTGTTGGTGACTTTTGTTTGGTTCTTGTTAGTGACCGTTGGTTCTGAAGTATGGGTTCTAAGTTGATGACTGTGTTCTATGGTTCCCGGTTCTGGATTCATGCTGAAGTTCTGATCCTGCGCCTTGTGATACATAGCCAACCATCCATTGTTTCATCATTTTGCATCATAGCATGTTCATTTTCAAAAAAAATGCATAAAAAAAAAGTTAACCCGCATATGCATATCATTTTCAGCCTTTTCAATCATCAGAGCAGGGTGTCCAGGATCAGAAAGGGCTGTGTACTTTCACTAGTGCTGGATTGATGAATCACGGGGATGTCTTTGCAACAGACAATGAAGATGGTGACAGTGATTGTGATATGGATAATTGGGTGCGCCGGTGTGCTCCAGGGGAGAAGATCAACAACTGGACTGCTGAAGAAATAGTCCAAGTTACTCTTCAGATAGAGTAATTTTCTTTTGTTTTTCATTTTGCATGAAAGCCCTACGCTCTGCCCAAGGTGTAGTGGTTCATTGTAGGGCCACATCATGAATTTTTAATGATTATCATCAATAAAGGACGTTTTGCAACCAAATTTGTGTTCACTGTCTTTCTGTTTTTATTACTTTCATTTTCAAAACAATAAAAATGGCAATGTTTTTTTGTTTTTCTGTGACTTCCTTGAACTCTTTTCTAAAATAAAGCATGAAACACCATTTGTGCAGAATTGATCTTGCGGATTCCATTAAAAACAATTATGTTATGGCTCAGTATGACTTTGATAATCCCATTTACCAAGCCGAAGAGGAAAGTGAAGAAGATTGCGAACTCCCCAAAGAATTGGCCAGACTATTGAAACAGGAGGAAAGGGTCATTCAACCTCATCAGGAAGAGTTGGAAGTCATTAACCTTGGTACTGAGGATGCAAAGAAAGAGATCAAGATAGGGGTTGCTTTAGAGGAAAAGGTCAAGAGAGGGCTGATTGAAATGCTGCAAGAATATGTGGACGTATTCGCATGGTCGTATCAAGATATGCCTGGTTTGGATATAAATATTGTGGTGCACAGGCTACCTCTCAGAGAAGATTGTCCTTCGGTAAAGCAGAAGCTTCGCAGAACTAGTCCTGATATGGCTGTCAAGATCAAAGAAGAGGTTCAGAAACAGTTGGATGCAGGTTTTCTAGCAGTTACCAATTATCCCCCTTGGGTGGCCAACATCGTACCCATGCCGAAGAAGGATGGTAAAGTCAGGATGTGTGTCGATTACCGAGATTTAAACAGAGCCAGTCCGAAAGATGACTTCCCATTACCTCACATTGATGTATTGGTCAATAACACTGCTCAGTCCTCGGTTTTCTCTTTCATGGATGGATTTTCTGGCTATAATCAGATCAAGATGGCGCCAGAAGACATGGAGAAGACGATATTCATTACACCTTGGGGCACGTTCTGTTATAAGGTAATGCCATTTGGGTTGAAGAACGCCGGTGCTACCTACCAAAGAGCTATGACGACTCTCTTTCATGACATGATGCACAAAGAAATTGAAGTGTACGTGGATGATATGATTGCGAAGTCTCAGACAGAAGAGGAGCACTTGGTAAACTTGCAAAAGTTGTTTGAAAGATTGAGAAAGTTCAAACTGAGGCTGAACCCAAACAAGTGTACATTTGGAGTGAGATCTGGAAAGCTGTTAGGTTTCATTGTCAGTAAGAAAGGGATTGAGGTTGATCCAGCGAAAGTAAGAGCTATTCAAGAAATGCCTGAACCAAGAACGGAAAAGCAAGTTCGTGGGTTTTTAGGGAGGTTGAACTACATTGCACGGTTCATATCTCACCTAACAGCTACGTGCGAATCGATATTTAAATTGCTAAGAAAAGATCAAGCAATCAGGTGGAACAATGATTGTCAAAAAGCTTTTGATAAGATAAAAGAATATTTGCAGAAACCTCCAATTCTTATACCTCCAGTTCCTGGGAGGCCTCTGATAATGTACCTTTCAGTAATAGAGAATTCGATGGGGTGTGTATTGGGACAGCATGACGAGTCTGGTCGAAAAGAGCATGCAATATACTACCTTAGCAAAAAGTTTACCGACTGTGAAACAAGATATTCGCTGCTCGAGAAAACTTGTTGCGCTTTGGCATGGGCTGCTCGCCGACTAAGACAGTATATGTTGAACCATACTACCTTGTTGATTTCTAAGATGGACCCAGTAAAGTATATCTTTGAAAAGCCGACTCTTACCGGACGAGTGGCTCGTTGGAAGATGATTTTGACAGAGTATGATATCCAGTACACATCGCAAAAGGCCATCAAGGGTAGTATTTTGTCTGATTACCTTGCCGAGCAACCAATTGATGACTATCAGTCGATGATGTTTGAATTCCCTAATGAAGATATCATGTACTTAAAAATGAAAGATTGTGAAGAGCCTCTTGTCGAGGAAGGACCGGATCCCGATGACAAGTGGACACTGATGTTTGATGGGCGGTAAATGTGAATGGAAACGGTGTTGGGGCAGTACTCATTAATCCTAAAGGTGCACACATACCTTTTTCTGCCAGATTGACTTTTGAAGTAACCAACAACGAAGCTGAGTACGAGGCCTGTATCATGGGGATTGAGGAAGCCATCAATCTAAGGATCAAAACTATGGACATTTATAGAGATTCTGCTCTAGTGATTAACCAGGTCAATGGAGACTAGAATACTCATCAGCCGCATTTGATTCCTTATAGAGATTACACCAGAAGGATCCTGACTTTCTTCAAGACAATAAAGTTGTATCATGTACCCCAAGATGAAAATCAAATGGCTGATGCCTTAGCCACATTGTCTTCCATGATTAAAGTTCATTGGCAGAATCATGTGCCACACGTTGATGTGAATCGAATCGAGAGGCATGCGTTTGTGTTTGCAGCCGAGTCTGTTATTGATGAGAAGTTATGGTTTTATGATATTAAGAATTTCCTCAAAAGCCAAGAGTATCCTGAAGGAGCGTCAAAGAATGACAAGAAGACACTGAGAAGGCTAGCTGGAAGCTTTTACTTGAACAAGGATGATGTGTTGTACAAGAGGAACTTTGACATGGTTCTGCTCAGATGCGTGGTTAGACACGAAGCAGACATGTTAATGCAGGAAGTACACGAGGGATCTTTCGGTACCCATGCTGGTGGTCATGCAATGGCCAAGAAGTTGTTAAGAGCCGGTTATTACTGGATAACCATGGAATCCGATTGTTTCAAATACGCTCGAAAGTGCCACAAATGTCAGATCTATGCAGATAAAGTGCATGTACCACCAAACCCTCTGAATATTATGAATTCTCCTTGGCCATTCGCGATGTGGGGCATCGATATGATTGGAAAGATTGAACCTACTGCTTCTAATGGACATCGCTTCATCCTAGTCTCGATTGATTACTTTACCAAGTGGGTGGAAGCAGCTTCCTATGCCAATGTTACTAGACAAGTGGTTGCTCGATTCATTAAGAAAGAAATTATCTGTCGTTATGAGGTTCCTGAGAGAATCATCACTGATAATGGTTCGAACCTCAATAACAAGATGATGAAAGAGCTTTGCAAAGACTTTAAGATCGAACGCCATAATTCTTCTCCTTACAGACCAAAGATGAATGGTGATATAGAGGCGGCAAACAAGAACATTAAGAAGATTGTGCAAAAGATGGTTGTGACGTACAAGGATTGGCCTGAGATGTTGCCTTTCGCTTTGCATGGGTATCGTACCTCAGTGCGTACGTCAACCGGGGCAACTCCGTTTTCACTTGTGTATGGCATGGAGGCAGTCTTGCTAGTAGAAGTTGAAATCCCTTCTTTAAGGGTGATGATGGATGTAAAACTTGACGAGGCTGAGTGGGTTCAAGCCATGTTTGATTAGTTAAATTTAATTGAGGAAAAGCGATTAGCAGCTATGTGCCATGGACAACTATATCATAGAAGGATGAAGAAGGCCTTTGATCAGAAAGTGCGTCCTCGAAGCTATCAGATAGGTGACTTAGTTTTGAAAAGGATCCTTCCTCCCGGTACAGATAACAGGGGCAAGTGGACTCCGAATTATGAAGGTCCATATGTTGTTAAGAAGGTCTTTTCTGGTGGAGCCTTGATGCTTACAATTATGGATGGTGAAAATTTTCCGTCTCCTGTGAATTCAGATGTAGTCAAAAAATACTTCGCATAAACTGACCCGCTGGACAAAAAAAAAGGAAAGTCCAGGCAAAAAAAAGGGCATCCCGGCGAACCAAGAGAAAAAGAAAAGAAAAAAGTTCGGGCAAAAGTTAGGGATAAAGAATAAAAATAATATGTACACCCGGTAATTCGAAAACCTGCAAAGGCGGCTTAGGCAAAAATGGGTATCCCGGTGGATTGAAAACCTGAAAAGGCGGTCCAGGCAAAAGAGGGATTAAAACGAAGACTACAGTCTGAGTTATTTGTACTTCATCGCTTTTCAGTGTCTACCATCTCGAAGGATATGATCGGTCCAATCACTCTTCTCAGAAAGAAAAGAATTTGGGGGAAAGTGAAGATCTATGAGTCATAACAGAATTGGAAAATAGTGGAATGTCGTGTTCACATTGCCAATAGGATAGTTTATTTTCTCTTTTGGCGCAATTACCTCTTCCTAGGAATTGCTTCCTGATGTATTTGCCTGTATAGGCCACTTTCAATCAATAAAATTCGTTATTAAGTCAAATTGCTCTCTTGTTTTTTATTCTATTGTTTTGTTTGCAAAAAAAAAAACGTCCGAATTTTTGATAAACATTGCATCTAAAAACATGAAGGCTAGACAATGACGTGCGGAAAGATAAAACATCTGAAAATCATTTTGAATGTTGAATACACTTGAGTATATTTTGTCCATACGATCCCCTGGGGCATGTGTGTCTTGTCGTTTTGCAGGTTACTATCTTTGATTGATGGCTAAAACAGATAAGCCAAAGTTTGTTTGAAGGAAGACCCTGTTGTTTCAACATTGTCCAGTCGTGTAAGAAGTTGGGTCGTCTAAGTCGAGTTCAGAATTTGTTTCCCCGACATGGTCGAGAGGTTGGTGTTTTCCCCAACAAGTGACTCCCCAGTTGAGTTGGTTTCTCTACCGTTCCGAGAATGTCAGATCAGTAAGTATCCTCAGCAGATTGTTGTATGTCCCCACAGAGTTGGAAGATCGAATCAGAAATTGTGTGCTCAGTAAAGTGATCATTTGCTTTCCCAGCAGGAGTTTTCCTCCCTTTGCATCTTGCATGTAGTAATCATCATTTGCATTCGCATTCTCAAATCGCGTAGCATTTCCATTCAGTATGGAGCATTACGCCATGGAAAACTCAAACATATGCATACATGTATTAAACCAGATTGGATCATATCTCCGGAAGAGACGGATCATTTTTCAACATCAGTGTAGCACATTTGCAGCAGTTGCTCTTGGAAACATTCAGAATCAATAATCCCAGTGAGATTTATTTTCTCACCAGTCCGTGAAAGGAAAGTTTGATTCCCTTCCGATTTAGTCCTCGGCAAGTGTCTGCCTTATTTTGACATATGTAAATATCATCCTTGTGATACCGGTAAGTGTCGTGTTGATCCCCGTAAATGTCCGTGCTTTTCTTTGATGTCGGCAAACATCATCTTTCGATGTTGGTAAACGTCGAATCCCAATTGTTGGCCATCAGTAAATGGAACGTCTCTCATGGTGTCTACAAAAATCGTTACGACAACACCCATGTGTGTCATTTCCTTTCTTTGGTGTCGGTAAACATCATTGATTCGATGTCGGTAAACATCAGTTGCTTGTTAACCATCGGTAAATGGTTTTGTCGTTCAAGATTCCCCAGCAGATTCGTTATCCGTAAATATCGAGTATTTCATTGTCGCCATCGGTAAATGGTTTTCGTTTCATAAACGTATTCTTTCCTTGGTGTCGGTAAACATCATTGGTTCGGTGTCGGTAAACATCATTGGTTTGATGTTGGTAAACATCGAGTTCCTTCCCAGTCATCGGTAAATGTCTGGTCTTGTTTCGCCTAAACATCTTTGTTTGATGTCGGTAAACATCGAGTTCCTTCCCAGTCATCGGTAAATGTCTGGTCTTGTTTCATCTGTAAACATCTTTGTTCGATGTCGGTAAACATCGAGTTCCTTCCCAGTCATCAGTAAATGTCTGGTCTTGTTTCACTTATAAACATCATTTTCCTCCCCAACGAAGCCGCCATCGGTGAATGGCCTTGCTTTCTTTGATATCGGTAAATATCAAATCTGTTTTGAAGCCGCCATCGGTAAATGGCCTTCCTTTCTTTAATATCGGTAAATATCAAATTTGTTTTGAAGCCGCCATCGGTAAATGGCATCGCCTTCCTTGATATCGGTAAATATCAAATTTATTTTGAAGCCGCCATCGGTAAATGGCCTCGCTTTCTTTGATATCGGTAAATATCAAATTTGTTTTGAAGCCGTCATCGGTAAATGGCCTCGCTTTCTTTGATTCGTCACCTACAAAGTGCAAATTCTCCGGTTCTTTTGGTATTCAATCCCTGTTTACCTTGAAAGTCTGATAGCCGCTGCTTTCATCCGTTCAGGTTCGCAGTTGATTGAATAGGGGCAGCTGTAGCACCTCAAATTTGCCCTCCTCATTCATGCATTCATTTTAGGTCATTTAACATTTCATATTGCATTTCATCATGTCAATCAGAATTAGCTCCAAGAGTTTATCTTTCAAGAAGCTGGAATATCATTCAAGTCACTTTGTGGGTTCTCTCTGAAGGATCAAGCTTAATGGGCTCAGTACGGTTCAAAATTCAACCGTGAAGTCAAAAGTCAACTGTTGGTCAACTTGTAGCACCTCAAATTTGCACCTATCATTTTGTACATACATTTTCATATTAGGTCATTAACATAACATAGTCCACTGCATAGCATTGCATTGTCCTTTGCCCAAGTGCAAGCCATCAGACAAGATTAGGTCAACTGATCAGGAGAATCAGTCAATCAAGCAAGCAAGTGCATTTCTCAAGGAAACAAAGCCCTAGGGTTGGTTTATCAAGTTCATTTGGTCTAAGGATCATTTTGAAGTGATTTGGCCAAAGATTGGATGATCAGAGCTCAACAGTCAAGCTGAATTTCCTCAGAAACCCTAGAGAGTCAACTATGGTCAACTATGGTCAACTATGCCTGATTTTATGGATTTGAAGGTGGGAGATGGTTTGAAAGGCTTCATTCATGTCCATACAAGTCTCATTTGACATACCAAAGATCAAGGTTGAAGAAAATAAAGTCAGATCAAAAGTTTCCTAAAATAGCAGGTGACCTGTAATTGGAAACTGCCAAAAATGGAAAGTTCTTCTCCTCAAATTTACATCATCCTACAAGCTTCAAATGAAATTTTGTCCAACATGAAAATTGAAGATCTTGCTCTCACCTTTCCAAAAAGTCCAAGAACACTCATTTCTCATTTGTGGTTGGCAAGATATGATCAAATCATTTTCAGAAATTGTTGAGCTTCAAAAGGCCATAACTCATGAACCATTTGGCCAATTTGAGTGAGGTTTTTTGCTACAAGTCACATTTGACATGCTCTATCCAAATCCTTCATTACATTTCACCAAAAATCATCCAATCAAAATGGCCTTTTTCAAGTGACTTGAATTAAAAAAGGGAGGGGTAAAAAAGTGACTTTCAAATTAAGCATTTTCTACACTTTCTACCAATTGCATTTGACTGAAAACCATATTTGGAGTTTGCTTAGGCCCATTTTCGTGCACTGTAGCATGCACCCCATGCATAATGAGTTGATTTTAGCAATTTGCGCATAACATTCATTTTGATTAACCATTACATTTGGCTTAAGTTTGATTAGTGAAATTGATTAACAGTTGGTATATATGGTTAATTCTAACAGAAAACACGGTTAGCATCCACTCTTACTCAGATCTAGATCTAAAAAGAAAAACTCTCTCATTTCTCCATCTTGATTTTGCTGCAAAGTTTCCTTAGAACAGCACCATTTCTCCTTCGATTCACCATCCACAAGCACATTGGAAGTGAATTGGAGTAAAGTCTCATCACTGTTGAAGCTAGAACGACACTGTTGCATTGAGCTTCTTCCATGGCAAGTATCAACTGGAGCTGATTCAAGAACAGTTGAGCTAAAGTTTCACCTTCATTCACCTATTGCATCATTAAGCTCCGTCTGTTTCGACTTATCTTGGCCAAAAAGTCGCGATTCCATCACTGTCCTCATTTGGAGGTAAAATTTCGACCATAGCCATTGCTTAAATTGTGATATGCATCTTGTAGGTCTTTGATTATAGAGTAGTTTGCAACTTGAACCATTGAATTTTATCAAGAATTGGCAGAGTTATGTTGTTTTGAACTTTGACATGTAAATCTTCTTTTGCTCGATCCGGTTGACATGATTAGAATTAGGGAAAATCATTGTTGGATTGTGGATGTACATGATGAGACGAGTTCAACGGTATGCCATTTGTAAATTGTTGTGAAACTTTGTTCTTGACCTGGGTTTGGTGTGATGAACACGATGAATACTGGAGATATTGTTTCCGGATTTGTTGTTTGATCCGTTGGAGATCTTCACACGCGTACTGCATGTGTTCGCAGAAAGGAGTTCATGCGTTGGTCCAGCATGCTGCCACGCAAGCGTAACGATTGGCCAGGACGCGTTGACTCATTGGACCAGCCACATGGGATTAGTGATACGGGGCGTTTTGGCCCCGACACTGTTCAGACCACTAGTAATTCCTAAATCATTTTATTTCATTTCCTTATTTCATTTTTTATTTCATTTTCTTTACAATCTTCTAAAATTCATATAAAATCAAAGGATGATCCAATTGAGATGGGATTTTTTGCATTGATCTCCATTTTTCATCTAGTTTTTTATGAGCATTTTTAATCAAATTGTGCACGTGTGGAAAAATTATTTGGCTAGGGATTGTTTGAATGTGTCCTTTATGCACCATGCTCACCATTTTGATCATAAATTCTTGATGCTTCATTAGAAATTCATGAAATTTTTTGTGCATGTTCTAGACATCTTAAGGAACACTTGGATATGTGGTTTGCAATTTTTGAGTTCCTGGTTGATGAGATATGATTTTTTGAATAGATGTGTTACATTTTGTGTCACACCATTCATTGTGCAACTTCATAATTTTATTTTCCATGCTTGTGGACCTTGGATTGAGCTGAATTTTTGCATGATTGAGCATATGGATGTTGAGAATACATGTGAATTGTTCTGGATTTATTGATGGCATTTCCTATTTGATTGGAATTTTCTCCCCTGTTTGGTCATTTGTTGACTTTTTGTGGGACATGTTGGCATTTGATTTGTGAAATTCTGGTTATTAATTGGATGGATGTGAAATTTTGTGGAGTGATTGTAGACATTTTAAGGCACATTTTGGTTTTGGTATCATTCATTTCTCATGTTTTGTCACTGTTTTACATTTGCTTGAAGTTGATGCTCCATTTGTGACCTAGTTTGGGTTGATTTTTGCATACCATGACTTCCTGAATTTAATTTCCCTACTTCCACTTGTCCAAATAGCATGAAATTTGATATGATGCTCATTGAATGTGTTCTGTGTAGGCTTGAATTTTTGTGGAATTTATTGAGCTGTTTTGATATGGATTTGATTGTGATCATTCTGTTTGGTCCTTTGAGGTTCCAATTTGCGTGTTTTGTGCTATTTTGTTCATGAAATGATAATGATGAGTGATATGAACAGGAGACCAATTGGATTTGATGCTTGATGATTTAATCTTGATTTTGGATAAGTTTCATGTTCTGTTTTGATGATTTGATTTCATTTTGGCCCTAGTCTTGGACTAGTGGTTTGTGATCTCACTTTTGAGTTGTGTTTCAGGTTAATAGCACAAATGGCCTATGCTTGATGATGTGCCTCCATTGGAGTTGACTTGTGACTTGTATATAGCTAATTTTGACTTTGTTTTGCAGGGTTTGATATTTGAGTTTGAGCCTTAATGGCTTGCACCTTTGTGCATTGGCTTGTGTTTGTCTGTGTATAGCTAACTGTGAACCATTTGCTGTTTGGTTTTGTGATTGGTATACTGATTGTATTTGATTGATTTCAGGTACATTAGTTGCTAAGATTGCTTTGCTTTGCTTGATAAGCAATTTGCACTGAGGTATAACATTCTTGTCTCCATGTAGTCTGGAAGACCTGGCCTGTTACTTGGCCAGACACCTGTCTGAAGTCCTCCTTAAGAGGCGATGTTTGTGCTTGTTTACTTTTGTCCCCAAGCAGGTAAATACCTCTATGAGGCAATTGGCGGATAAAAGAGATATGCAATCTATCTCCCGCTATTCTGTTGAGTCATCCCTCTGCTCACACCACTGTGTTGATGCATTGGGATACAAACCCAAGATCTTGTACAGTGTACAGTTGTGTCAGTGTCTTAAGTGTAGAAGGGTTCCCACTTCCTGGACCCACACTTCATTGTCTATAGCTCTCCCTGGCCAGGGATAAGAGCTGTGAAGTCTTATCTTCACTCACCTTTCATCCGCTTCACCTTGACTCTCAATGTCAAGGTTAAAAGCTACCTTTACCCAGATACAGATGGCTTGCTCTTGCAGCCTAACCCATTGATTGAGCCCCACTTGTGTGTATATAGTGTGTACTAGTTGTGATTGTCTGCTTTGCTGTTTGAGCTGATTAAGATAGGCTTGCTCCCTGTGCAAGTTAGCTAGAAACCTTGACTTAGGGATGATTATGCATGATAACATCTAGGCTCGAGTTAGTCTCCCTAGTTGTGTCTCCCTCTGTTATTTGGTTAGGCTAGTCTTGTGTCCCTTCGTAGGGGAACTACGTCACCCTGATCCTCATGCCAGATGAGGTACGTAGGCAGGAGATGAGCAGATCTCTCCGGGCGCCTGTGTCTTTGTTTTGTCTTGTTGTGTGCCTGGAAGCTGATGTAAGTCCATCGAGTGGCATTCGAGTTCCAGTGTGCGTGTGTTTGGTTCGGAAGCTGATGTAAGTCCAGCGATTGGCATTCGGGTTCCATGTTTGCCCGTGTTTGCGTGGTTTGGTGTGCGTGAGCCGAGCTACGAATGCTCTTATTCTTCTTCGTCCGAGAAGATACGTATGCATAGGATGCGACATCCTAGCGAGCATGTGTCGTTTCCCCGGTCCGAACTACTTAGACTCTGATGTCTATGCTTGAAAGACTAAGTAGGCCCAGGATGCGATATCCTGCCGAGTCAATCTTGTTTGTTTTCTTGTGTCTCTTTCAGCCAGTATTTATTTGTTTTTGAGCAGTGTTTTAGCAACCATTTTCCTTCCTATTGTGCGTTGATCCCGTCGAGTACGACGGATGCGCAGGGGTGCTAATACCTTCCCTTCGCATAACCGACTCCCGATCCCATTCTCTTTGGTCGCGAGACCATGCTTTTTCCAGGTTTACTCTGAGCGTTTCCTTTCCCTCCTTTGGGATAAATAACGCACGGTGGCGGCTCTGTTGTTCTTGTTTCCCGCCAGTTATTCGCGTAATGCGACACAACTGAAGGTGAAATGGCCAGGGAATGAATTGAGTTACTTCCAACATGTTCAAATGAGGCCTTTTCATCATTCGACATATTACTCTTGAAAGAACAAAGATCCAGCGCACAGGTTACAAATTTGGAAAGATGACTTGAGTTGTCATGCTCGCTAGGCGAGCAAAATGGTTCGCCTAGCGAGCCACCAGAGTCTGAACTGTCATGCTCGCTAGGCGAGCAGATTCTTCGCTAGGCGAAGCCCACGCGTTTTGAAAATAAAAAAATATATAACAGAAAATCTTGGACTTGGACCTCTCTCCTTTTTGAGCCCACAAAGCCACGAAAATCAGAGTATAAACTCTACACTTCCATCTTTAAAAACCCTAGAAAGAGGAGAGAGAGAGAAGAGCTAACTAATTCAGAGCAGCCTCCAGAGACTGAAGGGAACTCATCTGCAAAGAACCAATTCCATCTCATATAAACCCTAAGATTATTCTGCAAACCCAACGGTGCAATTCAATTTCATTCGATCTCTCCAATCAGGTTTGCCTTATTCCCATTACTTTACGCTTTCAATCTGAAATTCCTGAAGCATGAGGTATTATGTCTGAATCCGGGAGAGTGGGTATAGTTAGGTTTTACATGTGGGTTTAGATGTGTATGAATGTGTTGAACAATGCCTTGAATGTTTAATCACGTCGTTTCTGAAATGAGCACCATAGGGTTTGGGGTTTCTGAAATCGTATTGTTATCAATGAAGAACCCAGAACCCGCAGGCATTCGCTAGCACCTCGCTAAGCGAAGCTTCGCTAGCGTCTCGCTAAGCGAAGCAGTAACGATGATGACAGTAGTTGGTTTTTCTGTTGGCTCTCCAATTTGTTTTGTGCTTGTTGTGACATGTTTTCTATTGCATCCGTGCACTGTTTACCTGACACTGTTGTTGTTATATTTCTTTTGTGCAACTCTTGATTACACCCCATCTCGTTATTCTAATGTGTTTGTTGAGTTTCTGTGAGGGCTCTTGAAGAGATAACTTGCTTGGTATTCCACTTTATTTGTGGGATACCATTTGGAGATTTATTCTGAGTGCTTTGCTGACTTGCTCTCTTTGATGGTGCTAGCTTGAGAGACCTCTGGGTTTCTTGTTTCTTTAGTTGCTGTTACTTCGGATCTTTATCTGTGTGGTAGATCTCTTGATCCCTTTTACATCTTTCCCGCATTTTACCGCTTTCTTAGCTGGAAGACCTCGATAGGAGGCATTGTTTTTGTATGTTTACTTTTGTGCCTAAAGACCTCCAAGAAGAGGCACCAGTGCTAAAGACCCCCATGAAGAGGCAATTGACGGATAAAAGGGATTAGTAGTCAATCCCTCGTTATTCAGTGTGTCGTTCTTTATGCTCACACTACGTGTCGATGCTTCAGAACAAAAGCCCAAGATCTTTTGTCCGGTCAGTCAGTGGAGAGGGTTCCACCTTTCTGAATCCCCACTTTTTGTCATGAGCTCACCCTGTCTAGGGTTAAGAGCTATGAGGTCTTATCCTCATTACCCTTTTGATTTGCTCACCCTGACGTTCAATATCAGTGGTTAAGAGCCCATTTGATTACCTTTCCATGTCTTGTTTGTCGAGGTTGATATGACCCCTCTTGACTAAAGCCCTACCCATGTATGTTCGAGCCCCCTTGTTGGTGTGTTTACTCTATGCTATATGTTTTTGTGTGGTGTGATCGTCTCCCCATAGGATTGTTAGGCTTCGTATAGCTAATTGTGAACCATTTGCTGTTTGGTTTTGTGATTGGTATACTGATTGCATTTGATTGATTTCAGGTACATTAGTTGCTAAGATTGCTTTGCTTTGCTTGATAAGCAATTTGCACTGAGGTATAACATTCTTGTCTCCATGTAGTCTGGAAGACCTGGCCTGTTACTTGGCCAGGCACCTGTCTGAAGTCCTCCTTAAGAGGCGATGTTTGTGCTTGTTTACTTTTGTCCCCAAGCAGGTAAAGACCTCTATGAGGCAATTGGCGGATAAAAGAGATATGCAATTTATCTCCCGCTATTCTGTTGAGTCATCCCTCTGCTCACACCACTGTGTTGATGCATTGGGATACAAACCCAAGATCTTGTACAGTGTACAGTTGTGTCAGTGTCTTAAGTGTAGAAGGGTTCCCACTTCCTGGACCCACACTTCATTGTCTATAGCTCTCCCTGGCCAGGGATAAGAGCTGTGAAGTCTTATCTTCACTCACCTTTCATCTGCTTCACCTTGACTCTCAATGTCAAGGTTAAGAGCTACCTTTACCCAGATACAGATGGCTTGCTCTTGCAGCCTAACCCATTGATTGAGCCCCACTTGTGTGTATATAGTGTGTGCTAGTTGTGATTGTCTGCTTTGCTGTTTGAGCTGATTAAGATAGGCTTGCTCCCTGTGCAAGTTAGCTAGAAACCTTGACTTAGGGATGATTATGCATGATAACATCTAGGCTCGAGTTAGTCTCCCTAGTTGTGTCTCCCTCTGTTATCTGGTTAGGCTAGTCCTGTGTCGCTTCGTAGGGGAACTACGTCGCCCTGATCCTCATGCCAGATGAGGTACATAGGCAGGAGATGAGCAGATCTCTCCGGGCGCCTGTGTCTTTGTTTTGTCTTGTTGTGTGCTTGGAAGCTGATGTAAGTCCATCGAGTGGCATTCGGGTTCCAGTGTGCATGTGTTTGGTTCGGAAGCTGATGTAAGTCCAGCGATTGGCATTCGGGTTCCATGTTTGCCTGTGTTTGCATGGTTTGGTGTGCGTGAGCCGAGCTACGAATGCTCTGATTCTTCTTCGTTCGAGAAGATACGTATGCATAGGATGCGACATCCTAGCGAGCATGTGTCGTTTCCCCGGTCCGAACTACTTAGACTTTGATGTCTATGCTTGATAGACTAAGTAGGCCCAGGATGCGATATCCTGCCGAGTCAGTCTTGTTTGTTTTCTTGTGTCTCTTTCAGCCAGTATTTGTTTGCTTTTGAGCAGTGTTTTAGCAACCATTTTCCTTCCTATTGTGCGTGGATCCCGTCGAGTACGACGGATGCGCAGGGGTGCTAATACCTTCCCTTCGCATAACCGACTCTCGATCCCATTCTCTTTGGTCGCGAGACCATGCTTTTTCCAGGTTTACTCTGAGCGTTTCCTTTCCCTCCTTTGGGATAAATAACGCACGGTGGCGGCTCTGTTGTTCTTGTTTCCCACCGGTTTTTCGCGTAATGCGACAGCTGGCGACTCTGCTGGGGACACTAGAGAAGTTGACCTCTTGCTGGTCCATCTTCCCTAAGCGAGTCTCTCCTAGCGTTCTCTAGGTTAGGGTTTTGGTTGCTTTGTGCTGTTATTTATTGCATTCATTTGTATATATGTGCATTTATCGTTTGCATTTATTGTTTGCATTAATGTTTGCATTCATTCATATTCATCTGCTGGTTGTGCTGTGTCTCTCTATTTGGGGTGGGAGTTACTCGAGGTAAAAGCCCCAATACCCAGGCTATGAGTGAAATCTAGGAACCCTAGGAATATAGTGATTCATGGGAAGCGGGTGGTATGCGCCACTTAGCGGAACATTGATATCACGAGCAGTTCAGACCCTGGTGGGATATTATCGTTACATACTTCGGGTGTGTATATGATGATATTCTGCGAAAGGTTATTTATGATGCGTTTCTCTTGACCTTACCCTGGCCTAGTTGACACCCGTGAGTGGGGAGGGAATGATCATTACAGGTACAGTTGCTGATTTGTTGGTGACTTGTTGGTGACTCTTGGTATTGATGGTGACTGTGAATTGTGGACATTTATTTCTGGGACGCCGGAGTTCTATCCGTGGTTTATCAGCGGGCTCCGTTTATTTCGGAGCCCCAGGTTGAGTTGAGAGTACTTGTTCAGAGGATCCGGTTGTCGTCCGTTCAGTGGATGTTCCTGTGATGATATTGATGTAATCTCCGGTTCCGTTTATTTCGGAACTCCCCAAGTTGGATTTATGGTTACCTAGTCCTTCAGATAACTGTGACTGGTTCAAAGACCTAATGGGTCTACAGATGACTTGGTGGCACAATGGCCTGCATTCATGCATTTGCATCATATCATTTCACATTCATCTGCATTCAACTCATGTTTGTCCGTGCTCAGGGTCCATTATTTTTAATTGAGACTCAGGTTGAGAGACATCCAGATGTCAGAACGTTATTGATGAAATTTTATTTGTCTCGATGAAACCAGAAAAAAAGAGGACAAAATCTTCTTAGTACGGACAGACATCGCATGTGTGAGTCATACTAACCCATTTGCTGTTTTGTAGGTTTCAGTGTTCAACCGGGGCGCATAGCTCGTCAGTTCAGATAACTTGCTGGGGTCAGCAAATCCAAGCTGATGGATCTTCCCAACGCCGACATCCTTGAACTGAAAGAGATGATGAGGGACTTGTTCAGTGTTGTGCAAGGGCTTGCCTTGGGGTAGAAAGCCATGTTTGAGAGATTGGAAAAGATTGAGAAGTGGCTAATAGTGGAGAAAGTTCAGGGGAAGGCTCCGTCCTCCGAAGTGAACAAACCTTCTGGTACTGTAGCAAAGAAACCCTCCGACAGTGGTCCATTCAAGAAGGAGGTTGAGCCAGTTGGTGTGCCAGCAAAGAAAGAACGTAGTAAAGATCGTTATCACCCTTATGCTGCCACTGTAACCACTCCTGTCAGTAATCCACCTGCTCAACAGCAACAACTGCCACCTCAACAGAAGGCACCGAGAGCTAAGAGCCAGGTGAAGAAGAAGAAGGAGGATCGTCAGTTTGAGGAGTCACCCGTGACTTATACCCTTCTGTTCAAGAGGTTGAGGGATCTGGGATTAGTTCGACCGAGGATTTTGATTCCTATAGAACAGCAGCGGAGGCCTGCAAACTATGATGAGAGTGCCAAGTGCGAGTTTCACTCTGGGGCACCCGGAGACAACATTGAGGGTTGTAGAGCTTTTAAGCATATCGTCCAAGATATGGTGGACTCCAAGACTATCAACTTGGCACAGATAATGAATGAGGATGTCAACCCCGTACCCAGGCAGGGTCCCGTAAAGGTAAAGATGGTGAAAAAGAACAAGAGAGGAATGGAAGTGGCTGAGGAGAATCAGTTAAAGGTTCCAATGTCTGTGGTCCCAAAATCTCTGATGTAGGATGGAGCTTTCCCTGTTGTTGATATTTGTTGTGCGACCGTCACCACAGAAGGGTGTGTATTGATGAAAGACACGACCCAGAAGATGAAGAAAGTAGAAATGGACGATGTAAGATGTAGAGCACCCAGTCTGGCAGTTGAAACCGTCCAGGTGGAGAATGCCCTTGTTGCTGAGAAAGAGAAGAAGCTGTATATTTCTTCTTATAAACAAGCTCTGGAAGTGGTGAAGAACAAAGAGGCCCAAGGCTGGGGAAGGATCATTGACATAGTGGTAAAAGCAGACATGTTTGGGGTCGGTTATCAGCCGGATCAAGAGTCGTCTAGACCAAACAAAGGATGTCGTCCACCGTACCCCTTTGTCAGTGCAGGAATGTTGGATCCTGATCATGCTTGCTCAGTAAGTGAAGAGATCGACCGTGACCGCGAGCTCGAGTTGTGGATAAGGTCGTGCGTACCAGGAAACTGGAAGGACTCCAAAAGCATCATTGTCGCTCATCCTGAAGTGTAGTATTTCTGTTTTTCAATTTTTGCTTGCATGAAAGCCATACGTTTTGCCCAAAACGTAATGGTCCATTGTAAGGGCCATCTCATGTGTTTCATTATGCAACATTTTGCATCAGTAATGAATGGATGTTTTGTAATTAAAAGCGGTGTTCCCTGTTTTTCAATTATTTTTGCAGTAATAATAATAAAAATGGCAATGTTTATTTTCATTTGTCTTTCCTTTTTGATTCGTTTTATTCCAACCTCAAAAGTGGTTATCCTCCTGATCTCATTGATAACAATTCGGTTACACCTTTGTATGACTTCGACAATCCGCTCTATCATGCCAAAGAAGAAGGCGAAGAAGATTGTGATCTGCTGGAATTAGCCAGGTTGTTGAAACAAGAGGAGAAGGTGATTCAACCGCATGAGGAGTGTTCAGAATTGTTGCTCCAAGCACCGCCGAGGTCAGAAAGCGAATATTGAGGCCGCTTCAGAGGCAAGTCAAGAACAGGATGGTAGCCCTGTTGAAAGAGCAGGTTGATATGTGTGCCTGGTTGTATCTAGATACACCAAGGTAGGATACCAATGTTGTGGGGGCACGAGCTACCATGGAGAGAAGACTGTCCTCTAGTGAAGCGGAAACCGGTGCTGAAGGATGAGAATGTGTACGGACCACCAAGATGCGAGCAGAGCTAATCTGAAAGATGAATTCCCGGTACGTCACAACGAGGTATCGGTTGATTATATAGCTCGGGTCTCAGTGTTTATCTTCATGGATGGCTTCTCGGCCAAGACCAGATTGAATTGCTGCCAGATGATACGAAGTAAACCATGTCCATCACACAAGGGGCACCTTCTGGTTATAAGGTGATGTCGTTCAGTATCGAGAAGGCCGGTGCCAAGTATCACATGTCTAAGGCGACTTTGTTTCATGATATGATTCATCGTGAAAGCGAATGCCATGTTGATGACATGATGACAAAGTCCCAAGCAGGAGTGGGGCATCTGGTAAACCGGAGCAAGTTGTTTGACCGGTTGAGATAACTCATACTGTTGATTTTGAATCAGTGCACTTATGGAGTGTTGTCCGGTAAAAGGCTTATTGTGAGCGGATAAGAGGAATCGAGGTCGATCCTGCAAAACAAAAAAAAAAACAAAAAAAAGAAAAGAAAAGAGAGCAATACAAGAGAGGCCTGAACCGAAAACGAAAAAGGAAAAAGAGATCAAACGGTCAGGTGGAATAATGATTGCCAAGGGGCATTGGAAAGAAAAAATAATAAGTGGCAGGAACCTCTGATTCCGATACCTTCCATGGAAGAAATAACTATTAAATCTGGTACTGGACAGCCCTCGAGGGGTCTACGAGGTGTGTGGTGGGTCAGCATGACAAGGCTTGTCGAAAAGAGCATGCAATTTACCTAAGCAAAAAGTTTATCGACTGTGAAACAATACACTCACTGCTCGAGAAAAACTTGATGTACTTTGGCATAGGCTGCTCACCGACTGAGACAGTGTGTCATACCCCAAAATTTGCCCATTAGTATTTGAAGACATTTCAGGGCACTCCGACTCACTTTATGACACTTAAAGGAACAAAGGCCCAGCTCGCGAATGACCCAAATTGGCCTACTCGCTACACGCTCACCTAGTGATAATATGAAAGTGGTTTATTTGGAAGCGGAGGAAAAGGGGTGCAAAAAGGAAAGAAAACGATCCAAACAGCAAAGCCCAACCCAAAGTACAAGAACACGGGTGTGGCATCTGTGACGAGCGTCACAGAGGCTGTGACGAGCGTCACGCCTCGCACACCCCTGTGACGGGCGTCACACATGGTGTGACGAACGTCACACCATTCCCCTACTTTGTGGGCGCAGGCAACGCTTCGGAGACTTGAAGATCCGTTGGGCCCTATATCCACGTACGTGTTGAAGACCTTTTTGGGCAGCATGCATGACCTAATGACACCAATATAAATAGCCACCTTGAAAACCTAAAAGGGGGAGCTTTTTCCGAGATTCTTTTTCCTTTGCCGTTTTCGCCTTTGCATTTTTTCTTCTTTTCCAGCAGCTTAGGCATTGTGTTTTACAAGTGCTACACTATTTCTTTTGCAATTCCGGATTCCCTTTTGGTATTTAGTTAATTCTTTTCGCACAATAGTTTCTACAACGGAAACTACGGTGTGCCTTTTTACCGAATCTAATCTTACGGCGGCAGCAAGGTCACCTCCGCTCAATTCTATCCGATCGGCCAATTCAAGGTTGCGACTCAATTGCAAACAGGTTTGCGTTACTATTATCGCTTTATGTTCCTAATTCACATGTCATATCATAATTGAGATGCATAAATATATTTGAGGCTTTGCATGTAACTTAAGTATGCCTGGATACTTTGAATTGTTGTAATGGATGCCGCTGTTCTTCGTCCTATTTTGATCTTTGCCCATCTGACTTGTTTTATCATAACCATGCTTTGTTTACCTATTACTTTGGTGCAACTCTCGATTGCACCCTGATTTGGTATTCTAACCCGTTTGCTGAATTTTGCAAAGGTTCATATGTCCCAGGAAAAGATTGCTGTTTAGGTCTTCCACTTTATTTGTGGGATACCCTGGTGGAGACTCACCCTAAGTGGCCTAATTAATTTTAATGTCTTAATTTTAATGTATTAATTTTAATGTATTAATTTTAATGCATTGATTTTAGTATGGACTTAATTACTTAATTGACTTTAAAATATGACCTTTAAATAAGTGATCTTGGACCTCTCTTTGCTGCCTTACGGTATTACGGTATAACGGTCATGTCCCGCGAATGTAGGGATACACTTAGCAAAGACCCTTCGGTTAAATCATCATAAAATAAATCATGGTCCCTCGGATGTTGCCTTCGAAAATACGATTTTGTCCCTCGATGACCCTTCGATGTTGCCTACGGTTAAATGATGATAGTCCCTTCGAATGCTAAGGTATCCTTACAACTGTTGCCTTCAATGACCTATCGATGACCCTACGATGACCCTTCAACATCCCCAGGATAAAACCACTTACTTCTCAATAGTAAGGACAGTTTTACCCTCATAAGGATGGGAAATGCCCGGAAAGACCTCGGACAGGTATAACCTTAATTGCTCAGTCATAACCTAAAAAATATACTTTTCGCACCTCGCACCTTTCAAACGTCTTCTTTTGGAAAATCACCACTTAGCATACATCCGTACTAGGATCATTGCCGAGTTATATTTTTCTAAACTATTTTCTAAATTAAACGAGATAACCACTTTGTATACATTCATGCAAGAATCATTACAAAGTTAAATTCTCATTTTCAAAACATTTTTCATACATTTCTCAACCACCTTTTTCAAACAAAGAAAACATAAATGATTGAGCAATTAAGAGCCCATGGATAACCATGGATACGAAGGGTGCCTAACACCTTCCCTTCGTATAAAGTACCTCCCGAACCTAAGAATTTAAAATTAAGGTCTTTCCTGTTCTTTTCCACCTTTCCTTAAGGGATAAAAGAAAAGTCGGTGGCGACTCTTGCTAACCGCGACATTGCGATTACAAATCCGATAAAGTCCAGTTCACCGTATGACAGAACTGGCGACTCTGCTGGGGATTAAAAAGAGAGGTCCATCTTAAAAAAAAAAAAAAAAAATATATCATTTATGTTTTCCTTCTTTTAAGGGGGGCTTTGAGTGAAAGATCCTACACCCGGATCTAGTGTACCTTAGGTAAGTAGCAATAGATCATCGCGACTATCCGGCGTATACTGGAATGGTTAAAATGATAGCTACGGTTAATGTGACACTTTGGTTGTCCTGATGGTCCTCATGTTATTTGAGGAAAAATTTGGCTTCCGCGTGGTGTCATCAAAGCATTAACCAGACCTTTAGAACCCTAATTGACTCATCCTAGCCATTAGAAAGTAGTGAGATAACTGACTTCGGTTCCGACTGAGGTTGGTTGATACTCGATGCTACACTCTTTGAGATTGGACTTTAGGAAAGCTTCGGTCAACCACTTGGTGTTGCACTGAAGTGGACCCAAAGAAAGGTCGATGATCTGAGATCCTTCTAGAACCCAGTTACTATTCTAGGACAGGTTGAACCAACCAAACTTCAGTGGGGAGGATACTTACCTATGGAACTCATGCAAGCCTTAAAACCTAGGAATAATTGTTGTGTGACACGCTTGTGCTTGCATAACATCATAACATCATAACATCATCATACTAACCATTTCAAGGACTTAGGAATTTAGCTTTGCTCTTTGAACAGGTTATGACTTCCAGGAAGACTATCCGGATCAATCTTGTAACAATCTCTCCTCAACTCAAGGATTTGGTGTCAGAACTCCCAGATCATGCTCAGTTCAACAAGAAACATGGTCATCTCCTCAATCTGGTTACCACTGGTTTCACAGAAGATATGATGAGAGTCCTATTCCAGTTCTTCGATCCTAAGCATCATTGCTTCACTTTCCCAGATTATCAGTTGGTACCCACATTAGAAGAATTCTCCCAGCTGCTTGGGATACCTATCCTGGATCAAATGCCTTTCAGTGTGTCGCATTACGCGAAAAAACCGGCGGGAAAAGAAAGAAACAACAGAGCCGCCACCGTGCGTTATTTATCCCAAAAGAGGGAAAGGAAACGCTCGAAGTAAACCTGGGAAAAGACATGGTCTCGCGACCAAAGAGAGTGGGTTCGGGAGTCGGTTATGCGAAGGGAAGGTGTTAGGCACCCTACGCATCCGTAGTACTCTACGGGATCCACGCACAGAAGGAAGGAAAGTTGGTTGCTAAACACTGCTCAAATACTCACACACACTGGCTGAAAGAAACGCAAGAGACTGACTGAAACTGACTCGGCAGGATATCGCATCCTGGGCCTACTTAGTCTATCAGGCATAGACATCAGAGTCGAAGTAGTTCGGACTGGGGAAACGACACATGCTCGCTAGGATGTCGCATCCTATGCATACGTATCTTCTCGGACGAGAGAAGAATCAGAGCATTCGTAGCTCGGCTGACGCGCACACAAACAAACAAGACACAGGCAAACGTGGAGCCTGAATGCCAATCATTGGACTTACATCAGCATCCGAACCAGAAAACACACACAGGAAACCAACCGCCAATCGCTGGACTTATGTCGGACTCCAACCAGGACACACACAAGGGTGGTTAAGACACAAAGGGTGAAAAAAGAAAAAGGGCGAACAAACAGACTAAAAGGGAGACTAGAGCTCGAGCCTAATAGTTGCCAAACACACACAAAAAAGAAAAAGGGCGCCCGGAGAGATCAGCTCAATCTCCTGCCTACATACTTCATCTGGTATGAAGATCAGGGCGATGTAGTTCCCCTACGCAGGGACAAAGGATCTAGCCTAACCAGATAACAGAGGGAGACACAACACTAGGGAGACTACGACTCGAGCCTAGATGTTGTCATGCAAAGTCAACCCTAAGTTAAGGTTTCTAGCTAAATGGCACACGGGCCGACCTATCCTAGACACGGCTTGCACAGGAAGCAAGGGTCTCGATTGCAACTAGGGCAAGAGAAAGGGGAGGTCTCAATCGCAACGAGGGCGAGAGAAAGGATCGCAACGAGGGCGAAAGCAAACAAGGATTAGCTGTTAGTTGTTAGTCAAACTCGACAAGACATCGCGTCTCGTGCCTACGTATCTCATCTGAACATGAGAATCAGAGTTGCCGTAGTTCGGCCAAACAGTTCTAAGCATGGCTCACACAGGGAGTAAGCCACACAGACTTGACTTGCACAGGAAGCAAGTCAAGCACAACCTACCTTGCACAAGGGCAAGTCCAAGCTAAACCTAAAGAGGCAAAGCAGACAGGCAATCATAATCACAAGAAGCACACTCTATATGCATACAAGAGGCTCAAGCAAAAGGTTAGGCACTAGGGCCAACTGGAATAGGGTAAGTGTTGCTCTTAACCTTGCCATTGAGGGGCTAAGGTGAAGCAGATGAAAGGATGAAGTGAGGATGAGACCTCACAGCTCTTATCCCTGGCCAGGGAGAGCTAATAGACAAATGAGCATGGGTCCAGAAAGTGGGAACCCTTCTATACTCGAAGACTTTGACACTGTACACTTTGTACAAGATCTTGGGTTTGTATCCCAATGCATCAACACACAGCAGTGTGAGCAGAGGGATGACACAACAAGAGTAGTGGGGGATAGATTGCATATCCCTACCTTCCACCAATTGCCTTTTTGAAGGACTTTCAATATGTACAGGGACAAGATTTAAACATACACAAACATGGCCTCTTAAGGAGGACTTCAGACAGTTTGCCCGACCAAGTAACAGGCCGGGTCTCCAGACTACATGAAGTAACAGAGATTATACCTCAAGCAAGTTGCTAAAAAGCAAAGCAAAGCAAGTTCAAAGAACTTAAGCAACTAAGGTACCTGAAAAAGTCAAACCAATCAGTATGCAATTCAACAGTTAAAGGCAAAAGGAATGGTAAACAGTCAACACAGATAGTCCACTGTGCAAGGCACAAGACTCAAACACATGAGTCACACCTACAAAACAAAGATTAGCATATGATAAAACAATCAAGTTCAAACAAGTTTGAATGATCTTTGAGGCATTGGTGCTTAACCTGAAACAGGAACTCAATTGTAAGCTCAAAAGACCACTAGGACTAGCCTAGGGTCAAGGGTAAAAGAAAAAGTCAAAGCAGCAAAGAAAAGTCAACCAAAGTCAAGGTCAAACATTCAAGAAGCTATCACAATTGGGCCCACATTCAAATCATGCATCATTGTCATTTCATGAACATTTGAAGTCAAAGTAAGGCAAATGAAAGCTCAAAGAAGTCAACAGAATGACTTGCATCAAAAGTCAACCCAAACATTTTCAAAAATCATCAAATAAATCTCACTCAATCCTAACATCTAGAATGGCAAGCATGTAAAATTTCATGGCATTTGGATGAGAGGAAGGCAGTCAATGAAAATCAAGAAGTCAACATAATTTCAAGTAAGCACAATGAAAGTCGACAAACATGGGTCAACTTCAAAAAATCATATCAAATTGAAAACAGATGAGAAATGAATGAGATTAACACCAATGCAAAGCTCAAGATGTCTAATTATCACATATGAAATTTCATGATCATACAATATGGTATGAGGATTTCCCAAAGGATATGGCAATGTGTAGCACAAAAAGTCAACCATGGACTAGGCAGGGAAGAAAATTCACGATCAAATGGAAAACAGCACAATCAATTCCAAGAAAAATCACACATGAACTAGACATATAAAGGATGGATCATGCAAAATTTGGGGTCATTTGGAGGCCAGGAGACATGTGAACAAAAATCAAGAAAATGCACATCATTGGTGTGACACAAATTGTCACACCCTAGTTCAAAAATTCATATCTAGCAAACCACAAATGATAAATGCATAAACTCTACATCAAAACAAAGATGAGTGAGTCTAGTTTCACCACAAAAAATTTCAAGATCAAAGGATGCAACATCATTATTTCACAAAAGAAAAGGCAAGAGGTATCAATTTTTGTCACATTTTACAAACCCTAGAGTCAATTAATATCCAGCCAAGCAAAAAAATAATAAAATTCATGATAAAATAGAGGACATGCTTGTGAACATGATGGAAAAAATTTCATAATTTTTGGACTTAAATTGAATGAATTATGAATTATGGAAGATTGGTGAATATTTGTAACAAGACATGATCACATAACATGGTGTAATAGTCAACATGGGAGTCAGCGTGGCATAACTGTAAATAGCAACTCACTTAATCAAAACGCTCAGCATCAGATGGACACGTGAAATGTTCTTACTGGCCACTATGGGGATGCACGGTAACAAGCCAATCATGCATACGTGAACTGGGGATTTCCTGGGAATTTTCTAGGGTTTAAGGAAGCAGCACACATGTATTCATTTTCAAACAGCAACATCCATCGACATGAACAATAAACATTACCAGCATCCACAATTAAGCCTGACTATGAAACAAACATCATTATGCAACATCACCTAACAACAAACCAAACAGAATCAAGGGGATTTTTCTGGAAATGCTAGGGTTTAACACAACAGGGTATGCATCATCCTCATCTAAATCATCAAGAACAAATATGCCCAGAAGTTAACAATATGCATTTCAACAGCTTCAACAAACCAAGCACACGCACAATCCACCAACCAAGTTCATTAATTCGAGCACATAAGAGAGAAATCAAACAAAACAAGTTTGGACATAAAAAAAGAAAATCCAGATTTCTCCATCATAAGAGCACCATTTTAAATGAAACAAGTTGCATTCAAACCAGCATTCAAAGACCTACTTAACACATGGCATGGATTGGAGAATGAAGATAGTCGAAAACTTACTTGTTTTTGAAGCAAGTTGTAAACAGTGGTCCTTTGAGTGATTCAAGCTCAGACAGGTGGAGATTGTGCTTTGTAACGAAGGATGCTTAAGGTTGTTTGGCTCAATGGTGCTTGGAACTCTCCAAATCTCCCTTCACCATTGTTGAAGCTTGAGGAAAACAGAACAAGTAGGGGCTGCACAGGTGTTGATTGGTGGTTCACAATGCTTCACAAGGTTGTCCAGGTGATGGAAGAAGCAAGAACAACTCGGGCTCTTTGAAGATCTTGAGTAGAAAAGCCAAGCGAGCAAAAAATGCAAGAGTGAGGGAATGAAGTTTTTTTTCGAGGCTGCTGTGATTCTCTCGGTCTCTAGGGTTGCTTTGTGGCAGAAAATCAGTTTATATGTGACTGTTTAAAGTTGGTTTAAGGAATGCTTAATCTTACTTAGCTCAAAATGACCAAATGCACATTTTGCTAATCTTTGCACAAGTGAAAAAGGAGGTGTATGGCTGCACGATTTTGGGCTTGGCAAGGCTGCAAAAGACCAAACAATTTGCTGTCTTGCATCTGCTTATGGATTGCTGAACAAACTTTGCTTATTTCAAATAATTTGCCATATTTGCACTTTTGCACCTTGGTCCAAAATGGTGGTATAATGATGGCACGAGTATGAGTTTAAGCTCTAGACAAATCACAAATGATGTTTCCAAGCATTTCCAATTGGCCAAAGTGTAAAAAAAATCAAAGAATCAAAAAGTCAAAGTTTGGTCAAACTTGATTTTTAAATGGAAAAGGTCAAAAAATGCCATTTTGATTGGCAAGGTTTTGGAGGGTGAAATTTATATTTTTGGAAAGAGGAGGAAAAATGTGGTTTGTAGGAAAAAACCCCACCAAATTTGGCCTTATGGTTTGAGAGATATGGCTTGTTGAAGTTCACAAATTTTGAATTTGAATTGATCACATCTTGACAACCACACATGGGATTTGAGAGTTCTTGGACTTTTTGAAAATGGGAGAACAAGATCTTCAACTTTCATGTTGGGCAAAAATTCATTTGAAGCTTGTATCATGATGCAAGTTGAGGATCAAGAAGTTTCTATTTTTGGCAGTTGAAATTACAGGTCCACTTTCTATTTTTGGAAATTTCCTGATTGGCTTCAAATTCTTCAATGATGTTGATTTCCATGACACATGAGGCCTATTAGGACATGAATAAGCTCTTTCAAACCATTTCCATCCACCAAATCCTTGATTAAATCCACAGTTGACCAAGTTTGACTTTTCTAGGGTTTTGGACTGACTGTGCACTTCTGATGAATTCCAAACCCTAATTCCTTGAGAACTTGACTTCAAATGATGTCCCAAGTTGTATGGACTCTTGATTATTGATCATGGTGCCCAAATTCCACAGGAATGGCCACCATCCACTGCTTTGACTGACTGTTGACTGTCTTTGACTTTCTTGACTGATTGTGCATGAACTGCTGGCTTCCGAGCCTTCAACCCTTGACTTTAACACTTCAAATAGACCTCCAAGTCATGTGAACTTGTTGGACAAACCCTAGGGCTTTTGCTCCTTGAGAAACAACTTTGCTTGCTTGGTTGACTGATCTCCTGATCAGTTTGACCTAATTCTTGCTTGCTTGCTCTTGAGGCAACTGGGGGACAATGCAAATGCTATGCAATGGATCATGATATGCTATGACCTAATATGAGATAGTATGTACAATGATAGGTGCAAATTTGAGGTGCTACACAGTGGTTTAGAAAAGATGCCAAAAGCCGAAGAAGTTGCCGCAGCTTTACACATGACAAAGTCCGACATTGAAACTAATTGGGTAACAAGAAGTGGAATTAAAGGTTTACTTGCCAAATTTCTGATAAGTAAGGCCCGAGAATTCCTAAAAGTGATGAATGTCCATGCTTTTGAAGATGTTCTAGCATTGCTAATCTATGGTTTGGTGTTATTCCCTAATCCAGACCAATTCATAGACATGAATGCTATTAAGATATTCCTCACTCATAACCCTGTGCCTACCTTGCTTGGAGATGTCTTGCATTCCCTTCACACTCGCACTATGAAGAAGCAAGGGACTCTCATGTGTTGCATACCTTTGTTGTCTAGGTGGTTTATTTCGCACCTTCCTCAATCAATCTTGAAGAATGATCAAAATCTGAAGTGGTCTCAAAGGATAATGGCACTCTCCCATTCGGACATCCGTTGGTGTTCTAACCTCAGAGAAAATGTTATCATCATCGACCGTTGTGGAGAATTCCCTAATGTACCCCTCATGGGGATAAGAGGAGGTATTACTTATAATCCTGCCTTAGCCCTACGTCAGTTTGGGTATGCTCGAAGGGATGGTCCGCATGAAATAATTGTTCAAGGTATAGTGTTTGACTATGACGATGACCCTCAAAATCTCCGTCAAAAGTTTGTACGAGCTTGGGGCATGGTGAAAAGAAGCAATTTAGGCAAGAAAAATTATATTCCTATGGAACCTTATCTTAGATGGGTACGCGCCAGAGCTTGCGAACTTGTCATGCCGTATCTTGCAGTCGGACCATTGATTGTTGAATCAGAGGTCGGAGGAGGTACTTCCCAGAGCATTCCTTACCCAGATATGCCTACTGATGTTGAGGAATTGAAAAGATCCTGGACCCAGTTGAGAGAAGAGAGAGATACTTTTGAAGCTCAGTTCAATACATAAAGGAAGAAAGTACTAGAGCTCACCAGTCAGCTTAATGAGGAACGAAGACTCAATGCATATCTTCGCCCAAAAAGAAGTCGCCCCTGGGAGACTTGAACTTTCGTTGTATTTTATCATTATTCCTTTTGTAATGAACATTGAAAAAATTAGCAATAAACATTTCTCTCTTGTTGGTGATTTATGCAAAGATAAATTCCAAAAGTCCTTGAAAACATTTCATACATTGCATAGCATAACATGACATTGCATAACAGGTACTCTAAAAGGATCAGTATTCTCACGGTTTTCCTTCAAACAGAAAAATGGATCTCGAGCAAACTGTCAAAGATCTCCAGACTCAGAATGCTCAGTTCAAGGAGATGATGCTAAGCTTATCCAAGGGGCAGGAGGAACTGAAGGCTCTTTTGGCCGAAAAGAAGAAGGACAAGAAAGCTGTGAGCTTCATTAACCCGGGCAGAAGGCGTAAAGGACAGGCTACGGGAATCAAATTTGGAATCCCGAACGGTCCAGAGGAGGGGGCGGAAATTGATTCAGAGGAGGAGAATCCTGATTTCTCTAACCCTGAGGATGAAGATGAAGAGTATGAAAATGAACAGTACTCTCCAAGAGATGATAAGTACAAACTGCTGGAAGAACGCATGCTAGCCATGGAGGGTCAGAAGACACCTGGTCTGGATTTCGAAAGTTTGGGTCTGGTCTCCGATGTGACCATTCCTCGCAAATTCAAAATCCCCACTTTCACTAAGTACGATGGTGCATCCTGTCCTCAGATGCATTTAAGGGCTTATGTGAGAAAGATCCAGCCGCATACCACTGATAAGAAACTGTGGATCCATTTCTTCCAAGAGAGTCTATCTGGCACTCAGTTGGAATGGTATTATCAGCTCGAGAGCTCTGACATCCGCACCTGGACTGATTTAGCAACGGCTTTCTATAAGCAGTACCAGTACAATTCTGAATTAGCACCTACTCGGCTACAGTTGCAAAACATGGCCATGGGATCTAAAGAAAGCTTCAAAGAGTATGCTCAGAAATGGAGAGATTTGGCTGGCAGAGTCAAACCCCCTATGACTGACCGGGAATTAGTAGACCTGTTTATGGGTACCCTGACTGGCCCATTCTACAGCCATCTACTGGGGAGTTCTTCATCAGGTTTCACTGAACTTATACTGACAGGTGAACGGGTGGAGAGCGGCCTTCGAAGTGGAAAGATACATGCAGCTACTTCTACAAGCAGTAAGAAGTCCTATCATGGGAAGAATGAATCGAATGCTGTGTATGGTCAGAAGAATCATAATAGGAAAAATGGTGATCATGCCGTTGGAGCAGTGACAATCGCAGCCCCGCCAGCTCAAAACTTCCAGCAAAGACAAGACAGACCAAGAAGGCAGTTTACCAAGCTCAATATGACTTTAGCACAAGCACTGCAAAGCATGCTGAAGGTAAATTTAATCGCTCTCAGAGGTCCTCCTGCAAATGTCAACACTGCTTCGCCTCGTTATAATCCCAATGCCAGGTGTGCATATCACTCCGATAGCCCTGGGCATGATACAAACGATTGTTGGCTGTTGAAGAATAAGATTCAGGACATGATCGACGCTGGGGAAATTGAGTTCGAGCCTCCGGAGACCCCTAATGTCATCACCGCTCCTATGCCTAATCATGACAAAGCTGTTAATGCTCTCGATGACGGTTCTCTCATCACTACTGTAGCGGACTTAACATCTCCTCTCCCGATCATAAAGAGGAATTTATTGCAAGCTGGTTTATTTCCAGGTTGTACTGAAGATTGCAATCTCTGCATACTCCGGCCCGAAGACTGTTTGAAATTGAAGAATGGTATCCAACGACTGATGGACGATCGTACAATCCTCTTTGAAAGGGTTTCTAAGGCAGAAAACCCTATTGAAGAAGTATCTGTGATTGCGAGGTCCAAGATTCCAGTGAAGATAACTGCTCCCAGAATACCTGTGAAGATTATTGCTAAGCCCAGAGTAGCTCCCCTGATCATCACTACCCCTGGCCCAGTACCATATTCCTCGAGCAAAGCCATTCCGTGGAATTATGGGGGTGATGTTTACATCCATGGTGTAAAGCAAGTTGGCAATTCTGCTGATCCTAATGACATCGTTGGGACTAGTAAGGTTACCCGAAGCGGAAGGATCTTCTCTCCAGAGATCTCACCTCCGGTTCCCGAAAACCGAGGAAAAGAACCAGTCAACCCTTCTCAGTCAGAGACACCGATCCAAGCTACTACTGAAGATGTTGCCAAAAGAGAAATGGAAGAAATGCTGACAATCATCCGCAAGAGTGATTTCGATGTGGTAGAACAGTTGGGGCATACCCCATCTAAGATCTCAATGTTATCATTGCTGTTATCTTCTGAATCTCATGCCAATGCGTTAATAAAATTCTTGAAGACTGCTCATGTGCCTCAGGAAACATCTGTCGATCAGTTCGAACATTATGTGGCTCACTTGGCTGTTGACAATGGCCTAGGATTTTCCGACGCTGAGTGTAAAGGGATCACCCTGTCCCATGTGCTGATCGATAATGGCTCTTCTTTGAATGTGTTACCGAAAGCCGTGCTCGAGAAACTTGACTGCAAGAGCGTTGAACTGAAGCCTAGTGACATTGTGGTGCGGGCTTACGATGGTGCAAAGAGTGTTGTCCACGGCGAAGTTGTTCTCCCTATCAAGATAGGACCTCAGGTTTTCAACACTACCTTTTATGTAATGAACATTCGTCCTGCCTACTCCTGCCTATTGGGGCGCCCTTGGATTCATGAGGCAGGTGTTGTAGCTTCGTCTCTCCATCAAAAGCTAAGGTATCCAATAGAGGGTAAGATCGTCACTGTGTGTGGGGAAGAAGAATACATTGTCAGTAGTGTGCATACCTTCAGATACGTCGAAATGGATGGTGAAATCTTCGAGACTCCAACTCAGTCATTTGAAGTGGTTTCCCCGCCCGATCCTGTCCTTAAGCCAACTCCCTATATGCCCAAGGTTGGTCGTGCTCCTCCTGCTATGATTTCTCTGAAAGATGCTCAAGCTGTAGTGGAAGATGGTGGCTGTACTGGCTGGGGTCAACTGATCAACGTACCGTACAAGTCTGACAAAGCTGGTCTGGGATTCAACTCTGAGAAGACGGTCAAAGATCAAATCAATGTTGTAGAAGATGCTGACAGCGATTGCGACCTGGATAGTTGGATCTACCCAACAATTGGCGACGGACTCAATAATTGGAAGGCTGAAGACACTATCCCGATCTCCTTTAGTCAGGAGTAATTGTTATTGTCTATTTAGCATTGCAAATTCTAATTGAACTTCTTAAAGCATTGTGTCTATACCCGGGGCACAATAGCTAATTTGTTAAGGGTTTTGTCATTTCATAAGCATATTTTCATATTCAATAAATCAATGGACATTTTCGCATTCAAATATTGCGCTCTTTATTTTTCCTGTCGTCTTTCAAACAAGCTATGCTTTCTTACACACACTCACGTAACGAATTGCAGATCCGTACTCACTCTGGATCCTATTGATAATAATTCCGCTACCGTTCATTATGACTTTGAAAATCCAATCTACCAAGCCGAAAATGGAAGTGAGGAAGATTGTGAAGTCCCTGGAGAGCTTGCCAGATTGTTATTGCAAGAGGAAAGGACTATACAGCCGCATGAAGAGTCCCTCGAAATTGTAAATCTGGGTACTGAGGTAGACAGAAGAGAAGTCAAAATAGGAGGAGGATTGGAAAGCAGTGTCAAGGAAAGATTGATTCGGATGTTACATGACTATGTAGAGGTTTTCGCTTGGTCTTACGAAGACATGCCCGGGTTGGATACTGATATAGTGGTGCATCGGCTGCCTACGAGGGAAGACTGCCGTCCTGTCAAGCAAAAGGTTCGCCGCATGCGTCCTGAAATGTCTGAGAAAATCAAAGCCGAGGTTATGAAACAATTCAATGCCGGTTTCTTAGCTGTTACTTCTTATCCTCAATGGGTTGCTAATGTGGTGCCAGTACCAAAGAAAGATGGTAAGGTGCGAATGTGCGTGGATTACAGAGATTTGAATAAAGCGAGTCCCAAAGATGACTTTCCACTCCCACACATTGATGTTCTGGTGGATAACACCGCTCAACACAAATTATTCTCATTCATGGATGGTTTCTCAGGTTACAATCAGATTAAGATGGCACCTGAGGACATGGAGAAAACCACGTTTGTGACGCAATGGGGCACTTTCTGTTACAAAGTAATGCCGTTCGGTCTAAAGAACGCCGGGGCAACATACCAGCGTGCTATGGTGGTTTTGTTCCATGACATGATTCATCATGAGATAGAAGTATATGTGGATGATATGATAGCTAGATCTCATACTGAAGAAGAACATCTCGATCATTTATACAAACTGTTCGAGAGGTTGAAGAAGTACAAGTTGAGATTGAATCCGAACAAATGCACCTTTGGAGTAAGATCCGGTAAACTCTTGGGCTTTATTGTCAGTGGTAAAGGAATTGAGGTGGACCCAGCTAAAGTGAGAGCTATTCAGGAAATGCCAGTCCCCCGTACGGAGAAAGAAGTCAGAGGTTTCTTGGGACGCTTGAACTACATTGCTCGATTTATCTCCCACTTGACCGCTACCTGCAAACCCATCTTCAAATTGCTGAGGAAAAACCAAGAAATGATATGGAATGACGAATGCCAAGAAGCTTTTGACAAAATCAAGAACTACCTCCAGGAACCTCCGATTCTGATACCACCAGTTGAAGGAAGACCTCTAATCATGTATTTGACCGTGTTAGAAAATTCAATGGGGTGCGTATTGGGGCAACATGACGAGTCTGGTCGAAAAGAGCATGCCATATACTACCTGAGCAAAAAGTTTACCGACTGTGAAACAAGATACTCACTGCTCGAGAGAACTTGCTGTGCTTTGGCCTGGGCTGCTCGCCGACTAAGACAGTATATGTTGAATCATACCACTTTGTTGATTTCTAGGATGGATCCCATCAAATACATGTTCGAGAAGCCTGCCCTCTCCGGAAGAATAGCGAGATGGCAGATGATCTTAACAGAGTATGATATCCAGTACACTACCCAGAAAGCAATCAAAGGAAGCGTGCTGGCTGATCATTTGGCTCATCAAGCGGTGGATGATTACCAATCTATGAATTTTGAGTTCCCGGATGAGGATGTCATGGTTGTTGCTGATAATGAAAAACCTAAACCAGATGAAGGACCCGAATGGGGATCCCGATGGACTATGGTTTTTGATGGATCTTCTAATGCATTGGGCCATGGTGTTGGGGTTGTACTCATTTCTCCTGAAGGTTACCATACGCCTCTCACTGCTAGACTATGTTTTCATTGTACCAACAATATGGCTGAGTATGAAGCGTGTATTTTTGGACTCAAAGCTGCTATAGATTGGCGAATCAAGTTTTTGAGTGTGTACGGAGATTCGGCCTTGGTAATCAGTCAGATCAAAGGGGAATGGGATACTAAACATCCAAATCTCATCCCTTATCGAGAGCAGGTGATGACATTAATCCCATACTTCGAGGAGATTACATTCGAACACATTCCACGAGAAGAGAATCAGTTGGCAGACGCACTGGCTACCATGTCATCTATGTTCAGAGTCAGATGGGACGGTGAAGCTCCTAGGATCACTATTGAACGATTGGATGAACCAGCACACTGTTATGAACTTAACACTGAGGAGGTACAGGAGAAACCTTGGTTCCACGACGTAAAAAGATATTTAGAAGCTCAGGAATACCCTGAAGGGGCATCCATCAATGACAGAAGATTCCTGAGGAAGTTCTCCGCTAAATTCTTTCTGAGTAATGGAGTGTTATACAAACGTAATCATGATTCGACTCTGCTTCGCTGTGTGGATAGAAAAGAAGCAGAAAGGATTATGGAAGACATGCATGATGGTATTTTGGGACTCATTCTAGTGGACATACAATGGCCAAGAAGATCCTGAGATCAGGGTATTATTGGTCTACCATGGAAGCTGATTGCCACCATCACTCCAGAACCTGTCACAAGTGCCAGGTCTATGCGGACAAAGTACATGTGCCCCCTGCTCCATTGAACGTGTTAACAGCTCCTTGGCCCTTTGCAATGTGGGGCATCGATATGATTGGAGAGATTAAACCCACGGCTTCTAATGGACATCGCTTTATTCTTGTCGCTATTGATTACTTTACGAAGTGGGTAGAGGCGGCCTCATTCGCTTCTGTCACCAAGAATGTGGTGGCACGGTTCGTCAAGAATAGCCTTATTTGTCGGTATGGCATCCCTGAAAGGATTATCACTGACAATGGTACTAATCTGAACAACAAGATGATTACTGAACTCTGCACGCAGTTCAAAATTAAACACCATAACTCCTCTCCGTACCGGCCAAAGATGAATGGCGCCGTGGAGGCTGCTAATAAGAACATCAAGAGGATCATACAAAAGATGACAGTAACGTACAAAGACTGGCATGAGATGTTACCATTTGCTCTCCATGGTTATCGCACCTCAGTACGCACTTCGACAGGGGCAACTCCCTTCTCTTTAGTCTACGGAGCGGAAGCTGTTTTACCGGTGGAAGTCCAGATTCCCTCTCTGAGAATCATGAAAGAGGCGGGCTTAGACGAGGACGAATGGATTCAGACTCGACTCGATCAGATAAATTTGATGGATGAGAAGAGACTTGCGGCTGTATGTCACGGGCAGATATATCAGAAGCGCATGACCAGGGCATTCAACAAAAAGGTCAAAAGACAAGTGTATCAAATTGGCGACTTGGTAATCAAACGCATCATCCTACCACAAACTGACCCCAGAGGCAAATGGACCCCCACATACGAAGGGCCATTTGTAGTTAAGAAGGTATTCTCGGGTGGAGCCATGATACTCGCTACAATGGATGGTGAAGACTTCCCACATCCCGTGAACGCGGACATAGTTAAAAAATACTACGCATAAAAGAGACCCGCTAGATCGACGTATCTAGGCAAAAGTAAGGGCATCCCGGCGAACCAAAAGGGTTCGGGCAAAAATTAGGGATATATAAAAAAAATGTACACCCGGCAAGTCGAAAACCTGAAAAGGTGGCTTGGGCAAAAAAGGGTATCCTGGTGGACTGAAAACCTGAAAAGGCGGTCCAGGCAAAAATTAAGGATTAAAGCGTATGACTATGTCCCATTCTCTGCCACCTTCAACCAAGTTCCAGGGACTGAACGAGCCAATCACTTCTATCCGACGGCAGGAGATGAGACGCTTGAAGACATAATGACAGTGGCGGAATTAGAATCGATAGGACTTTTTCTGCATAGCTTTCTCTTTTTCTTGACAATTTCCTCTTACTAGGATTTCTGTCTCCTTGTACATAAATTGCCTGTTTATAGGCCCTCTTTCAACATCAATACAATTTCATTTCCAAAAAGATGCTTTTGTTTTTTACTTTTCTGTTTTGGTTGCGTAAATGTCCATTGATTTAACTTGAATTGACTTATGCACTCGGATATGACCAATGTTTATAAGAATGCATGCCTAAAATAGCAATAGCAATTACTACACGACTTCAGGATCGAGGAGAAGGTCTAACCATGCTTTCCAAGGAGGCTGTTACTAATTCGATTCCCCGGCAACGCCAGTTATTCCCCAACGGAGGTCGGCATCATCAGACAGATTGATCATCTCATCCATCCCCAGCCAGGCTCTGTTGAATATCTCTACCATCAGACAGAAATCAGAACCCCCAGCCGAGAGAGGGTCCTCAACACGAATATCTCCAATCAGTAGATGGGGATTTATTTTCCCCAGTAGAGTCCCCAAGCAGAACTTCTCATACGCATAACTCATTCATTACATCGTTTCACCACATACGCATGCATACAACATTCGCATTTATTTTCGAAAGCATAAAACATCTCATGCATCATGACATAGCATAGCGCTAACCTTTCTTTGCAGATTAATTATCCTCCTGATATAGTCAAAGTAAAAGGCTCATTCAGGCAGACGCCTTTATCAATCACAGACAAGATTCAGATACATATTCCAGATGCAATTCATGGGAACATTTATTCTGACAACACTTCGATATCCTCCTAGCGAGGGCATCTTTAAGCCCATCCCAGACGTTTATTGCAAGTACAACGTATACAGATACAGCCTAACATACGGTTCATTCTGATTCAGCTCAACATATGACTCCTTCGACTCAGATACGATCTAGCGTACGATCCATTCTGACCTTCTTCAACTCAATTACAGTCTAATGCACGACCAAGTTAGACCTTCATCTTCTCAGGTGTTACCTTCGGACAGGTACATTCCTGAATGGTAGTCTGGTATACGGCTACTCCCTTACTCAGGTGCTACCTTCGGACAGGTACATTCCTGAATGGTAGTCTGGTATACGGCTACTCCTTTGCTCAGGTGCTACCTTCGGACAGGTACATTCCTGAATGGTAGTCTGGTATACGGCTACTCCCCTTGCTCAGGTGCTACCTTCGAACAGGTACATTCCTGAATGGTAGTCTGGTATACGGCTACTCCCCTTTGCTCAGGTGCTACCTTCGGACAGGTACATTCCTGAATGGTAGTCTGGTATACGGCTACTCCCTTACTCAGGTGCTACCTTCAGACAGGTACATTCCTGAATGGTATTCTGGTATACGGCTACTCCTTTGCTCAGGTGCTACCTTCGGACAGGTACATTCCTGAATGATAGTCTGGTATACGACTACTCCCTCTTCAAGCAGATTCAGCCTAACGGACGGCTCATTCTGCAACTCAGAACCGATCTGGCGTACGATCCGTTCTGATCTTTCATCCCCATCGAAGTCACCTGCCTAACGAACAGCTCACTCTGGTATTCAGATACGGTCCAGTGTATGACCCATTCTGATCCCTTATCCCCAGCAGTATATAGCATACTCTGACTCCCCAGCAAAGTCAACAGCATGATGGATGATTCACTATACGATCTAGCGTATGACCCGGTATGACACCCATGTCTTCAGATATCGTCTAACGTACGACACAGGCTGAAGCTCCCCTCATCAAACTTCCTGGATGGCATCTTTAAGCCCATCTCCATCAAGACCAATTGACAAGCGCAAATTTTCGGGGCATTCTAGTGTTCAATAATCTTCCACCTCCAGACCACGAATGATGCACATACCATTCTACTCTCTCGGTTCAAGAATATTGAACAGGGGCAGCTGTCATACCCCAAAATTTGCCCATTAGTATTTCAAGACATTTCAGGGCACTCCGACTCACTTTATGACACTTAAAGGAACAAAGGCCCAGCTCGCGAATGACCCAAATTGGCCTACTCGCTACACGCTCACCTAGTGATAATATGAAAGTGGTTTATTTGGAAGCGGAGGAAAAGGGGTGCAAAAAGGAAAGAAAACGATCCAAACAGCAAAGCCCAACCCAAAGTACAAGAACACGGGTGTGGCATCTGTGACGAGCGTCACAGAGGCTGTGACGAGTGTCACGCCTCGCACACCCCTGTGACGGGCGTCACACATGGTGTGACGAACGTCACACCATTCCCCTACTTTGTGGGCGCAGGCAACGCTTCGGAGACTTGAAGATCCGTTGGGCCCTATATCCACGTACGTGTTGAAGACCTTTTTGGGCAGCATGCATGACCTAATGACACCAATATAAATAGCCACCTTGAAAACCTAAAAGGGGGAGCTTTTTCCGAGATTCTTTTTCCTTTGCCGTTTTCGCCTTTGCATTTTTTCTTCTTTTCCAGCAGCTTAGGCATTGTGTTTTACAAGTGCTACACTATTTCTTTTGCAATTCCGGATTCCCTTTTGGTATTTAGTTAATTCTTTTCGCACAATAGTTTCTACAACGGAAACTACGGTGTGCCTTTTTACCGAATCTAATCTTACGGCGGCAGCAAGGTCACCTCCGCTCAATTCTATCCGATCGGCCAATTCAAGGTTGCGACTCAATTGCAAACAGGTTTGCGTTACTATTATCGCTTTATGTTCCTAATTCACATGTCATATCATAATTGAGATGCATAAATATATTTGAGGCTTTGCATGTAACTTAAGTATGCCTGGATACTTTGAATTGTTGTAATGGATGCCGCTGTTCTTCGTCCTATTTTGATCTTTGCCCATCTGACCTGTTTTATCATAACCATGCTTTGTTTACCTATTACTTTGGTGCAACTCTCGATTGCACCCTGATTTGGTATTCTAACCCGTTTGCTGAATTTTGCAAAGGTTCATATGTCCCAGGAAAAGATTGTTGTTTAGGTCTTCCACTTTATTTGTGGGATACCCTGGTGGAGACTCACCCTAAGTGGCCTAATTAATTTTAATGTCTTAATTTTAATGTATTAATTTTAATGTATTAATTTTAATGCATTGATTTTAGTATGGACTTAATTACTTAATTGACTTTAAAATATGACCTTTAAATAAGTGATCTTGGACCTCTCTTTGCTGCCTTACGGTATTACGGTATAACGGTCATGTCCCGCGAATGTAGGGATACACTTAGCAAAGACCCTTCGGTTAAATCATCATAAAATAAATCATGGTCCCTCGGATGTTGCCTTCGAAAATACGATTTTGTCCCTCGATGACCCTTCGATGTTGCCTACGGTTAAATGATGATAGTCCCTTCGAATGCTAAGGTATCCTTACAACTGTTGCCTTCAATGACCTATCGATGACCCTACGATGACCCTTCAACATCCCCAGGATAAAACCACTTACTTCTCAATAGTAAGGACAGTTTTACCCTCATAAGGATGGGAAATGCCCGGAAAGACCTCGGACAGGTATAACCTTAATTGCTCAGTCATAACCTAAAAAATATACTTTTCGCACCTCGCACCTTTCAAACGTCTTCTTTTGGAAAATCACCACTTAGCATACATCCGTACTAGGATCATTGCCGAGTTATATTTTTCTAAACTATTTTCTAAATTAAACGAGATAACCACTTTGTATACATTCATGCAAGAATCATTACAAAGTTAAATTCTCATTTTCAAAACATTTTTCATACATTTCTCAACCACCTTTTTCAAACAAAGAAAACATAAATGATTGAGCAATTAAGAGCCCATGGATAACCATGGATACGAAGGGTGCCTAACACCTTCCCTTCGTATAAAGTACCTCCCGAACCTAAGAATTTAAAATTAAGGTCTTTCCTGTTCTTTTCCACCTTTCCTTAAGGGATAAAAGAAAAGTCGGTGGCGACTCTTGCTAACCGCGACATTGCGATTACAAATCCGATAAAGTCCAGTTCACCGTATGACAGAACTGGCGACTCTGCTGGGGATTAAAAAGAGAGGTCCATCTTAAAAAAAAAAAAAAAAAAATATATCATTTATGTTTTCCTTCTTTTAAGGGGGGCTTTGAGTGAAAGATCCTACACCCGGATCTAGTGTACCTTAGGTAAGTAGCAATAGATCATCGCGACTATCCGGCGTATACTGGAATGGTTAAAATGATAGCTACGGTTAATGTGACACTTTGGTTGTCCTGATGGTCCTCATGTTATTTGAGGAAAAATTTGGCTTCCGCGTGGTGTCATCAAAGCATTAACCAGACCTTTAGAACCCTAATTGACTCATCCTAGCCATTAGAAAGTAGTGAGATAACTGACTTCGGTTCCGACTGAGGTTGGTTGATACTCGATGCTACACTCTTTGAGATTGGACTTTAGGAAAGCTTCGGTCAACCACTTGGTGTTGCACTGAAGTGGACCCAAAGAAAGGTCGATGATCTGAGATCCTTCTAGAACCCAGTTACTATTCTAGGACAGGTTGAACCAACCAAACTTCAGTGGGGAGGATACTTACCTATGGAACTCATGCAAGCCTTAAAACCTAGGAATAATTGTTGTGTGACACGCTTGTGCTTGCATAACATCATAACATCATAACATCATCATACTAACCATTTCAAGGACTTAGGAATTTAGCTTTGCTCTTTGAACAGGTTATGACTTCCAGGAAGACTATCCGGATCAATCTTGTAACAATCTCTCCTCAACTCAAGGATTTGGTGTCAGAACTCCCAGATCATGCTCAGTTCAACAAGAAACATGGTCATCTCCTCAATCTGGTTACCACTGGTTTCACAGAAGATATGATGAGAGTCCTATTCCAGTTCTTCGATCCTAAGCATCATTGCTTCACTTTCCCAGATTATCAGTTGGTACCCACATTAGAAGAATTCTCCCAGCTGCTTGGGATACCTATCCTGGATCAAATGCCTTTCAGTGTGTCGCATTACGCGAAAAACCGGCGGGAAAAGAAAGAAACAACAGAGCCGCCACCGTGCGTTATTTATCCCAAAAGAGGGAAAGGAAACGCTCGAAGTAAACCTGGGAAAAGACATGGTCTCGCGACCAAAGAGAGTGGGTTCGGGAGTCGGTTATGCGAAGGGAAGGTGTTAGGCACCCTACGCATCCGTAGTACTCTACGGGATCCACGCACAGAAGGAAGGAAAGTTGGTTGCTAAACACTGCTCAAATACTCACACACACTGGCTGAAAGAAACGCAAGAGACTGACTGAAACTGACTCGGCAGGATATCGCATCCTGGGCCTACTTAGTCTATCAGGCATAGACATCAGAGTCGAAGTAGTTCGGACTGGGGAAACGACACATGCTCGCTAGGATGTCGCATCCTATGCATACGTATCTTCTCGGACGAGAGAAGAATCAGAGCATTCGTAGCTCGGCTGACGCGCACACAAACAAACAAGACACAGGCAAACGTGGAGCCTGAATGCCAATCATTGGACTTACATCAGCATCCGAACCAGAAAACACACACAGGAAACCAACCGTCAATCGCTGGACTTATGTCGGACTCCAACCAGGACACACACAAGGGTGGTTAAGACACAAAGGGTGAAAAAAGAAAAAGGGCGAACAAACAGACTAAAAGGGAGACTAGAGCTCGAGCCTAATAGTTGCCAAACACACACAAAAAAGAAAAAGGGCGCCCGGAGAGATCAGCTCAATCTCCTGCCTACATACTTCATCTGGTATGAAGATCAGGGCGATGTAGTTCCCCTACGCAGGGACAAAGGATCTAGCCTAACCAGATAACAGAGGGAGACACAACACTAGGGAGACTACGACTCGAGCCTAGATGTTGTCATGCAAAGTCAACCCTAAGTTAAGGTTTCTAGCTAAATGGCACACGGGCCGACCTATCCTAGACACGGCTTGCACAGGAAGCAAGGGTCTCGATTGCAACTAGGGCAAGAGAAAGGGGAGGTCTCAATCGCAACGAGGGCGAGAGAAAGGATCGCAACGAGGGCGAAAGCAAACAAGGATTAGCTGTTAGTTGTTAGTCAAACTCGACAAGACATCGCGTCTCGTGCCTACGTATCTCATCTGAACATGAGAATCAGAGTTGCCGTAGTTCGGCCAAACAGTTCTAAGCATGGCTCACACAGGGAGTAAGCCACACAGACTTGACTTGCACAGGAAGCAAGTCAAGCACAACCTACCTTGCACAAGGGCAAGTCCAAGCTAAACCTAAAGAGGCAAAGCAGACAGGCAATCATAATCACAAGAAGCACACTCTATATGCATACAAGAGGCTCAAGCAAAAGGTTAGGCACTAGGGCCAACTGGAATAGGGTAAGTGTTGCTCTTAACCTTGCCATTGAGGGGCTAAGGTGAAGCAGATGAAAGGATGAAGTGAGGATGAGACCTCACAGCTCTTATCCCTGGCCAGGGAGAGCTAATAGACAAATGAGCATGGGTCCAGAAAGTGGGAACCCTTCTATACTCGAAGACTTTGACACTGTACACTTTGTACAAGATCTTGGGTTTGTATCCCAATGCATCAACACACAGCAGTGTGAGCAGAGGGATGACACAACAAGAGTAGTGGGGGATAGATTGCATATCCCTACCTTCCACCAATTGCCTTTTTGAAGGACTTTCAATATGTACAGGGACAAGATTTAAACATACACAAACATGGCCTCTTAAGGAGGACTTCAGACAGTTTGCCCGGCCAAGTAACAGGCCGGGTCTCCAGACTACATGAAGTAACAGAGATTATACCTCAAGCAAGTTGCTAAAAAGCAAAGCAAAGCAAGTTCAAAGAACTTAAGCAACTAAGGTACCTGAAAAAGTCAAACCAATCAGTATGCAATTCAACAGTTAAAGGCAAAAGGAATGGTAAACAGTCAACACAGATAGTCCACTGTGCAAGGCACAAGACTCAAACACATGAGTCACACCTACAAAACAAAGATTAGCATATGATAAAACAATCAAGTTCAAACAAGTTTGAATGATCTTTGAGGCATTGGTGCTTAACCTGAAACAGGAACTCAATTGTAAGCTCAAAAGACCACTAGGACTAGCCTAGGGTCAAGGGTAAAAGAAAAAGTCAAAGCAGCAAAGAAAAGTCAACCAAAGTCAAGGTCAAACATTCAAGAAGCTATCACAATTGGGCCCACATTCAAATCATGCATCATTGTCATTTCATGAACATTTGAAGTCAAAGTAAGGCAAATGAAAGCTCAAAGAAGTCAACAGAATGACTTGCATCAAAAGTCAACCCAAACATTTTCAAAAATCATCAAATAAATCTCACTCAATCCTAACATCTAGAATGGCAAGCATGTAAAATTTCATGGCATTTGGATGAGAGGAAGGCAGTCAATGAAAATCAAGAAGTCAACATAATTTCAAGTAAGCACAATGAAAGTCGACAAACATGGGTCAACTTCAAAAAATCATATCAAATTGAAAACAGATGAGAAATGAATGAGATTAACACCAATGCAAAGCTCAAGATGTCTAATTATCACATATGAAATTTCATGATCATACAATATGGTATGAGGATTTCCCAAAGGATATGGCAATGTGTAGCACAAAAAGTCAACCATGGACTAGGCAGGGAAGAAAATTCACGATCAAATGGAAAACAGCACAATCAATTCCAAGAAAAATCACACATGAACTAGACATATAAAGGATGGATCATGCAAAATTTGGGGTCATTTGGAGGCCAGGAGACATGTGAACAAAAATCAAGAAAATGCACATCATTGGTGTGACACAAATTGTCACACCCTAGTTCAAAAATTCATATCTAGCAAACCACAAATGATAAATGCATAAACTCTACATCAAAACAAAGATGAGTGAGTCTAGTTTCACCACAAAAAATTTCAAGATCAAAGGATGCAACATCATTATTTCACAAAAGAAAAGGCAAGAGGTATCAATTTTTGTCACATTTTACAAACCCTAGAGTCAATTAATATCCAGCCAAGCAAAAAAATAATAAAATTCATGATAAAATAGAGGACATGCTTGTGAACATGATGGAAAAAATTTCATAATTTTTGGACTTAAATTGAATGAATTGTGAATTATGGAAGATTGGTGAATATTTGTAACAAGACATGATCACATAACATGGTGTAATAGTCAACATGGGAGTCAGCGTGGCATAACTGTAAATAGCAACTCACTTAATCAAAACGCTCAGCATCAGATGGACACGTGAAATGTTCTTACTGGCCACTATGGGGATGCACGGTAACAAGCCAATCATGCGTACGTGAACTGGGGATTTCCTGGGAATTTTCTAGGGTTTAAGGAAGCAGCACACATGTATTCATTTTCAAACAGCAACATCCATCGACATGAACAATAAACATTACCAGCATCCACAATTAAGCCTGACTATGAAACAAACATCATTATGCAACATCACCTAACAACAAACCAAACAGAATCAAGGGGATTTTTCTGGAAATGCTAGGGTTTAACACAACAGGGTATGCATCATCCTCATCTAAATCATCAAGAACAAATATGCCCAGAAGTTAACAATATGCATTTCAACAGCTTCAACAAACCAAGCACACGCACAATCCACCAACCAAGTTCATTAATTCGAGCACATAAGAGAGAAATCAAACAAAACAAGTTTGGACATAAAAAAGAAAATCCAGATTTCTCCATCATAAGAGCACCATTTTAAATGAAACAAGTTGCATTCAAACCAGCATTCAAAGACCTACTTAACACATGGCATGGATTGGAGAATGAAGATAGTCGAAAACTTACTTGTTTTTGAAGCAAGTTGTAAACAGTGGTCCTTTGAGTGATTCAAGCTCAGACAGGTGGAGATTGTGCTTTGTAACGAAGGATGCTTAAGGTTGTTTGGCTCAATGGTGCTTGGAACTCTCCAAATCTCCCTTCACCATTGTTGAAGCTTGAGGAAAACAGAACAAGTAGGGGCTGCACAGGTGTTGATTGGTGGTTCACAATGCTTCACAAGGTTGTCCAGGTGATGGAAGAAGCAAGAACAACTCGGGCTCTTTGAAGATCTTGAGTAGAAAAGCCAAGCGAGCAAAAAATGCAAGAGTGAGGGAATGAAGTTTTTTTTCGAGGCTGCTGTGATTCTCTCGGTCTCTAGGGTTGCTTTGTGGCAGAAAATCAGTTTATATGTGACTGTTTAAAGTTGGTTTAAGGAATGCTTAATCTTACTTAGCTCAAAATGACCAAATGCACATTTTGATAATCTTTGCACAAGTGAAAAAGGAGGTGTATGGCTGCACGATTTTGGGCTTGGCAAGGCTGCAAAAGACCAAACAATTTGCTGTCTTGCATCTGCTTATGGATTGCTGAACAAACTTTGCTTATTTCAAATAATTTGCCATATTTGCACTTTTGCACCTTGGTCCAAAATGGTGGTATAATGATGGCACGAGTATGAGTTTAAGCTCTAGACAAATCACAAATGATGTTTCCAAGCATTTCCAATTGGCCAAAGTGTAAAAAAAATCAAAGAATCAAAAAGTCAAAGTTTGGTCAAACTTGATTTTTAAATGGAAAAGGTCAAAAAATGCCATTTTGATTGGCAAGGTTTTGGAGGGTGAAATTTATATTTTTGGAAAGAGGAGGAAAAATGTGGTTTGTAGGAAAAAACCCCACCAAATTTGGCCTTATGGTTTGAGAGATATGGCTTGTTGAAGTTCACAAATTTTTGAATTTGAATTGATCACATCTTGACAACCACACATGGGATTTGAGAGTTCTTGGACTTTTTGAAAATGGGAGAACAAGATCTTCAACTTTCATGTTGGGCAAAAATTCATTTGAAGCTTGTATCATGATGCAAGTTGAGGATCAAGAAGTTTCTATTTTTGGCAGTTGAAATTACAGGTCCACTTTCTATTTTTGGAAATTTCCTGATTGGCTTCAAATTCTTCAATGATGTTGATTTCCATGACACATGAGGCCTATTAGGACATGAATAAGCTCTTTCAAACCATTTCCATCCACCAAATCCTTGATTAAATCCACAGTTGACCAAGTTTGACTTTTCTAGGGTTTTGGACTGACTGTGCACTTCTGATGAATTCCAAACCCTAATTCCTTGAGAACTTGACTTCAAATGATGTCCCAAGTTGTATGGACTCTTGATTATTGATCATGGTGCCCAAATTCCACAGGAATGGCCACCATCCACTGCTTTGACTGACTGTTGACTGTCTTTGACTTTCTTGACTGATTGTGCATGAACTGCTGGCTTCCGAGCCTTCAACCCTTGACTTTAACACTTCAAATAGACCTCCAAGTCATGTGAACTTGTTGGACAAACCCTAGGGCTTTTGCTCCTTGAGAAACAACTTTGCTTGCTTGGTTGACTGATCTCCTGATCAGTTTGACCTAATTCTTGCTTGCTTGCTCTTGAGGCAACTGGGGGACAATGCAAATGCTATGCAATGGATCATGATATGCTATGACCTAATATGAGATAGTATGTACAATGATAGGTGCAAATTTGAGGTGCTACACAGTGGTTTAGAAAAGATGCCAAAAGCCGAAGAAGTTGCCGCAGCTTTACACATGACAAAGTCCGACATTGAAACTAATTGGGTAACAAGAAGTGGAATTAAAGGTTTACTTGCCAAATTTCTGATAAGTAAGGCCCGAGAATTCCTAAAAGTGATGAATGTCCATGCTTTTGAAGATGTTCTAGCATTGCTAATCTATGGTTTGGTGTTATTCCCTAATCCAGACCAATTCATAGACATGAATGCTATTAAGATATTCCTCACTCATAACCCTGTGCCTACCTTGCTTGGAGATGTCTTGCATTCCCTTCACACTCGCACTATGAAGAAGCAAGGGACTCTCATGTGTTGCATACCTTTGTTGTCTAGGTGGTTTATTTCGCACCTTCCTCAATCAATCTTGAAGAATGATCAAAATCTGAAGTGGTCTCAAAGGATAATGGCACTCTCCCATTCGGACATCCGTTGGTGTTCTAACCTCAGAGAAAATGTTATCATCATCGACCGTTGTGGAGAATTCCCTAATGTACCCCTCATGGGGATAAGAGGAGGTATTACTTATAATCCTGCCTTAGCCCTACGTCAGTTTGGGTATGCTCGAAGGGATGGTCCGCATGAAATAATTGTTCAAGGTATAGTGTTTGACTATGACGATGACCCTCAAAATCTCCGTCAAAAGTTTGTACGAGCTTGGGGCATGGTGAAAAGAAGCAATTTAGGCAAGAAAAATTATATTCCTATGGAACCTTATCTTAGATGGGTACGCGCCAGAGCTTGCGAACTTGTCATGCCGTATCTTGCAGTCGGACCATTGATTGTTGAATCAGAGGTCGGAGGAGGTACTTCCCAGAGCATTCCTTACCCAGATATGCCTACTGATGTTGAGGAATTGAAAAGATCCTGGACCCAGTTGAGAGAAGAGAGAGATACTTTTGAAGCTCAGTTCAATACATAAAGGAAGAAAGTACTAGAGCTCACCAGTCAGCTTAATGAGGAACGAAGACTCAATGCATATCTTCGCCCAAAAAGAAGTCGCCCCTGGGAGACTTGAACTTTCGTTGTATTTTATCATTATTCCTTTTGTAATGAACATTGAAAAAATTAGCAATAAACATTTCTCTCTTGTTGGTGATTTATGCAAAGATAAATTCCAAAAGTCCTTGAAAACATTTCATACATTGCATAGCATAACATGACATTGCATAACAGGTACTCTAAAAGGATCAGTATTCTCACGGTTTTCCTTCAAACAGAAAAATGGATCTCGAGCAAACTGTCAAAGATCTCCAGACTCAGAATGCTCAGTTCAAGGAGATGATGCTAAGCTTATCCAAGGGGCAGGAGGAACTGAAGGCTCTTTTGGCCGAAAAGAAGAAGGACAAGAAAGCTGTGAGCTTCATTAACCCGGGCAGAAGGCGTAAAGGACAGGCTACGGGAATCAAATTTGGAATCCCGAACGGTCCAGAGGAGGGGGCGGAAATTGATTCAGAGGAGGAGAATCCTGATTTCTCTAACCCTGAGGATGAAGATGAAGAGTATGAAAATGAACAGTACTCTCCAAGAGATGATAAGTACAAACTGCTGGAAGAACGCATGCTAGCCATGGAGGGTCAGAAGACACCTGGTCTGGATTTCGAAAGTTTGGGTCTGGTCTCCGATGTGACCATTCCTCGCAAATTCAAAATCCCCACTTTCACTAAGTACGATGGTGCATCCTGTCCTCAGATGCATTTAAGGGCTTATGTGAGAAAGATCCAGCCGCATACCACTGATAAGAAACTGTGGATCCATTTCTTCCAAGAGAGTCTATCTGGCACTCAGTTGGAATGGTATTATCAGCTCGAGAGCTCTGACATCCGCACCTGGACTGATTTAGCAACGGCTTTCTATAAGCAGTACCAGTACAATTCTGAATTAGCACCTACTCGGCTACAGTTGCAAAACATGGCCATGGGATCTAAAGAAAGCTTCAAAGAGTATGCTCAGAAATGGAGAGATTTGGCTGGCAGAGTCAAACCCCCTATGACTGACCGGGAATTAGTAGACCTGTTTATGGGTACCCTGACTGGCCCATTCTACAGCCATCTACTGGGGAGTTCTTCATCAGGTTTCACTGAACTTATACTGACAGGTGAACGGGTGGAGAGCGGCCTTCGAAGTGGAAAGATACATGCAGCTACTTCTACAAGCAGTAAGAAGTCCTATCATGGGAAGAATGAATCGAATGCTGTGTATGGTCAGAAGAATCATAATAGGAAAAATGGTGATCATGCCGTTGGAGCAGTGACAATCGCAGCCCCGCCAGCTCAAAACTTCCAGCAAAGACAAGACAGACCAAGAAGGCAGTTTACCAAGCTCAATATGACTTTAGCACAAGCACTGCAAAGCATGCTGAAGGTAAATTTAATCGCTCTCAGAGGTCCTCCTGCAAATGTCAACACTGCTTCGCCTCGTTATAATCCCAATGCCAGGTGTGCATATCACTCCGATAGCCCTGGGCATGATACAAACGATTGTTGGCTGTTGAAGAATAAGATTCAGGACATGATCGACGCTGGGGAAATTGAGTTCGAGCCTCCGGAGACCCCTAATGTCATCACCGCTCCTATGCCTAATCATGACAAAGCTGTTAATGCTCTCGATGACGGTTCTCTCATCACTACTGTAGCGGACTTAACATCTCCTCTCCCGATCATAAAGAGGAATTTATTGCAAGCTGGTTTATTTCCAGGTTGTACTGAAGATTGCAATCTCTGCATACTCCGGCCCGAAGACTGTTTGAAATTGAAGAATGGTATCCAACGACTGATGGACGATCGTACAATCCTCTTTGAAAGGGTTTCTAAGGCAGAAAACCCTATTGAAGAAGTATCTGTGATTGCGAGGTCCAAGATTCCAGTGAAGATAACTGCTCCCAGAATACCTGTGAAGATTATTGCTAAGCCCAGAGTAGCTCCCCTGATCATCACTACCCCTGGCCCAGTACCATATTCCTCGAGCAAAGCCATTCCGTGGAATTATGGGGGTGATGTTTACATCCATGGTGTAAAGCAAGTTGGCAATTCTGCTGATCCTAATGACATCGTTGGGACTAGTAAGGTTACCCGAAGCGGAAGGATCTTCTCTCCAGAGATCTCACCTCCGGTTCCCGAAAACCGAGGAAAAGAACCAGTCAACCCTTCTCAGTCAGAGACACCGATCCAAGCTACTACTGAAGATGTTGCCAAAAGAGAAATGGAAGAAATGCTGACAATCATCCGCAAGAGTGATTTCGATGTGGTAGAACAGTTGGGGCATACCCCATCTAAGATCTCAATGTTATCATTGCTGTTATCTTCTGAATCTCATGCCAATGCGTTAATAAAATTCTTGAAGACTGCTCATGTGCCTCAGGAAACATCTGTCGATCAGTTCGAACATTATGTGGCTCACTTGGCTGTTGACAATGGCCTAGGATTTTCCGACGCTGAGTGTAAAGGGATCACCCTGTCCCATGTGCTGATCGATAATGGCTCTTCTTTGAATGTGTTACCGAAAGCCGTGCTCGAGAAACTTGACTGCAAGAGCGTTGAACTGAAGCCTAGTGACATTGTGGTGCGGGCTTACGATGGTGCAAAGAGTGTTGTCCACGGCGAAGTTGTTCTCCCTATCAAGATAGGACCTCAGGTTTTCAACACTACCTTTTATGTAATGAACATTCGTCCTGCCTACTCCTGCCTATTGGGGCGCCCTTGGATTCATGAGGCAGGTGTTGTAGCTTCGTCTCTCCATCAAAAGCTAAGGTATCCAATAGAGGGTAAGATCGTCACTGTGTGTGGGGAAGAAGAATACATTGTCAGTAGTGTGCATACCTTCAGATACGTCGAAATGGATGGTGAAATCTTCGAGACTCCAACTCAGTCATTTGAAGTGGTTTCCCCGCCCGATCCTGTCCTTAAGCCAACTCCCTATATGCCCAAGGTTGGTCGTGCTCCTCCTGCTATGATTTCTCTGAAAGATGCTCAAGCTGTAGTGGAAGATGGTGGCTGTACTGGCTGGGGTCAACTGATCAACGTACCGTACAAGTCTGACAAAGCTGGTCTGGGATTCAACTCTGAGAAGACGGTCAAAGATCAAATCAATGTTGTAGAAGATGCTGACAGCGATTGCGACCTGGATAGTTGGATCTACCCAACAATTGGCGACGGACTCAATAATTGGAAGGCTGAAGACACTATCCCGATCTCCTTTAGTCAGGAGTAATTGTTATTGTCTATTTAGCATTGCAAATTCTAATTGAACTTCTTAAAGCATTGTGTCTATACCCGGGGCACAATAGCTAATTTGTTAAGGGTTTTGTCATTTCATAAGCATATTTTCATATTCAATAAATCAATGGACATTTTCGCATTCAAATATTGCGCTCTTTATTTTTCCTGTCGTCTTTCAAACAAGCTATGCTTTCTTACACACACTCACGTAACGAATTGCAGATCCGTACTCACTCTGGATCCTATTGATAATAATTCCGCTACCGTTCATTATGACTTTGAAAATCCAATCTACCAAGCCGAAAATGGAAGTGAGGAAGATTGTGAAGTCCCTGGAGAGCTTGCCAGATTGTTATTGCAAGAGGAAAGGACTATACAGCCGCATGAAGAGTCCCTCGAAATTGTAAATCTGGGTACTGAGGTAGACAGAAGAGAAGTCAAAATAGGAGGAGGATTGGAAAGCAGTGTCAAGGAAAGATTGATTCGGATGTTACATGACTATGTAGAGGTTTTCGCTTGGTCTTACAAAGACATGCCCGGGTTGGATACTGATATAGTGGTGCATCGGCTGCCTACGAGGGAAGACTGCCGTCCTGTCAAGCAAAAGGTTCGCCGCATGCGTCCTGAAATGTCTGAGAAAATCAAAGCCGAGGTTATGAAACAATTCAATGCCGGTTTCTTAGCTGTTACTTCTTATCCTCAATGGGTTGCTAATGTGGTGCCAGTACCAAAGAAAGATGGTAAGGTGCGAATGTGCGTGGATTACAGAGATTTGAATAAAGCGAGTCCCAAAGATGACTTTCCACTCCCACACATTGATGTTCTGGTGGATAACACCGCTCAACACAAATTATTCTCATTCATGGATGGTTTCTCAGGTTACAATCAGATTAAGATGGCACCTGAGGACATGGAGAAAACCACGTTTGTGACGCAATGGGGCACTTTCTGTTACAAAGTAATGCCGTTCGGTCTAAAGAACGCCGGGGCAACATACCAGCGTGCTATGGTGGTTTTGTTCCATGACATGATTCATCATGAGATAGAAGTATATGTGGATGACATGATAGCTAGATCTCATACTGAAGAAGAACATCTCGATCATTTATACAAACTGTTCGAGAGGTTGAAGAAGTACAAGTTGAGATTGAATCCGAACAAATGCACCTTTGGAGTAAGATCCGGTAAACTCTTGGGCTTTATTGTCAGTGGTAAAGGAATTGAGGTGGACCCAGCTAAAGTGAGAGCTATTCAGGAAATGCCAGTCCCCCGTACGGAGAAAGAAGTCAGAGGTTTCTTGGGACGCTTGAACTACATTGCTCGATTTATCTCCCACTTGACCGCTACCTGCAAACCCATCTTCAAATTGCTGAGGAAAAACCAAGAAATGATATGGAATGACGAATGCCAAGAAGCTTTTGACAAAATCAAGAACTACCTCCAGGAACCTCCGATTCTGATACCACCAGTTGAAGGAAGACCTCTAATCATGTATTTGACCGTGTTAGAAAATTCAATGGGGTGCGTATTGGGGCAACATGACGAGTCTGGTCGAAAAGAGCATGCCATATACTACCTGAGCAAAAAGTTTACCGACTGTGAAACAAGATACTCACTGCTCGAGAGAACTTGCTGTGCTTTGGCCTGGGCTGCTCGCCGACTAAGACAGTATATGTTGAATCATACCACTTTGTTGATTTCTAGGATGGATCCCATCAAATACATGTTCGAGAAGCCTGCCCTCTCCGGAAGAATAGCGAGATGGCAGATGATCTTAACAGAGTATGATATCCAGTACACTACCCAGAAAGCAATCAAAGGAAGCGTGCTGGCTGATCATTTGGCTCATCAAGCGGTGGATGATTACCAATCTATGAATTTTGAGTTCCCGGATGAGGATGTCATGGTTGTTGCTGATAATGAAAAACCTAAACCAGATGAAGGACCCGAATGGGGATCCCGATGGACTATGGTTTTTGATGGATCTTCTAATGCATTGGGCCATGGTGTTGGGGTTGTACTCATTTCTCCTGAAGGTTACCATACGCCTCTCACTGCTAGACTATGTTTTCATTGTACCAACAATATGGCTGAGTATGAAGCGTGTATTTTTGGACTCAAAGCTGCTATAGATTGGCGAATCAAGTTTTTGAGTGTGTACGGAGATTCGGCCTTGGTAATCAGTCAGATCAAAGGGGAATGGGATACTAAACATCCAAATCTCATCCCTTATCGAGAGCAGGTGATGACATTAATCCCATACTTCGAGGAGATTACATTCGAACACATTCCACGAGAAGAGAATCAGTTGGCAGACGCACTGGCTACCATGTCATCTATGTTCAGAGTCAGATGGGACGGTGAAGCTCCTAGGATCACTATTGAACGATTGGATGAACCAGCACACTGTTATGAACTTAACACTGAGGAGGTACAGGAGAAACCTTGGTTCCACGACGTAAAAAGATATTTAGAAGCTCAGGAATACCCTGAAGGGGCATCCATCAATGACAGAAGATTCCTGAGGAAGTTCTCCGCTAAATTCTTTCTGAGTAATGGAGTGTTATACAAACGTAATCATGATTCGACTCTGCTTCGCTGTGTGGATAGAAAAGAAGCAGAAAGGATTATGGAAGACATGCATGATGGTATTTTTGGGACTCATTCTAGTGGACATACAATGGCCAAGAAGATCCTGAGATCAGGGTATTATTGGTCTACCATGGAAGCTGATTGCCACCATCACTCCAGAACCTGTCACAAGTGCCAGGTCTATGCGGACAAAGTACATGTGCCCCCTGCTCCATTGAACGTGTTAACAGCTCCTTGGCCCTTTGCAATGTGGGGCATCGATATGATTGGAGAGATTAAACCCACGGCTTCTAATGGACATCGCTTTATTCTTGTCGCTATTGATTACTTTACGAAGTGGGTAGAGGCGGCCTCATTCGCTTCTGTCACCAAGAATGTGGTGGCACGGTTCGTCAAGAATAGCCTTATTTGTCGGTATGGCATCCCTGAAAGGATTATCACTGACAATGGTACTAATCTGAACAACAAGATGATTACTGAACTCTGCACGCAGTTCAAAATTAAACACCATAACTCCTCTCCGTACCGGCCAAAGATGAATGGCGCCGTGGAGGCTGCTAATAAGAACATCAAGAGGATCATACAAAAGATGACAGTAACGTACAAAGACTGGCATGAGATGTTACCATTTGCTCTCCATGGTTATCGCACCTCAGTACGCACTTCGACAGGGGCAACTCCCTTCTCTTTAGTCTACGGAGCGGAAGCTGTTTTACCGGTGGAAGTCCAGATTCCCTCTCTGAGAATCATGAAAGAGGCGGGCTTAGACGAGGACGAATGGATTCAGACTCGACTCGATCAGATAAATTTGATGGATGAGAAGAGACTTGCGGCTGTATGTCACGGGCAGATATATCAGAAGCGCATGACCAGGGCATTCAACAAAAAGGTCAAAAGACAAGTGTATCAAATTGGCGACTTGGTAATCAAACGCATCATCCTACCACAAACTGACCCCAGAGGCAAATGGACCCCCACATACGAAGGGCCATTTGTAGTTAAGAAGGTATTCTCGGGTGGAGCCATGATACTCGCTACAATGGATGGTGAAGACTTCCCACATCCCGTGAACGCGGACATAGTTAAAAAATACTACGCATAAAAGAGACCCGCTAGATCGACGTATCTAGGCAAAAGTAAGGGCATCCCGGCGAACCAAAAGGGTTCGGGCAAAAATTAGGGATATATAAAAAAATGTACACCCGGCAAGTCGAAAACCTGAAAAGGTGGCTTGGGCAAAAAAGGGTATCCTGGTGGACTGAAAACCTGAAAAGGCGGTCCAGGCAAAAATTAAGGATTAAAGCGTATGACTATGTCCCATTCTCTGCCACCTTCAACCAAGTTCCAGGGACTGAACGAGCCAATCACTTCTATCCGACGGCAGGAGATGAGACGCTTGAAGACATAATGACAGTGGCGGAATTAGAATCGATAGGACTTTTTCTGCATAGCTTTCTCTTTTTCTTGACAATTTCCTCTTACTAGGATTTCTGTCTCCTTGTACATAAATTGCCTGTTTATAGGCCCTCTTTCAACATCAATACAATTTCATTTCCAAAAAGATGCTTTTGTTTTTTACTTTTCTGTTTTGGTTGCGTAAATGTCCATTGATTTAACTTGAATTGACTTATGCACTCGGATATGACCAATGTTTATAAGAATGCATGCCTAAAATAGCAATAGCAATTACTACACGACTTCAGGATCGAGGAGAAGGTCTAACCATGCTTTCCAAGGAGGCTGTTACTAATTCGATTCCCCGGCAACGCCAGTTATTCCCCAACGGAGGTCGGCATCATCAGACAGATTGATCATCTCATCCATCCCCAGCCAGGCTCTGTTGAATATCTCTACCATCAGACAGAAATCAGAACCCCCAGCCGAGAGAGGGTCCTCAACACGAATATCTCCAATCAGTAGATGGGGATTTATTTTCCCCAGTAGAGTCCCCAAGCAGAACTTCTCATACGCATAACTCATTCATTACATCGTTTCACCACATACGCATGCATACAACATTCGCATTTATTTTCGAAAGCATAAAACATCTCATGCATCATGACATAGCATAGCGCTAACCTTTCTTTGCAGATTAATTATCCTCCTGATATAGTCAAAGTAAAAGGCTCATTCAGGCAGACGCCTTTATCAATCACAGACAAGATTCAGATACATATTCCAGATGCAATTCATGGGAACATTTATTCTGACAACACTTCGATATCCTCCTAGCGAGGGCATCTTTAAGCCCATCCCAGACGTTTATTGCAAGTACAACGTATACAGATACAGCCTAACATACGGTTCATTCTGATTCAGCTCAACATATGACTCCTTCGACTCAGATACGATCTAGCGTACGATCCATTCTGACCTTCTTCAACTCAATTACAGTCTAATGCACGACCAAGTTAGACCTTCATCTTCTCAGGTGTTACCTTCGGACAGGTACATTCCTGAATGGTAGTCTGGTATACGGCTACTCCCTTACTCAGGTGCTACCTTCGGACAGGTACATTCCTGAATGGTAGTCTGGTATACGGCTACTCCTTTGCTCAGGTGCTACCTTCGGACAGGTACATTCCTGAATGGTAGTCTGGTATACGGCTACTCCCCTTGCTCAGGTGCTACCTTCGGACAGGTACATTCCTGAATGGTAGTCTGGTATACGGCTACTCCCCTTTGCTCAGGTGCTACCTTCGGACAGGTACATTCCTGAATGGTAGTCTGGTATACGGCTACTCCCTTACTCAGGTGCTACCTTCAGACAGGTACATTCCTGAATGGTATTCTGGTATACGGCTACTCCTTTGCTCAGGTGCTACCTTCGGACAGGTACATTCCTGAATGATAGTCTGGTATACGACTACTCCCTCTTCAAGCAGATTCAGCCTAACGGACGGCTCATTCTGCAACTCAGAACCGATCTGGCGTACGATCCGTTCTGATCTTTCATCCCCATCGAAGTCACCTGCCTAACGAACAGCTCACTCTGGTATTCAGATACGGTCCAGTGTATGACCCATTCTGATCCCTTATCCCCAGCAGTATATAGCATACTCTGACTCCCCAGCAAAGTCAACAGCATGATGGATGATTCACTATACGATCTAGCGTATGACCCGGTATGACACCCATGTCTTCAGATATCGTCTAACGTACGACACAGGCTGAAGCTCCCCTCATCAAACTTCCTGGATGGCATCTTTAAGCCCATCTCCATCAAGACCAATTGACAAGCGCAAATTTTCGGGGCATTCTAGTGTTCAATAATCTTCCACCTCCAGACCACGAATGATGCACATACCATTCTACTCTCTCGGTTCAAGAATATTGAACAGGGGCAGCTGTCATACCCCAAAATTTGCCCATTAGTATTTCAAGACATTTCAGGGCACTCCGACTCACTTTATGACACTTAAAGGAACAAAGGCCCAGCTCGCGAATGACCCAAATTGGCCTACTCGCTACACGCTCACCTAGTGATAATATGAAAGTGGTTTATTTGGAAGCGGAGGAAAAGGGGTGCAAAAAGGAAAGAAAACGATCCAAACAGCAAAGCCCAACCCAAAGTACAAGAACACGGGTGTGGCATCTGTGACGAGCGTCACAGAGGCTGTGACGAGCGTCACGCCTCGCACACCCCTGTGACGGGCGTCACACATGGTGTGACGAACGTCACACCATTCCCCTACTTTGTGGGCGCAGGCAACGCTTCGGAGACTTGAAGATCCGTTGGGCCCTATATCCACGTACGTGTTGAAGACCTTTTTGGGCAGCATGCATGACCTAATGACACCAATATAAATAGCCACCTTGAAAACCTAAAAGGGGGAGCTTTTTCCGAGATTCTTTTTCCTTTGCCGTTTTCGCCTTTGCATTTTTTCTTCTTTTCCAGCAGCTTAGGCATTGTGTTTTACAAGTGCTACACTATTTCTTTTGCAATTCCGGATTCCCTTTTGGTATTTAGTTAATTCTTTTCGCACAATAGTTTCTACAACGGAAACTACGGTGTGCCTTTTTACCGAATCTAATCTTACGGCGGCAGCAAGGTCACCTCCGCTCAATTCTATCCGATCGGCCAATTCAAGGTTGCGACTCAATTGCAAACAGGTTTGCGTTACTATTATCGCTTTATGTTCCTAATTCACATGTCATATCATAATTGAGATGCATAAATATATTTGAGGCTTTGCATGTAACTTAAGTATGCCTGGATACTTTGAATTGTTGTAATGGATGCCGCTGTTCTTCGTCCTATTTTGATCTTTGCCCATCTGACCTGTTTTATCATAACCATGCTTTGTTTACCTATTACTTTGGTGCAACTCTCGATTGCACCCTGATTTGGTATTCTAACCCGTTTGCTGAATTTTGCAAAGGTTCATATGTCCCAGGAAAAGATTGTTGTTTAGGTCTTCCATTTTATTTGTGGGATACCCTGGTGGAGACTCACCCTAAGTGGCCTAATTAATTTTAATGTCTTAATTTTAATGTATTAATTTTAATGTATTAATTTTAATGCATTGATTTTAGTATGGACTTAATTACTTAATTGACTTTAAAATATGACCTTTAAATAAGTGATCTTGGACCTCTCTTTGCTGCCTTACGGTATTACGGTATAACGGTCATGTCCCGCGAATGTAGGGATACACTTAGCAAAGACCCTTCGGTTAAATCATCATAAAATAAATCATGGTCCCTCGGATGTTGCCTTCGAAAATACGATTTTGTCCATCGATGACCCTTCGATGTTGCCTACGGTTAAATGATGATAGTCCCTTCGAATGCTAAGGTATCCTTACAACTGTTGCCTTCAATGACCTATCGATGACCCTACGATGACCCTTCAACATCCCCAGGATAAAACCACTTACTTCTCAATAGTAAGGACAGTTTTACCCTCATAAGGATGGGAAATGCCCGGAAAGACCTCGGACAGGTATAACCTTAATTGCTCAGTCATAACCTAAAAAATATACTTTTCGCACCTCGCACCTTTCAAACGTCTTCTTTTGGAAAATCACCACTTAGCATACATCCGTACTAGGATCATTGCCGAGTTATATTTTTCTAAACTATTTTCTAAATTAAACGAGATAACCACTTTGTATACATTCATGCAAGAATCATTACAAAGTTAAATTCTCATTTTCAAAACATTTTTCATACATTTCTCAACCACCTTTTTCAAACAAAGAAAACATAAATGATTGAGCAATTAAGAGCCCATGGATAACCATGGATACGAAGGGTGCCTAACACCTTCCCTTCGTATAAAGTACCTCCCGAACCTAAGAATTTAAAATTAAGGTCTTTCCTGTTCTTTTCCACCTTTCCTTAAGGGATAAAAGAAAAGTCGGTGGCGACTCTTGCTAACCGCGACATTGCGATTACAAATCCGATAAAGTCCAGTTCACCGTATGACACAGTGTATGCTGATTCATTCCATTTTGTGATGTCCAAGATGGACCCGGTCAGGTATACGCTTGAGAAGCTAGTATTGACCGAACGGGTTGCGAGAGGGCAAAGGAGGTTGATGGGACATGGTGTTCAAAGTACCTCCCAGAAAGCAATCAAGAGGAGGGTATTGTATGGTTATCTCGCCCAACAACCCACTGATGATTGTCAACCAAGGAAGTCTGAGGTCCCTGATGAGGACATCTCGAGGTGCTCAAATCGAAAAATTGAGAGTGACCGATCCCGGAGGAGGGGCCTGACCCTGAATCCGAACGGATTCTGATGTCTGATGGGGAGAGTTTAAAGTGAATGAGCTAGTGCTTACCCGATAACATTTGAACGCACCAATGATGGTGGCTGAGTACAAAGTTGGCATCCTGGGTACCGAACCGCGATGCGTGCGTCTACTGGGGCAACGTCTTTCTCATTCAGTATGGGGGAAGTGATATTACCTACTGATATTATCTACTGAAGTCTAGATCCCATTGGGGAGAGTCCTGATGGATGAGAAGTTATTGAAGGCTGAGGTGATGAGGACTCGGTATGACACGTTGAGCCTGATTGAGGAAAAGAGGCTGGCAGTTATTTGCCGTGGGGCAGTTGTACCCAGTGAATGAAGCGTGTTGTTAGCCAGTAAGGGCGACCTCGTGGGTAGCACGGAAGAGTTGTGGTGTTGAAAAGGATCTTTCCTCCTCAAGACGATTGTGGGGCAAGTGGATAAACAGTTATGAATATCCATTCGTGGTCAGTTTTCCCAGACCAGACATTGTTGTTGACGACCACGGATGATGAGGATTTTCCATTCCCTGTGAATGCAGACGCAGTTAGAAAATACTTAGTGAAAGAGACCCGCTGGACAAAAAGAGTAAAATAGTCCAGGCAAAAAAGGGCATCCCGACGAACCAAGAAAAAAGAGAAAAGGGTTCGGGCAAAAGTTAGGGATAAGAAAAGAAAAAACTGTACACCCGGCAAGTCGAAAACCCCACAAGGGCGACTTGGGCAAAAAAGGGTATCCCGGTGGACTGAAACCCGAAAGGGCGGTCCAGGCAAAAGAGGGATTGAACGAACAACTGCGTCCAGCATGATCGTTTGAAATATTGGAAGATACACTTGGATAATCTCCGACAGAGATCGATCGGAAGCGTCTTGTTCAACAAACAGAAAGTGCGGTAAATCTTGAGGACATATGAGGTGTGGCCGAGTTGGAACCCGATGAGATCACGGTTTCACATTGCCATTAGGATAGATTTTTCCTTTTTGTATGCAATCACCTCTTTCCAGGGTTTGCTTCATGTGTGTGTTGCTTAGTTCCGAGCTACCTTTTTGTTTCAGTCAATAAGTGTGTGTTCAGTTAAATAAATTTTGTTTTTGTGTCATTACCGCTTTGATTACGGAAACATCCGTTTATTTTGATAAGAATATTTGCATTTTGAAACATAGAGGTCCCTTCCGATGCATGCTTATGAGGTTGAAATCTGGAAATCTTATTCGGAAGTTTGAGTGACCTAAGTGTTGAAATATTGGAACGCCTGGGGCACGCTTTTATCTGACGATCTCTTGTGCACGTGCTGTTAGATATCTTTATTCACTTGCCGGTGTGACCCCTTTTTTGACAAGAAATCCCTGCAGAGTCCAACCAGGGGCAAGGGATAGAAGGACGGTGAAGAGTCACGACGACGATCCTGGAAGATAATCAAGAAGACTCTTCAAGGTCTGATGATTGGAAAGTATGTGTGAATCCCAGGAGTTCGATCTCCGTGGAGTACGAAGGAGTTGGGAATACAAGATGATGAAGCAGAAAAGTCCAGATGAGTCTGGGAGATTATTAAAAGTGGAAAGTCGACACTGGGTGGATGATGAATACCAGTGTTCGACGAGCCGACCGGCATCCCATGTCGAACCAGCCGTATCTCCCTAGTGGGTTGAGAGTGTGATCTCCTCGACAGATCCGAGATCGGTGTCTCCTCAGCGAGCCTGAAGGTTGTCACGTCCCCCAGTGGGAGTGTCAGGGGCATAATGTTTCTCAAGGTTGAGGACGTTTCCCCAGCAGACATTTTCTCCAAAGTAAGTTTAAGAGTTGTCAGAGCTATGTTCTCCTGCAGAGGTGTCTGTGGATAGTATCTTCTTTCCTCAGCAGATATAAGGATTGCCTATCTCCAGCGTGCCTGTGTTTGCAGATTTTCCCAGTGGGTGTATTCCCCAGCAAATATTTCCCCAGTTGAGGTTCCCCGCTGAGTGCCTGGCAGATGTTTTCCCCAGGAGTTCCCCAGCAGAGTTTATTAGTGGACTGTTTGTGTGTTCCCCAGCAGTCAGGTTTGTGATACTGTTATCCCCAACGTGGTCGTGAGCGCTCATCCTCGGCAGAGTTGTGGATGTTTCTCCCCCAGCACAGGGTCTGGTATGGTGGTTTCCCACACCAGAGTGTTGCTCTTCCTCAGCAGAGAGGTGTGTTATCCCCAGCAAGGTGGATTTCCCTAGCAGATCTCCCGCGTAGAGATTGGTGTCGGGCTTTCCTTAGCAAGTTCCCCGAGTGGAGCGGGTTTCAATGAAATATTTCTCCAGCAGAGTTCATCCTACCAGCGGATTGGACGAGTTTTCGTAGCAGATTGATGTTTGCATCCCCAACCGAGTTTATTCTACCTGTGGATTGCGTGGGTCGTCCCCAGTGGAGTAGCAATTATTCCCCAAAGCTATCCTAACTGAGGTTTGGTTGAGTCTTCCCCAGTGAAGTCGCTTTATCATTCCCTTGTAAAGTCGTCTTGTTACTCCCCGGCGAGTAGTTTCACCAGAGAGTTGCCTGGTTTACTTTCCCCAGTGGAACAATATTGATTAATCCCCGAAGAGTTGCCTGGTTTGTTCCCCAGCGGAGTATTTGTTTGCTTCCCGAGCGGAGTGGGTCCTGTGAAGGATGTTCCCCAGCGGAATCTATCCTTTCCCCGGCAGCAGTTTTGTTTTTCCAGCATGAGTGAGAAGTCGGTGCTTCCTCGGCAAAGCATTCCCCGATAAGGCTCTCCCCGCAGAGTATTCTCCAAGCAGAGTCTCCCCGCAGAGTTGGAGTGTCTGATCTTGTGGCTCCCCAGCCAGAGGGTTCATCATTTTGCATCTGACATGTAGCAATCATTGCATCTTCAAAAATACGTAGCATTTCCATTCAATATGGAGCATTACGCCATAGAAAAATTCAAACATATGCATTCATGTGTTCGAAACCCCATCAGACTGTATCCCCGGCAGAGGCAAATTTTTTTTCAACCTGTACAGCACGTTTGCTACAGTTGCTCCAGTCAACATTTGGTGGTGACAATCCCCACAGAGGTTTATTTCCTCATCCGTTGGTGAAAGGAAAGCCTGTTTCTCCCCGGTGAGACCCCCTGCAAGTGTTCAGCCTTGCCCTGTCATCTTGCAGATGTCAGTATCCTGTCGACACCCGTGTGTGCTATTTTTCTTTGGTGTCGGTAAACACCATCTTTCGGTGATTTCCCAGTCATGCGTAAGTGTCTGGTTTTCTTTGGTGTCGGTAAACACCATCTTTCGGTGCTTTCCCAGTCATGTGTAAGTGTCTGGTCTTCTTTTGATGTCTGTAAACATCATCTTTTGATGTTCGTAATGTCGTCCTCCTTCCCGAGTGAAGTATCCTCCTCTTCGTTGGTGTCGATAAACGTCGAGTTTTTCCTATTCGTCCTATGACGTCTATTTGCTTATTCCCCACAGATCATTTGGTAAATACTAGATGATTCCCCTCAGAGTTCCTCCTCTCCGTTGGTGTCGATAAACGTCGAGTTTTTCCTAGTCGTCCGATGGCGTCTAGTTGTACCCTTCCCCATGCGGATTCACCTCTCCGTTGGTTTCGATAAACGTTGAGTTTTTCTCATTCGTCCGTTGACGTCTGATTGTATATCCTATTCCCCAGTCATTCATTAATGTCTGGTCGATCCCCAGTAGAGTCGTCGGTAAACGTCCTGTCTGGTCTCCTTCTCCGTTGGTGTCGATAAACGTCGAGTTTCTCCCTTTCGTTCGTTGACGTCTGGTCGAGTCTTCCCATTCATTCGTTGATGTCTGGTTACCTCTCTGTTGGTTTTGGTAAACGTCGAGTTTTTCCTGGTCGTCCCCAGTTGGCTTACCTCTCCGTTGGTTTTGGTAAACGTCGAGTTTTTCCTGGTCGTCCCTAGTTGGTTACCTCTCCGTTGGTTTTGGTAAACGTCGAGTTTTTCCTGGTCGTCCCCAGTTGGCTTACCTCTCCGTTGGTTTTGGTAAACGTCGAGTTTTTCCTGGTCGTCCCCAGTTGGTTACCTCTCCGTTGGTTTTGGTAAACGTCGAGTTTTTTCTCATTTCGTCCGTTGACGTATGGTTGTATCTCTTCCAGTCATTCATTAATGTCTGGTTACCTCTCTGTTGGTTCCGATAAATGTTGAGTTTTTCCTAGTTGTCCGTTGGCATCTAGTTGTGATTTCTGTTCCCATTCATCGTCGTTCGATGTCTGGATGTGGCCGTATCCTTTGAGAAGAAAAACCAAAAAAAAATAAAATCCCAGTAATAAGTATCAGATCCCAGTGGACGTTTCCGTTGGTGGATTCCCAGCAGTGTGCAAATTTCTACGGTTCTTGGTATTCAATCCCTGTTTACCCTAAAAGTCTGACAGCCGTTGCTCTCATCCATTCGGGTTCCCAGTTGATTGAATAGGGGCAGCTGTAGCACCTCAAATTTGCACCTATCATTTTGTACATACATTTTCATATTAGGTCATTAACATAACATAGTCCACTGCATAGCATTGCATTGTCCTTTGCCCAAGTGCAAGCCATCAGACAAGATTAGGTCAACTGATCAGGAGAATCAGTCAATCAAGCAAGCAAGTGCATTTCTCAAGGAAACAAAGCCCTAGGGTTGGTTTATCAAGTTCATTTGGTCTAAGGATCATTTTGAAGTGATTTGGCCAAAGATTGGATGATCAGAGCTCAACAGTCAAGCTGAATTTCCTCAAAAACCCTAGAAAGTCAACTATGGTCTAATGTGCATGATTTTATGGATTTGAAGGTGGGAGATGGTTTGAAAGGCTTCATTCATGTCCATACAAGTCTCATTTGACATACCAAAGATCAAGGTTGAAGAAAATAAAGTCAGATCAAAAGTTTCCTAAAATAGCAGGTGACCTGTAATTGGAAACTGCCAAAAATGGAAAGTTCTTCTCCTCAAATTTACATCATCCTACAAGCTTCAAATGAAATTTTGTCCAACATGAAAATTGAAGATCTTGCTCTCACCTTTCCAAAAAGTCCAAGAACACTCATTTCTCATTTGTGGTTGGCAAGATATGATCAAATCATTTTCAGAAAATGTTGAGCTTCAAAAGGCCATAACTCATGAACCATGGCCAATTTGAGTGAGGTTTTTTGCTACAAGTCACATTTGACATGCTCTATCCAAATCCTTCATCACATTTCACCAAAAATCATCCAATCAAAATGGCCTTTTTCAAGTGACTTGAATTAAAAAAGGGAGGGGTAAAAAAGTGACTTTCAAATTAAGCATTTTCTACACTTTCTACCAATTGCATTTGACTGAAAACCATATTTGGAGTTTGCTTAGGCCCATTTTCGTGCACTGTAGCATGCACCCCATGCATAATGAGTTGATTTTAGCAATTTGCACATAACATTCATTTTGATTAACCATTGCATTTGGCTTAAGTTTGATTAGTGAAATTGATTAACAGTTGGTATATATGGTTAATTCTAACAGAAAACACGGTTAGCATCCACTCTTACTCAGATCTAGATCTAAAAAGAAAAACTCTCTCATTTCTCCATCTTGATTTTGCTGCAAAGTTTCCTTAGAACAACACCATTTCTCCTTCGATTCACCATCCACAAGCACATTGGAAGTGAATTCGAGTAAAGTCTCATCACTGTTGAAGCTAGAACGACACTGTTGCATTGAGCTTCTTCCATGGCAAGTATCAACTAGAGCTGATTCAAGAACAGTTGAGCTAAAGTTTCACCTTCATTCACCTACTGCATCATTAAGCTCCGTCTGTTTCGACTTATCTTGGCCAAAAAGTCGCGATTCCATCACTGTCCTCATTTGGAGGTAAAATTTCGACCATAGCCATTGCTTAAATTGTGATATGCATCTTGTAGGTCTTTGATTATAAAGTAGTTTGCAACTTGAACCATTGAATTTCATCAAGAATTGGCAGAGTTATGTTGTTTTGAACTTTGACATGTAAATCTTCTTTTGCTCGATCCGGTTGACATGATTAGAATTAGGGAAAATCATTGTTGGATTGTGGATGTACATGATGAGACGAGTTGAACGGTATGCCATTTGTAAATTGTTGTGAAACTTTGTTCTTGACCTGGGTTTGGTGTGATGAACACGATGAATACTGGAGATATTGTTTCCGGATTTGTTGTTTGATCCGTTGGAGATCTTCACACGCGTACTGCATGTGTTCGCAGAAAGGAGTTCATGCGTTGGTCCAGCACGCTGCCACGCAAGCGTAACGATTGGCCAGGATGCGTTGACTCATTGGACCAGCCACATGGGATTAGTGATACGGGGCGTTTTGGCCCCGACACTATTCAGACCACTAGTAATTCCTAAATCATTTTATTTCATTTCCTTATTTCATTTTTTATTTCATTTTCTTTACAATCTTCTAAAATTCATATAAAATCAAAGGATGATCCAATTGAGATGGGATTTTTTGCATTGATCTCCATTTTTCATCTAGTTTTTTATGAGCATTTTTAATCAAATTGTGCACGTGTGGAAAAATTATTTGGCTAGGGATTGTTTGAATGTGTCCTTTATGCACCATGCTCACCATTTTGATCATAAATTCTTGATGCTTCATTAGAAATTCATGAAATTTTTTGTGCATGTTCTAGACATCTTAAGGAACACTTGGATATGTGGTTTGCAATTTTTGAGTTCCTGGTTGATGAGATATGATTTTTTGAATAGATGTGTTACATTTTGTGTCACACCATTCATTGTGCAACTTCATAATTTTATTTTCCATGCTTGTGGACCTTGGATTGAGCTGAATTTTTGCATGATTGAGCATATGGATGTTGAGAATACATGTGAATTGTTCTGGATTTATTGATGGCATTTCCTATTTGATTGGAATTTTCTCCCCTGTTTGGTCATTTGTTGACTTTTTGTGGGACATGTTGGCATTTGATTTGTGAAATTCTGGTTATTAATTGGATGGATGTGAAATTTTGTGGAGTGATTGTAGACATTTTAAGGCACATTTTGGTTTTGGTATCATTCATTTCTCATGTTTTGTCACTGTTTTACATTTGCTTGAAGTTGATGCTCCATTTGTGACCTAGTTTGGGTTGATTTTTGCATACCATGACTTCCTAAATTTAATTTCCCTACTTCCACTTGTCCAAATAGCATGAAATTTGATATGATGCTCATTGAATGTGTTCTGTTTAGGGTTGAAATTTTGTGGAATTTATTGAGCTGTTTTGATATGGATTTGATTGTGATCATTCTGTTTGGTCCTTTGAGGTTCCAATTTGCGTGTTTTGTGCTATTTTGTTCATGAAATGATAATGATGAGTGATATGAACAGGAGACCAATTGGATTTGATGCTTGATGATTTAATCTTGATTTTGGATAAGTTTCATGTTCTGTTTTGATGATTTGATTTCATTTTGGCCCTAGTCTTGGACTAGTGGTTTGTGATCTCACTTTTGAGTTGTGTTTCAGGTTAATAGCACAAATGGCCTATGCTTGATGATGTGCCTCCATTGGAGTTGACTTGTGACTTGTATATAGCTAATTTTGACTTTGTTTTGCAGGGTTTGATATTTGAGTTTGAGCCTTAATGGCTTGCACCTTTGTGCATTGGCTTGTGTTTGTCTGTGTATAGCTAACTGTGAACCATTTGCTGTTTGGTTTTGTGATTGGTATACTGATTGTATTTGATTGATTTCAGGTACATTAGTTGCTAAGATTGCTTTGCTTTGCTTGATAAGCAATTTGCACTGAGGTATAACATTCTTGTCTCCATGTAGTCTGGAAGACCTGGCCTGTTACTTGGCCAGACACCTGTCTGAAGTCCTCCTTAAGAGGCGATGTTTGTGCTTGTTTACTTTTGTCCCCAAGCAGGTAAATACCTCTATGAGGCAATTGGCGGATAAAAGAGATATGCAATCTATCTCCCGCTATTCTGTTGAGTCATCCCTCTGCTCACACCACTGTGTTGATGCATTGGGATACAAACCCAAGATCTTGTACAGTGTACAGTTGTGTCAGTGTCTTAAGTGTAGAAGGGTTCCCACTTCCTGGACCCACACTTCATTGTCTATAGCTCTCCCTGGCCAGGGATAAGAGCTGTGAAGTCTTATCTTCACTCACCTTTCATCCGCTTCACCTTGACTCTCAATGTCAAGGTTAAAAGCTACCTTTACCCAGATACAGATGGCTTGCTCTTGCAGCCTAACCCATTGATTGAGCCCCACTTGTGTGTATATAGTGTGTGCTAGTTGTGATTGTCTGCTTTGCTGTTTGAGCTGATTAAGATAGGCTTGCTCCCTGTGCAAGTTAGCTAGAAACCTTGACTTAGGGATGATTATGCATGATAACATCTAGGCTCGAGTTAGTCTCCCTAGTTGTGTCTCCCTCTGTTATTTGGTTAGGCTAGTCCTGTGTCCCTTCGTAGGGGAACTACGTCACCCTGATCCTCATGCCAGATGAGGTACGTAGGCAGGAGATGAGCAGATCTCTCCGGGCGCCTGTGTCTTTGTTTTGTCTTGTTGTGTGCCTGGAAGCTGATGTAAGTCCATCGAGTGGCATTCGGGTTCCAATGTGCGTGAGTTTGGTTCGGAAGCTGATGTAAGTCCAGCGATTGGCATTCGGGTTCCATGTTTGCCTGTGTTTGCGTGGTTTGGTGTGCGTGAGCCGAGCTACGAATGCTCTGATTCTTCTTCGTCCGAGAAGATACGTATGCATAGGATGCGACATCCTAGCGAGCATGTGTCGTTTCCCCGGTCCGAACTACTTAGACTCTGATGTCTATGCTTGATAGACTAAGTAGGCCCAGGATGCGATATCCTGCCGAGTCAGTCTTGTTTGTTTTCTTGTGTCTCTTTCATCCAGTATTTGTTTGTTTTTGAGCAGTGTTTTAGCAACCATTTTCCTTCCTATTGTGCGTGGATCCCGTCGAGTACGACGGATGCGCAGGGGTGCTAATACCTTCCCTTCGCATAACCGACTCCCGATCCCATTCTCTTTGGTCGCGAGACCATGCTTTTTCCAGGTTTACTCTGAGTGTTTCCTTTCCCTCCTTTGGGATAAATAACGCACGGTGGCGGCTCTGTTGTTCTTGTTTCCCGCCAGTTTTTCGCGTAATGCGACACAACTGAAGGTGAAATGGCCAGGGAATGAATTGAGTTACTTCCAACATGTTCAAATGAGGCCTTTTCATCATTCGACATATTACTCTTGAAAGAACAAAGATCCAGCGCACAGGTTACAAATTTGGAAAGATGACTTGAGTTGTCATGCTCGCTAGGCGAGCAAAATGGTTCGCCTAGCGAGCCACCAGAGTCTGAACTGTCATGCTCGCTAGGCGAGCAGATTCTTCGCTAGGCGAAGCCCACGCGTTTTGAAAATAAAAAAATATATAACAGAAAATCTTGGACTTGGACCTCTCTCCTTTTTGAGCCCACAAAGCCACGAAAATCAGAGTATAAACTCTACACTTCCATCTTTAAAAACCCTAGAAAGAGGAAAGAGAGAGAGAGAAGAGCTAACTAATTCAGAGTAGCCTCCAGAGACTGAAGGGAACTCATCTGCAAAGAACCAATTCCATCTCATATAAACCCTAAGATTATTCTGCAAACCCAACGGTGCAATTCAATTTCATTTGATCTCTCCAATCAGGTTTGCCTTATTCCCATTACTTTACGCTTTCAATCTGAAATTCCTGAAGCATGAGGTATTATGTCTGAATCCGGGAGAGTGGGTATAGTTAGGTTTTGCATGTGGGTTTAGATGTGTATGAATGTGTTGAACAATGCCTTGAATGTTTAATCACGTCGTTTCTAAAATGAGCACCATAGGGTTTGGGGTTTCTGAAATCGTATTGTTATCAATGAAGAACCCAGAACCCGCAGGCATTCGCTAGCACCTCGCTAAGCGAAGCTTCGCTAGCGTCTCGCTAAGCGAAGCAGTAGCGATGATGACAGTAGTTGGTTTTTCTGTTGGCTCTCCAATTTGTTTTGTGCTTGTTGTGACATGTTTTCTATTGCATCCGTGCACTGTTTACCTGACACTGTTGTTGTTATATTTCTTTTGTGCAACTCTTAATTACACCCCATCTCGTTATTCTAACGTGTTTGTTGAGTTTCTGTGAGGGCTCTTGAAGAGATAGCTTGCTTGGTATTCCACTTTATTTGTGGGATACCATTTGGAGATTTATTCTGAGTGCTTTGCTGACTTGCTCTCTTTGATGGTGCTAGCTTGAGAGACCTCTGGGTTTCTTGTTTCTTTAGTTGCTGTTACTTTGGATCTTTATCTGTGTGGTAGATCTCTTGATCCCTTTTACATCTTTCCCGCATTTTACCGCTTTCTTAGCTGGAAGACCTCGATAGGAGGCATTGTTTTTGTATGTTTACTTTTGTGCCCAAAGACCTCCAAGAAGAGGCACCAGTGCTAAAGACCTCCATGAAGAGGCAATTGACGGATAAAAGGGATTAGTAGTCAATCCCTCGTTATTCAGTGTGTCGTTCTTTATGCTCACACTACGTGTCGATGCTTCAGAACAAAAGCCCAAGATCTTTTGTCCGGTCAGTCAGTGGAGAGGGTTCCACCTTTCTGAATCCCCACTTTTTGTCATGAGCTCACCCTGTCTAGGGTTAAGAGCTATGAGGTCTTATCCTCATTACCCTTTTGATCTGCTCACCCTGACGTTCAATGTCAGTGGTTAAGAGCCCATTTGATTACCTTTCCATGGCTTGTTTGTCGAGGTTGATATGACCCCTCTTGACTAAAGCCCTACCCATGTATATTCGAGCCCCCTTGTTGATGTGTTTACTCTATGCTATATGTTTTTGTGTGGTGTGATCGTCTCCCCATAGGATTGTTAGGCTTCGTATAGTCTCTCGTTTGCATGACAATTAAGGTAGCACGGTTCCTTCGTCTAGGACTTCCTTTTTGCATGAGCATTCCTAAAACACGAACAAACTCATTGATTTTTCTTCTCCTAAGAACATGTTAACTCCTTCTACTACAGGTGAGTAAGTCTTCAAAGGTCGAGCATCCGGTAGATTGCGTAGTAACGTCGTTCACCTAAAAAACACAAAACAAACAAAAATAGGTTAGTCGAGCTACGGTGCTCTGATTCTCAATCCTTCTTGAGATACGTATGCAGCAAGATAGAGCCTGTGCGAGCAATAATTCTTTCTTTTCCCTACTTTGATTTTCTCTCTTTCGCATCGCATATAGGACCTTTTATACACACACTTTAGACATAAATAGCAAGCGTGGATCCTGTGGAGTACCACAGACGTGAAGGGGTGCGATAACCTTCCCTTCACATAACCGGCCCCCTTACTCGGTTTTCTTTGGTTCGAGACTTTGTTTTATCCGTTCCCTCTTGGTTATGCATTACTACCTTTCCCTCCTCTCGGGATAAAAGTACATAGTTGGCGACTCTACTCTTTTTTCCTCGCCACTCCTTTTTCGCGTTTGTACTTGGATTCGGGAAATCCGGGGAGCGACAGTTGCATAAAGTCATGTATGGACTCAAACAAGCTCCAAAAGCTTAGAATAAAAAGATAGATAATTTCCTCAGGGATAAGGAATTTATGAAGTGCACAACTAAGCATGAAATGTATGTAAGAAGAAGTAAGAGTGAATTGCTTATATTGTGTCTCTATGTTGATGACTTATTAATAATAGGTAGCTACAAGAAAAAGATCGAAGACTTCAAAGGTGATCTTAGCAAGGAGTTCGAAATGTCAGACCTGGGCAACATTTCATACTTCATTGGTACCAAATTCTATAAGAGTATTAGAGGCTTGATGATGCATCAAAGAAGATATGCAAATAAAATACTCAAAATATTTGTGATGGAAGACTGCAATGCAATTTCGACACCTACTGAACCAAGACTACAATTGTCAAAAAAGTTCAGATGAAGATGATGTCGACCCAACATAGTACAAAAGAATTATTATGTCATTAAGATACCTTTATCACACAAGGCATGGTCTAGTATACAATGTAGGTATGACAGGTAGATTCATGCAGAAGTCAAAGGTATCACATCTTGCAACGACGAAGAGGATTCTAAGATATCTCAAAGGAACATTCGACTATGGCATTTTATTTCCTACATCTGATGAAGTAAAAGAATGCACGCTATCGGGTGACATCGACTCAAGTTTGTGTAGTCATACTGAGGATAGAAAATCCACAACTGGTTATGTGTTTATGTTAGGTGGTGCACTGGTTGCTTGGAGCTCAAGAAAAGAACTAATAGTAACATTGTCTTCGTGTGAAGTAAAGTACATAGTTGCTTCCCTATATGCATGTCAAGCAACGTAGATGATGAATTTGGTCGAAGAAATTAAAGGGAAGAATCATGGAGTAATTACCATGAAGATCGATAACATGTCTATTATCAATTTGCCGAAGAATCCAATAGCACATGGAATAAGCAAATACATCAAAAATGAGTTTCCATTATCTTCGAGAGCAAATAACAGACAGGAAGCTGAACTTGGAACACTGCAGAACTGAGAATTAGATTGCAGACATCATGGCGTAAGATATGCAGGTTGAAGTGCTCAGAAGACTAAGAATAATGATGAATGTAGATAGCTTATACACAATGAATTAGGTGGTGTTTTTATAGATATCTTATAAATTTTTGTGTCAAATCCCCATTTCGACAGAGTCTATTATTGTCGAAATGTCGAAGAAGTGTACCTCGATAAAATTTTAACTTAGCTTTATTGTGTGTTTTTATAGCTGAGTTAGGTTAGTTGAAGATTGTTTGGTGTGTAAGCAATCTCAGCCAATAAATAGAGAGGTCCCCTATCATTGTAATAGGGTTGTTGCATAGAGAAAAAATTGAATAACTTCAGTTTGAAGACAGAGAGAAACTCTGTAGAAATATTCTTTTTCTTCCCTTTTTTTCTCAAACCTTAATTTCTCTTTTCTTCCTCAACTGTTGCACAGCGAAATTATCTTGCAAACAATGTGTGATTGATACACTCGAGTGAATATTGAAGAACAAGAGGCGAAATCAATCAGAAGAATTGATTATTGTTTATCAAGATTAATTCGGAATTCTCAAAGTTTTATGTGAAATTTCAACACTTATAAATTATTGAAGTGTGTTATAGTTTTGCCAAAGTGGATTTACCAAATAAAAAATAAAAACAAATAATTAAGTGTTTATAAATTATTAATTTAAAGAAAAATAGCGCAATAAGATATAAATTCTAATTTAAGTGTATTAGTTTTAGAGTTTTGATTTTAGTGAATAATTATTGAAAAAAAATTAAAATGAATAAATTAAACTAGCTTAGGTTCTTGATAGATTTTTTTTGACGTTGGAACTTAGTATCTTAATTTAAGAATGTGATCATGCAATGTAATTAGTTTGAGGTAGCTCTTAATATACTCGTATAAGTGCATGATTCTTGTTTTAAGTTATTTGTGTTTTGTATGAGTATTATTTACATTTTTGTGACAAATATAATTGAGACGAGTCTCCTAAGCTATGAGAGCGAGAATGATGTTCGGGTAATGTCATGCTTCCGGCGTATTTAGGATCCGTTTGTTTTGATTTTTTTAAAAATAATTTTTATATTATAATATATTTTGATGTAAAAAAATATTATAAATTTTTTTTTAATAAAATTTTCAAATTAAAATTTGGTTTGAATAGTTATTATCAAAATATTATTTTAGATATTTCATCATTTTATTGAATTTTTTTTTGGATATTAAAATTTTAAAAAATTATTTAATTTTGAAACTATTTCAAATAGCTTTTCATAAAAATCATTTTTGAAATAGAATTTTTTGAAAAAACTGTGATTTTGACTATACTTTGATCTTCAATAATGTAGATTTATGTTATAAGTATATCAAAATTAATCTTTTAATTTATAAAAAATAAATTTAGAAAAAATTGTAATATTTAAAAAAAACATTTTTGTAAAATCCATTTTCAAAAATATAAAGAAAAAATCTGTTTTTTATAACTAAAACAAACATGCCTTAGTCTATGAGAGCCGATTATGATACTTGTATATTGTGATGAGGAGTAAAGGGTGATATTAAAGAGATTTAAGAGGAGTTTTTTAAATATTTTTTTATCCTCTTAGCATAATATTTTCGATGAAAGGATTTTGATTAAATTATTAATCACAAACCAAATGTAGTTAGGATTATCGAAATATCTTTTGAAGTGTGTTTTAACTTTGATTGCGTATGTGGAAAATACCATTGTCTCTATGAAATCTACGCGAGTGTAAATTGGAAGGCGATGCTAGCCGTTTTCTGAGAAAGACAAAAGCTAACAATGTGATTGGTGGGGGAAAAACTTCTCTATTTATAAGGGCTACTAAAATTCTAATGATATTATTTTGGACTTTTCAAGTATCATCCATAATGGTTTTAGGTCAAATGGTTGTATACACCACTAACACTAAGAGAATAACTTATGACACTTACATAACATATTATATAACATTATCATGGTGTTTACCGATGTTTTTGGTAAACAACCACGAGTTTATAAAGCATGTGAGATTAACTCGAAATATCTCCAAAGCAATTTGTGCAAATAATTTGTGTGAAGTGAACACACATGCGTGTGAATTGAATGCAATCGTCGCATGAACGATAACGACGTAGAAAAAAACTTTAAATGAAGTTAGGTTGTGATAAAGGATAAGGTAAATGGAATAAATGACATTAGATAAAGCAAAAGTAGATGTACATGTTCCGTTTAAGGAAGCAGAAGACTAATGAAAAAGACTGGACGCAAACGCACACATGTTTCTCGCTCAACTGTTTTGCTTTTTGACTTGGGTACTCTAGTGGTATGGAGAGTATGTATGAAATTTTGTGACATTTGATCCCATGAAAGAGTCTGCTATTTATTTTATTTAGAAAGTAACCGTCAACGATGGTTATGACCACTAGGAGATTATTGAATTTACTTCATGTTCAATCTTCAAGTTTCCACTAGTGTGTTTATGTGTAATCCATGATACTATATGTGTAAACTCATATTGAGTTGTAACTACTTCCAACTTCCTTACGAACCCCTGATGGTAACCGCTGTCGATGATGACTACCAAGGACTATGGACTTGTAGATTTACTAAGTCTTGCACCTTACATGGTTTAGTTGACTAGTCTTCTTGTTGAAATAAAGGTATTTGTTGACTGCCTTTTTCGAGATTTTGGATATATTTCCTAGTGATCCAGGTCTTTGGGATTTATCCTTGAGATTCCGTCCAACCCATATTTCCCTGTGCCGACGGCTCGGTCGATCCCTCGTTATTAGTCCGTCGATGCTTCGTCATTAATGCTCTTTAAAACATTTCATTAATGTTTTCTCACAACAAATGTCTTTTCATTGACATTCTTTGTTGACTTTCTACTAGCTGAAAAATTCAAGTGTAACAGACGCCCCCCAAAAAATTTCACTATCGACCCATGTCTGAAGGGAGAAAGGTGGCATTTTTTGTCACCACTTTGTTTTGTGGCCTGCTTGGTGAGCGTCACACGATCCACTGTGGGTGTCAAAAATTACGAAGTAAGCTTCACTCTCACTAATACATTTGAGCAACCCATCTTATGTAGTTTTTTTGAATAAGTCGTTCCCAATAATGACGTAACTCAACACCTTGTATTTCATTTTTCGATCCGTTGTTCCTGTTTGGTTTCTAAGGAACTCAATAATTTCCCTTCGTCAGTCGTCGTTTGCTATGTTGTCTATGGCAAAAGTTTTAAAAATTTATGGTAACTTCTCTACCCTTGGATAACTTCAATCAAGTTCTTTAACTTTGTCTTGCTACCTTATAACCAGAGACTACTTGGGCCAAATTGTTGCCCTCTTGGTTTTTTATTTGTATGTTCAATATCCACAGTTTCAAATCGTTTAAGCATTGAATTTTCCTTGATAAAGTATATTAATAAATTATCTTTAATGCATTTGTATTCTCTTGTTAACTGTTTAATTACGATGTCAGAGTCACCCTTGATCTCAACTTTGGTTGCCCCAAAATCTAATAATATTGTAAGATTTGTTATCAAGGCTTCATATTCAACCTCATTGTTGGAACAATAGTCGTTGATCTTGAACTTATAATTAGTCGAATTCCTTCTGGGGACATGATGAAAATTCCTACGCCCGTTCTATTGGAATGAGTGAAACCATCAAAATACAATTTCCATGTCGGGAACTCGACATAACTATGCATTATTTCTGTTACTACATGACCCACAAGCTAAATTTGTAGTAAATGTTTCTATTTTCTCCAAGAGGGACTGAGGTATAACATTGACACATACTCCACAGTCGATCAAAAATTTATTGATCCATACACCATTTACCTTGGCCCTTATATATAAAGGCTTCAGGTTTTGTTGCATGGCCATGTCTGGCCTTTCAAAAATGTCACGGTCTTCGTTTATTGAACTGTCATTCATTACGTAGAAACACAAAGGTTTGTGGGTAGCTAGCTCTTCATCCAGACCTTCTTCCTTAATCACTTATATGATCGTGTTGTACTCTAAAGGCAAAACATATATCATATTGCAAATGATATCTAATTCCGGTTTAGATCACGAGTCAAAGTTACTTGTCTCCATGTTGACGTCTTTGACTACTTTATCATTTGTTTATTTCTACTTATTTATTGGTGATAGAGGGGAAAACAACCTTTTCTTAACAGGTCATCGACTAGATTGACCTTTATCGACAATTTGAATGATATCAATTTTGCTGGAACTTCCAGCCTCTCGTGCAACTTTCTTATTTCTCTAGTATCTCATCCACTAAGTCCTAGTCATGGGTTTTTTTCCCATGTAGTTTAGTGAGACATAAGAGTACCTCTTCGACACTTGAGAGTTGTCTCTGTATAAGGAACCAACACCAACATTTACTACTTTCCATTTGCCCGTATTGGTTGTTGACTTCCTAGCAGGGCGTAACCATTCTCTTGGAGATGCATTTGCAGTGGGGACATAAGTCCTACCTTAGAATTTTGTTGGACCTTTTCCTTTGCGGGAGAAAAGTTCTTTGGGCTTATCATGTCGGTCAAACTTTTTAGCTTGGTAAAGGTTTATCCTATGCAGCTCTTTAGCAACTTCTTTGTCAAACACAGAGTTGCACCTGGGATACAATATCACTTAGGAATCTTTCAACCTACAACAATTCAAAAAGTAAACCAATTATTCTTCAAATTTGGGATATACCTTTATTGCTTAATCTTCATAGTTTGCTTTGCTGCCTTCAGCCCTAACCTCGTCGACAATGTCGACCACCATGATGTCTACTGGCTCGACAAAGAGAGTCCAATCTCTTGTTTCAATGTCCTCTTTTGGGTGCGGTTTCTGCTTGTCGACAAACTTGAGCATGCCATCCTTGAGAGAATTTTGAACTAGATCACTGGAAAGTTCACATTTGGAAGTTTTATGACCCAAAAAATTATGGAATTTACAAAAACTTTTTGCTTTCTTTGTTCTAATGATGGAATTTACAAAAACATTTGGATATATATATATATATATATATATATATATATATATATATATATATATATATATATATATATATATATATATATATATATATATATATATATATATATATATATATATATATATATATATATATATATATATATATCCAAATCCAAAACTTCCTATTTAGGCATGGTAATCGATTAAAAGTGAACTATCTAATCGATTAGATAATTAATTCGGCTTCTGGATCATTTCCATTTAAAATCACAATCACATAAAGGAGGCATACCACCACTTCAAATCATGTTAATTCCAACGTTTACATATTCATTTGGAATTTACCTTCCTCCCTCTCGCTCTAAAAATACTCTCTTCAACTTCATATTGCCTTGGTGCTAATAAGTGGAACTTTGCTTACGAGGAAAACTTTTTTTTAAGTGGTCGTGTCTGTCGTTTAAATTCTTAAGGGTGTGATACTCTTAAGTGATTGAGTTTTGTTCTTGAGAAAAATCAATCATAAAATATTTGTTTTTGGTTTCTTAAACTTTGTCGGAAAAAACTTTGTTTTGGTTATTGAAATAAGTCATAAATCTCTAAACGATTAATTAGCTTAATCTATGATAAGAAATATCATTGATCGGAGGTAAACTTGTAAAAGTCATAAGATTAGATTGTATTAAGTTTCATGGACATAACCTTCAAAAACTCAAAAATTTATAATCAAACTTTTAAGAAGACCTCTAAAAAACACGACTAAGCAAACTTTCGATCAAATCTATCTATATAAATATCTGATACAATTTTTTGTAACCATATCCTTTTATTTTCTTTAATTTACTTTCAATATTTACCTTCACTCCAATGCAAATTACTAGCTTAAAAATTTCTAATATGATGTCAAAATAAAAATGAGTATCCACTAAGTCCTAGTCATGGGTTTTTTTTCCCATGTAGTTTGGTGAGACGTAAGAGTACCTCTTCGACACTTGAGAGTTGTCTCTGTATAAGGAACCAACACCAACATTTACTACTTTCCATTTGCCCGTATTGGTTGTTGACTTCCTAGCAGGGCGTAACCATTCTCTTGGAGATGCATTTGCAGTGGGGACATAAGTCCTACATTAGAATTTTGTTGTACCTTTTTTTTTGCGGGAGAAAAGTTCTTTGGGCTTATCATGTCGGTCAAACTTTTTAGCTTGGTAAAGGTTTATCCTATGCAGCTCTTTAGCAACTTCTTTGTCAAACACAGAGTTGCACCTGGGATACAATATCACTTAGGAATCTTTCAACTTACAACAATTCAAAAAGTAAACCAATTCTTCTTCAAATTTGGGATATACCTTTATTGCTTAATCTTCATAGTTTGCTTTGCTGCCTTCAGCCCTAACCTCGTCGACAATGTCGACCACCATGATGTCTACTGGCTCGACAAAGAGAGTCCAATCTCTCATTTCAATGTCCTCTTTTGGGTGCGGTTTCTGCTTGTCGACAAACTTGAGCATGCCATCCTTGAGAGAATTTCGAACTAGATCACTGGAAAGTTCACATTTGGAAGTTTTATGACCCAAAAAATTATGGAATTTACAAAAACTTTTTGCTTTCTTTGTTCTAATGATGGGACGTTAACACCTTTAGGAACAACAATATGTGCATCAGTAACTAATAGATCAAAGATTTCACAACACTTAGTAACGTCAAAGGTATTTGTCCTAGCAACAAATTTTCATTTTTAGGCTCTACAGGATTCTTCTCGTTTGAGGGTTTCAACAACTTACATGTGTAAGAAGGCCCTGACATTAGTTCTTCCATATTAACCTCATTTTCCTCTACATACTCATACTCTGAGTCAGATGAATTCCCTATGTTGTCGACTTCAACATAAGCCACATTATTTTTACTAAACTTGGAAGTTATAACTTTCTCATAATTCAATCGTTCGAATTGTCAAACTCTGTCAGCATATTGGGTCATGTCTCTTAAGTATTGGGGTATCTAATTTATTCCTAATGGAGTAGTCAAGACCCCTTACTGCCAGTTCGACTAACTCATGTTCTAGAACCTGCGTAAAACATCTCAACTTCAAGGTTCTAAACCTATTGAGATAATCATCGATACTTTCAGCCACCTTTTGGCTTACACTGGCCAATTCCTTGAGACTAATTTTACATTGTCCCATCTGGAATTGCTCATGGAATTCCCTTTCTAATTGGGCCCGAGTAAAGATGGAATTTAGGGGAAGAGTGGTGAGCCATGTAAAATCGTTATTAGTTAATGAGTTCAGAAAATACTTGATTTTTAGATTTTCATTGTTGGCTAAATCACCATCATCGGTTTGGTATCACCGACAAACTTGGTGAAATTTGGGACTTTCCAGCCCCTATACAATTCATTTTACCTTACATTGTCAGACGATGGAGATATATAACATGGTTTAGGGAGGCCTACATTGAGGCCATTTTGCACCAAAATGCATTTGACGACGTTAGTGATTTTATCATGTACCCTTGCATTGTCTTGTCGAGCTTGTCTAAGAACTTGGTCGACATCTTGGGTATGTTAAACCAAGACCATGTTGAGGCCTTTTGGCCCTTGAGGATTTTCAACAACCCTATTTTCTTAGGGATTAGCCCTCTGAGGAATGTTAGGCACTGGAGTCAGTGGCGCTGGTGGTGCACCGATAAAATCATCAATCATACCCATTTTGTGGGCTAACTGTTGATAACTCTTATTCATGTTTTCTATAAGTGGGATAAACATGTTTCTTATTTGTTGCATAATCGTGTCAACCATATCATGTTTTCTTTCATCCATTAACTGTCTCATAACCCGAAGAGAGTTATTGATCAAGGAAAAAGCACCATGGGAAGGAAAATACCCCATACCTCCTGATGGTTGTCCTAATTGGCCGAAGTTGCCCATAGTGGACGCTGAAGCAAAATACGGATTAAAGGGCGATGAATTTTCCATCGTGTTTTTCTAAATATAATAATGTACTAGGGTGCAGGTTTTCCATCATTGCAGTAGGCATGTCATACAATTGTTCCTTATGAGGTAACGAGAAACCTATATAAGAAGATCTCTGGTCTCCTAAGTTCCGAAATTCCCTATAAAAGGTTGGTGTGCTTGACGCTTATGGTGATGAAACCCCCACATCTTGCGGTATGGAATACGCTATTACTTGGCTTATGTCAGTGGGAATTTCCTCGACGGAGGTTGTAGCCACAGAACTGCCGACATTAGTGACTGTTGATTGTCCTCTTGGGTTTGGAGTATTACTTTGGGAAGGGGTTTGATTTTTACGATACATTTTGTAAAGTCGTTTACCACTCCTTAAGTGCATATAACATAAGACCTCATAAATGGAGAAACATTACAAAGAAAATAACATAAGCCACCTCTTATCTACAAGAATATTCACACAAAAAGGTCTCACTAAGCATGCCAATTTGTTTACCGGTGTTTTTGGTAAACAATCACGAGTTTAGAAAGTCTGTAAGATTAACTCAAAAAATCTCCAAAACAATTTGCGCAAATGATTTGTGTTAACACACATGCGTGTGAATTGAATGCAGCTGTCGCGTGAATGATAACAACATAGAAAAAAACTTTAAATGAAGTCAGATTGTGATAAGTGATAAGGTAAAATGAAATAAATGACATTAAACAAAGCAAAAGTAAAAGTACATGTTCCGTTTAAGAAAGCAAAAACTAATGAAAAAGAATAGATGCAAACACATACATGTTTCTCGCTTAACCATTTCGCTCTTTGACTCGGATACAAGTAACATCATTAATGCTCGGTCGATCCCTCGTTATTAGTCCATTGATGCTCCATCATTAATGCTGTTTAAAACACTTCATTAACACTTTCTCACAATAAATGTCTTTTCATTTACATTCTCTGTTGACTTTCTACTATCTCAAAAATCCAAGTGTAACACATATTGGGTCAATCTAATATAAATATTACTCCTAATATGTATACATATGTGAAGACTTAATATCTCATATATACGACCCGTGATGTACGATGGTCAATCTACTCACATGATAATCTATATGAATAACAGTTGTCCTATTTGACAATAGAGCTTGACTACAAATACTTTAAGAATAACATCATTACGTTTAATAAGGTCTTACGATTACGTCACACTTGATGTATCATTAAACAAACTAATTATTCTAATGACTTTATTCTGTCCAATACAAGTAACATAATAAATACAACACCTAATATATATCAAGATCATGATACAAATGCATATACAACGGATATTTATTGACTATTAAGGCTTACTCCAACAATCTCCTACTAGAACTAGAGCCAATCAGATATTAACTTAACATATATCTGCATATTGTATGCATCAAGCATCATCTAAGCATGATACTTTATTAGGGTATAAGAAACTCTTTCCTATGTTGGCACTATACACCTGTTCCAATTTCAACTTTCGATCTTCTATCAAAAAGAAATTGAAGTGCCAAAATATATACATATGGATCGCAAATGAGATATACTTTTATGTACTTGCAAGATTAACTCTGAATGAGATCAATGAGATCTGCAATACAATAAACACACAATTTTCCCGCTTAACTATGAGCAAAGAGATCCACATCATATATTTTACCTTTGTATTAGAAATGACAATCATCTAAAGCCTTTTTCAACTTACTCAAATATCATATAAGCATAACATTTATTTTATACTGTGACGTGTATATATTGTTCAATTATTATGTAATAACATAATTGTAACTACTTTGCAATGATTATTTCCACATCCTTTCAAGAAAAGGAACACCGTGTATTTTTAAGATATTCATGGACCTTCTTGATAATGATCTAGGGATGAACATTTTAATCAATTTTGGTACTTATTGCTTATGTTCGTGGCATATGGTGCATCTGGTGCAGTATATATCATGGTGTACATGATTGATTTAATCAACAAAGCATATGGATTCTTTTCATGTGGCATTCTTCTAAATGAATAACAAATGAGATAAGACAATGTCCATCAGACAAAACATCATGTGACACATGTAATCACCTTAATGTGAGATCATGCATATTAAGTGTCTTAACATTACATCAATATATGTACATAGGATATGGTCAAGGTGCATAAACAATTCATCTCTATAGATTCCAATTCTTAACCTTTTAGGAAATATCACCTAAGTATTTTATCAAAATCATTTCCTTAACCATGTCCTACATTTATGGTGTAGGAAATTCGTTTTGATGATTAATATGTCACCTACATAAGATTAATGCAAATACTTCCACTAACCTCCTTATGTGCACATGATTTAAATGTGATATTTATTAATCAAAGTTTTCATAAAAATTCATTAATAAAAAGATTCAACTCCAAGAAGCTTGCTCTAATCCACAATTGGATTTAAACAACTTATACTTCGTTTAGAATCGAGATCATTTATGAACTTCTCAATCTCTCGTGCTATATGAGCCAATTGTCCAACAACAACTCCTTTAGTGAATTGGTTCATGTTACATTCTTATAAAGATATGTATTTTATGGTACTTGCATTTATTCAAGTTCTACATCACTATCACTAGTTTCTTTAAAGACATATAATTTTTAGAGTAAGACTGCAATTCTAGTAACAAATCAATTTTGTCATATAAAGTGTTATAGAATATGTTTCTCTCGTTTTCATTAGGATATCCATATATACATATTCACGTAGATTATGATCCAGTTCAATTTAATTTTCATAAAGACCAACAAGGTACTCTTACCTCCATATCAAATATGGTGTCCCTACGACTTCTTTAAAATTGTATGTAATCTAATTTATAAAAAGAGTCACAAAGATATAATCGAATTATATTAAATAAAAAATGTCAAAACAATATCCAATTTAAATAAACATTATATTCTTTATATAGGTATTTACCACAATAAACCATTCATATGGTCTTTATACTTTTTTGAGTTATTTCATTTTGCTTCATTCTTGAACTCTTATCAAAAGAATTCTAACTCGTGTCACATACACAAATCCATAATTAATGAGTTTGTCAATAATATAAATGAAGTAAGTGATGTTGATATATGTCTTGCAAGTCATGAAGTCCCGCATCTAAAGTTTTGATGACGATAACTCATGGAAATAACTTTCAACCTCGATGATGATATTATAACCAAAGACATTTTCTTACGAATCATTAAAAAAATGACTCGATATCAAGTGCATGTACAAATAAAAAACTATCTAACAAAAATCTTGAAGTCTTTGAGAAATGTGTAAAAGCTCATTAGATCATGTTTGTCTGTCTGTCGGAGTGACTGAAGTATTGCAAAAGTAAAGGAGTAGCTTAAAAATACTAAGACAATTTACACACACACAAATATTTTCTCAAATGCGTTTAAATATAAAGATCATTTCCTAAGCTTGAACAACTTATTAAAAAGTTGTCCAAACCTTTCAAACCATTTTTTCAACAAAGAAATTAATTAGTTAATTATGTTAATCGATTGGGAAAACCTTTTTGAGTAATCTAATTGATTAGAGCATCAAGCTAATCGATTAGAAGATTGATAATCAATTAATAAAATGACATGGACAACATATTAATGACTTGTAACAAATATATATATATATCCAAAACTTCCTATTTAGGCATGGTAATCGATTAAAAGTGCGGTACCTAGTCGATTAGATAATTAATTCGGCTTCAGGATCATTTCCATTTAAAATCACAATCACATAAAGGAGGCACACCACCACTTCAAATCATGTCAATTCCAACGTTACATATTCATTTGAAATTTACTTCCCTCCCTCTCGCTCTAAAAATACTCTCTTCAACTTCATATTGCCTTAGTGCTAATAAGTGGAACTTTGCTTACGAGGAAAACTTTTTTTTAAGTGGTCGTGTCTGTCGTTTAAATTCTTAAGGGTGTGATACTCTTAAGTGATTGAGTTTTATTCTTGAGAAAAATCAGTCATAAAATATTTGTTTTTGGTTTCTTAAGCTTTGTCGGAAAAAACTTTGTTTTGGTTATTGAAATAAGTCATAAATCTCTAAACGATTAATTAGCTTAATCTATGATAAAAAATATCATTGATTGGAGATAAACTTGTAAAAGTCATAAAATTATATTAGATTATATTAAGTTTCATAGACATAATCTTCAAAAAGTCAAAAATTTATAATCAAACTTTTAAGAAGACCTCTAGAAAACACGACTAAGCAAACTTTCGATCAAATCTATCTATATAAATATCTGATACAATTTTTTGTAACCATATCCTTTTATTTTCTTTAATTTACTTTCAATATTTACCTTCACTCCAATGCAAATTACTAGCTTAAAAATTTCTAATATGATGTCAAAATAAAAATGAGTATCTATTTTCTATCTTTTATCACATAAACGAAAAGGTCCCGCCCTCTTAGCGGCAATACGACGACGTTTGTTTCCTCCTAGAACTACACAAAATTTCCACACTCTTGCAACTTCTCTTCCCGTTGTGGTTGCAGCAATAGCAATAGCAATAGCATCAGCATCATCAATGGAGAACGCTGAAGAAAACACACTTCGAATCCTAATAGCAACGGATTGCCATCTAGGTTACATGGAGAAAGACGAAGTTCGCCGCCACGATTCTTTCCAAGCATTCGAAGAGATTTGCTCCATAGCGGAACAGAAGCATGTCGATTTCATGCTACTCGGCGGTGACCTTTTCCACGAAAACAAACCTTCTAGGTCAACTTTAGTCAAAGCTATCGAGATTCTCCGTCGCTATTGCCTCAGTGATCGACCCGTTCCTTTTCAAGTTGTTAGCGACCAGACTCTCAATTTTCAGAATACGTTTGTTTCTCACACTGCGTTTAATTCTCGCTGTTATGCTCTTTGCTGAATAATAGTAGTTTTGGTAGTTCTTATGTGTTGTATAGGTAGTGAATGTTGTGTTTTGAATTTGGTTTTTTCTTTTTGTTTCACAGGTTTGGTCATGTAAATTATGAAGATCCTCATTTCAATGTTGGTTTGCCTGTATTTACCATTCATGGAAATCATGATGATCCTGCTGGAGTGGTATGAGTTATGTCACTTATGCACACCTTTGGTATTTTTGTTGTATCTATTGTTTTGCTTTTAAGTTATTCTCTTACTTACTTGTGGTCCGTTTGGATTTACTTATTTTAGATGATATCCTTGCATAAACACTAGTGAGATTGTTTGAAAGAGCTTATAAAAAAAGCTTATGATATGTCTATAAGTTGTTTTCAGCTTTTTTGTATAAGTATGTGGTATAGCTTATGGAAACAACTTAAAGCTTATATGAAAAATTTGACTTTATTTTATATTTTGTTATCCAAACAGGACCTTATATAGTTGGTGCTATTCTACTTTTTATCTGTGGACTCTTTACGTTAGGATATAGAATTTGGCTTCTATACGGTGAGGGGTTCACCTTAGATGGGTAAATTGTGAAGTTAAGACTGTTCATTGGAAACTCAAAGCTGTAGAGTTTCAATGTGGTAGTTTGTTATTCACAAGTATGTATTTGTCATATCCAATTATTAGTGGTTTTAAATTTTTACTTCAAAGTACACTACTCACTTTAGAGGCTGCAAATCTATCGGCATAACTTGGTTAAGGTATATGTAAATCCAATGGCATTGACTTGGTTCGTTAATTTCTGCATTTTAACATGGTAAATAAAAAAGAAAGATGATATGAAGAAATAATGTTTGAAGAATTTATATCTAGATAAGTAATTAAGTATTCATTTATTACACCATTTAGTTTTCATTTCAAGACGGTACTGGATGAAAATATGTTACTTGTGGATATTTTCTCGGGAATTCTGTTTTCAAATTTTAACTATGACCAGAGTTGTTAGCCTTGTATTCTGCATTGTAGAAAGAAAAATTCAGAGTAACATTGAGAAATGTGCTGTTTATACGTTGTTGCATACACAAGATTTTCTATATTATTCCTAGATTGTATGTCATGCTGTGAAGGTTTGATGATCTTTATTTACTTATTTTACTTGTTAGGTTTCAGGTTTCTGACAGAGGACCTCTGAATAAGTAGGTTGATACTAAGAAGAATAGTCGTAGTAGGACGAGCAAGGTATTTAGAGCCTTAGTGACTATTAATAAAAATAGAAATAATCATAACAGTAGAATAATAACTACCTTTTCAATTTTGGTGGGATTTGTACATGGGTAGTTATTATAAGGTAATTATGAGAATAGCGTGGGACACCTTGTGGGAATGAAATTAATTAAGAGAACCAGGTCTCCATTACGAGTCTGAGGTGGGTTTTTACAATAAAGATTGGCTTTTTGCGTTCTTTCCAATCCATTTCTATTAGTTTCCCATTGATATTTGTGTTGTAAAAAATTCATTTACATTCCAAGTGAACTGATTTTATTTTACTCTATATGCTTGACCACATTTTATTTTGTCTACTTAATTCTATTCTGTTCACAACTATTCTAAATTACGAAAAATTGTATTTGTTGTCAAATTATTATGACAGGACAACCTTTCTGTCGTTGATATTCTCTCAGCATGTAATTTAGTCAACTACTTTGGGAAAACGGTCCTTGGGGGTTCAGGTGTTGGTCAGATCACTATCAACCCTATTCTTATCAAGAAGGTTTGTAGTTGACTACTGTTAAACTGATCCAGACACTAAAATGGGACGGGAGATATGAGAAAAGCAGGATGGTCATAAATCTCATTTTGTCTTGATATGTATTTCTATGAATTGCATTTCAGGGTTCAACAGCTGTAGCTCTATATGGTCTGGGAAACATAAGAGACGAAAGACTGAATAGGATGTTTCAAGTATATAACTGATAAACTTTACTCTCAAGTCTCAAGTAGTTCATTGATAAATTTAAGTGTACTCAAATATGGATGTGATATATTCTTTTTCAGACACCACATGCTGTGCAGTGGATGCGACCTGAATCTCAGGAAGGATGTGAAGTTTCTGATTGGTTCAATATTCTGGTACTTCATCAAAACAGGTTGTCTATCTTTGTGTAGCTTTTTTGAAAGATTGTGTTTAATATCACATATTAATGAAATGTGTTGATTAACCCACGATCTACATATTTAAAAATTATGTAGATGTAAATGATGTTCAGTGTGAGATTTAGGTTTTAATTATTAAGAGGAGGATTAAGAGATTTGTGAATTACATGAGTGATTTGCACTCAGCTAATCCATCATTTATATACAACTAGAAATAAATTTAATTTACATTTACAAGGAGATTAATAACAATGATATTTCCTAGGTGCATGTATGTTATTTCCTAAATACATGACTAACTTGATTGCTACAACTTCCAATACTAATAATTGTTATTAATTCCAACACCCCCCTTCAAGCTGGAACATATAAGTCAAATGCTCCAAGCTTGAAACAAATGTATTGAAGTCTCGGTCCCCTTAGAGTTTTTGTGAAGACACTGCTACTTGGTCATTTGAGGTAACAAGTTCAGTCACGATTTCATTAGAAAGAACTTTCTCACGAACAAAATGACAATCAATTTTAATATGCTTAGTTCTCTCATGTAATACCGGATTGCAAGCTATATGTAAAGCTGCATGATTATGACAAAATAGTTTCATTGGCTAAGTATATCCAAACTTCAACTCTTGAAGTTGTTTAATCAAGATAAGTTCACAAGTGGCTGTAGCCATAGCTCTATATTCAACCTCTGCACTGGACCTTGAAACCACAAGATTTCCACGTGTTGAAGTGAAATGCCTATCAATAGGCAAACCTGCCCAATCTGCATCACAAAATAGTTGGATTTATAAAGGTAGTCCTTGTTCTGGTGCCCTGTTAATGTACTTTAGCATTCAAGTCACTGCATCACAATGATCATTATGCGGAGTGCGGACATTGTATGAATTGACTTACTACGTCAACTGCCAAGGAAATATCTGGACTTTTTATAGTGAGGTAAATGAGTTTTCCAACCAATCTTCAATATCTTTTTGGATTAGAATAAGACTCCCCTCTGACTAGGAAGTAATTTTACATTTGGATCCATGGGACTGTCAATTTGTCTACAGTGCAACATACTAGTTTCTTTAAGTATGTCTAAGGCATACTTCCTCCGTGAAATGATAATCCCATCCTTCGACTGAGCAACTTCAATCACAAGAAAATATTTTAGTTTCTAAGTCCTTGGTTTAAAAGTAGCTACATAAATGTTCCTTCAACTGAGAAATTTTTTCTCCTGGTCATTCCTTGTGATGACTATATTATCTACATAAACCACCAAGTAAACGCATTTATTTAGAGAGGTATGACAATAGAAGACTGAGTGATCTGTAGTGAAGAATGAATAACTGAATTTCCCAAACCAATAGGCATGACAACGGGGCCAGGTTTTACCTTTTCAGTATCCTGACTCGAATCCTAGTTAAATACCTGCTCCCTGCCCCAAATTCAGACGGGATAAATAATTAAACCTAAAATTCGTCCCATATGAGTTCTAATATCCCTGCCCAACTTAAGTTGAAATAGTCCATTTCTTCAAACCCATAATTTGTCCCCAACTCTAACAAACATTAACATACATTAGAAATAGCAAATTAAAAGAACGTTGAAAATTTTCAAACATACATTTCAAATAATAAAGTGCAAACTAAAATATTAATGTATTAACCAAACAATTAATATTCTAAATTGTAAAAAATATTCTAGATTATCAACGTGGTGAGTTTAGTGTGGGTACCAGTGTCTCAATTATCCATGTCATGTCCATCTTTTTAAATTGGGAAAATTCCAAACCCAGTTAAAGCGGAGTTTCCTCGTCAAACACAAGACATGTTTGGGCGGGTACCCGCCGGTAAGATTTTGTTGCCATGTCTACGAACCAAGCTCATGGAGATTGTTCCAACCCATAAAGAGTTCGTCGTAGTCTGCAAACCAAACCAAACTTTCTATGAGTATCAAATCCAAGAGGTTGCTCCATATAAATTTCTTCTTCTAACTCACTATGAAGAAATACATTTTTAATATCCAACTGATATAATGACCAGTGACGGATGGCAGCTATGGCAATAAATAATCGAACAAACGTTATTTTGGCCATAGGGAAGAAAGTATCTCCATATTCAAGTCCATAAATTAGGAATATCCTTTTGCTACAAATTGGGCTTTGACTTTGAGACAATCAATCTATCCATTGACCCCAACTTTAATACTCCCTCCGTTTTTTATTATAAGTCGTTTTTAACTTTTAACACATATTAAGAAATATAACAATTGTGGTATGAAAAAGAGAAATTATTAAGAGTCTTACAAAATTGTCCTTCGTTAAAGGTATTGGAAAGACAAATTGACATAATTGAAAGGAGAGGGAATAATAAATATATAAGGATGTAATAGGAAAAATAACATTAATGATTCATTGATATTATAAAACGACTTATATTGTGCTACAAAATATTTTCTCAAAACGATTTATAATAAAAAACGGAGGTAGTAATATATACTCATTGACATCCATTAGGTTTCTATCCTGGAGGGATAGGAGTTAATTATCAAGTACCATTATGCTCTAAAGTCTGCATTTCATCAATCATGGCATGTCGCCATCCTGGATGATCAAGTGCCTCGAAAACATTTTTAGGAATGAAATTAGAAGACAGCTGATACAAAAGAATAATAAGGAGACAGATGATGGTAACTTAATAAGTTATAAATAGGATGGGAATTGCGAGTAGACCGAATACCTTTTCAAAGAGTAATGTACAAGATTTTCTTCAAGAAGGTTTGTAGTAAGGCATCCATTGGTGCAAGACATGATTCAAATGGTGTTTCACTGCCTTCCAATTTTGTATTAGCAACACGTGGGCGGTGTTGGTATACGATGGGTGATCTTTGAGATTGCTTAAGAGGAGGATTGTCAGAATATTTGTAGTCAAAACTGATTCTGGGACAAAGGAAGGCGATGGACCAAGATAAGGAATTGGAAAAACTTCTTGAGTAGTATGAGACTCAACTATGGACGTGAGAAGTAAAACTTTCTTCGAAGAACGTTACATCTATAGAAATGCAGTAACGATTCAGCACAGGGAAGTAACATTTGTAACCTATAGTACCCCATAAAACACATTTTATGGCTCGGGCAGAAAGCGTATCAAGACTTGGAGACAAGTCATGAACAAAACAGGTGCATCCAAATATTCAAAGTGCAATATGAAACAATTGTTCTTTAGAAAATCAAATGAAATGTTGTATTTTATGATCAAAGAGAAGAAGAAGGTATTCGATTAATAAAAAAAATAGGACGTCAAAATTGCATCACTAACAAGGTCCGAATAGTTTCAACAAGATGCATATTCTTCCTTTTAGCTTTGCCATTCTGTTGAGGGGCATGAGGACCAACTAGATTGATGGAGAATACCCTCTGATGATAAAAAAGAAGAAAAATATTCTTTTGCATTATCACTTCTAAGAATTTTGTTTTTCTTACCGAATTGGGTTTTAACATTGTTGACAAAAGTGGTGAGAATTGACAAAAGTTCGAATTATTCTTTCATTGGGGGATTTTGGCTCTCCACCATCGTCCGCCATTGATAACACTGGGTGCATGTATATTATTATCTAGATGCATGACTAAATAGATTCTAACTAGATTGCTACAACTTCCAATATTAATAATTGTTACTAATTCCAACATTCCAATACTAATTATTGTTACTAATTCCAACATTTCAGTACTAATAATTGTTAATCGTTCCAACATTAATCAACATGACAGTTGATCTTGTTTTGAACAATGGTATTGGGGGATTTTGGCTCTCCACCATCGGCCGCCATCGACAACACTGGGTGCATGTATATTATTTCCTAGATGCATGACTAACTAGATTCTAACTAGATTGCTACAACTTCCGATACTAATAATTGTTACTAATTCACATTCCAATACTAATTATTGTTACTAATTCCAACATTTCAGTACTAATAATTGTTAATCATTCCAACATTAATCAACATGACAATTGATCTTGTTTTGAACAATGGTATGCAGAGTAAAAACAAATCCCAAAAATGCAATAAATGAGCATTTCCTTCCACGCTTCCTAGACTTCATTGTGTGGGGGCATGAGCATGAATGTCTGGTTGACCCACAGGTGCGCTGATTAAACATCTCTTATACGGGCCTAGATTGCTTATACAGGCCTAGATTGTCTACATGCTGTGTTTTGCAAACTTAATATGGATTTTTTTTTTCAGGAAGTTCCAGGGATGGGATTTCACATTTCACAACCAGGGTCGTCTGTTGCAACATCACTTATTGATGGAGAATCGAAGCCAAAACATGTCCTTCTTTTAGAAATTAAGGTTGTCTATATAGTGGGAAACTTAATGACTCTTTCGTAGTAGCAACTATTGTCATATCTACATATTATATATAAGTTCTTGAATTAATGACTGTTAACAGGGAAATCAATATCGCCCTACTAAGATACCTCTAACATCTGTGCGGCCTTTTGAGTATACAGAGGTCAGGTGATATTATTTTGATTTCTTTTGTAAATACTCCCTTTTTGAACTAATTCGCAAGAACTAAGAAAGTTGTTTAATTTTGTTTGTAGCATTAAATTTGTTAATAATTTTGTATTATTTTTCCAAAACTCCCCTTAAAATTGTTGGGACTTGAGTCACTCTTTCCACTTAGTTAATTCGTATTAGGACTCATCACTCTACTCCACCTTTCTCCAACCCTCACAAGTGAGATGATGAAATAACCAACGTATTTTGAAAAAAATAACATTTAATGCAAGAGACAATTTGGAAGGTGTCTAATAAAAAGTGACAATTTTTTTTCTTTTCAAAATAGTCTTATATATTAACTTTATAAAGGGATGCAGGGAATATCAAATATCAATTAAGTATAACAAAAGTCATCTCTATTCAATGACCATTTAAATCTTTATAATGCAGATAATACTAAAAGATATTCCTGATATTGATTCCAATGATCAGAATTCTATTCTTGAACATCTCGACAAAGTGGTATGTGGGTTTCTTGATATTGAACTTTTTTTTTTCATGCTGTATAATTTGCTGTGCCCTTTTGGTTGATTAGTGCCCGGGGAGAGGACCACTTAGGTGTCTGTTTCAAAAGTTTTAGAGGTCAATGGTTTGGTTGGCTGTAGGCCTGATTTATGATAGAAAATGGATGCATTGTTTGATGCATGTAGCCGACCTCACCTAGTGGGATAAAACTTGGTTTTGTTGTATATGTTTGCGGGGTGTGGTCATATGTGTATCAATGTTATTTTGATCATAGATCATTGTACAGGTCGAGAAGCTTCTAGAAAAATCTAGTAAGAAAGTTGTCCTAAGAGCAGAACTGAAGCTTCCACTAATACGTATCAAGGTAATTCCTATGTACTGGGACATGGCTTCTGAAAATCACTTCTGTATTCCAGTGCACTTCCTCCTGTTTAGCACTTCACTTTGCAGAAATATTGATCTGCAATTCATGATTCTATAATCTTACTGGTTTTAATCTGACACTTATCTTATACAAAAGGTAGTAATTTTCATGATATCCAACCAGTTAAACAGTATCCATCATGCATGGATCCCTCAGAAGACAGTTTGTCATCAGTACTTATTTGTACTTCTGCTTAGTGTATTGGTGTTAACAGACATCTAGTTTCATTAGGTATTACATAATGTTATCTGGTATAACTTCAAGTCTCAAACTAATAAAGCTTAATTTACAGGTAGATTACTCTGGATTTATGACTATAAATCCTCAAAGATTTGGGCAGAAATATGTAGGAAAGGTAGTTTCATTTTATCACTCTTCCTCAATAGGTGTGCTAATGTTAATTTTACTTGGAGTTTGTTTTCTATTGTTGATTGGTCATCCTTATTTTAGGTTGCAAACCCGCAAGACATCCTTATATTTTCAAAGGCATCAAAATTGGAGAAGGGTGTAGGTAATTTAAATTATCTTTGTTAACATTCTATATCGGTTCATTTGACATTAACAGTGTCAGTTACAATATCCACGGCAGACATCTTTGATCAGTTCTCTTTCTGAATCTTGACATAGTTTATCATTCTTTCAATTTTTAGGTTGCAAAGTACATTTTTTGTGCAGGTTTATCTATTTATTTCTTTTTCTTAAAGTTCTGTTTAATCTTGTTCACTCCCACCTTTGACACTGTTACTTTGAGTATCCAACCACCTAGATAAGATATTTTTATTATTTTATGCTATAAATGTTACATACTCACATTAAGGTCATGTTGAAGGAATATTATTGTACATATTAATAATTGCTTACAAGGCATATGCAATCTCTATTGAAAGCAAACTAAAATGCACCATGTTGGTTAACTGGCATCTGGGAATTTGGTTGTTTACCCCTGCACTTTTCATTGGTAGGAAAAATTGATGATTCGGAACGACTCCGTCCAGAAGAATTAAATCAACAGAACATAGAGGCTTTGGTTGCAGAAAATAATCTGGTATTAAAATCATTTAGTACTTTAATCCTTTAGTCTTTCTATATTTGGATTTATTTTCTTGTTTCAACAATAAACAACCACATAGGTTTATGTGACTCACTGACTGTGCAATTGTTATGAATCTTCATGTGGCATGCGGTAGAATGTTTCTTTCGATATATGGTTAAAACAAGAAGCAGGCACAGAACCCCTCCTATACTAACACAATTTTTCTCAAAAAAATGATTTCTTTCATGTTTGTTTCACCTTTATCAAAAGGCCACAAATAATGAAGAGATCCTAATCAAACTACCCCCGATAAGGAATGATTCTGTTACACAGAATCTTATCTAGATAATAAAATAAAAAAGAAAACTACTATTGATAAAGGTTCTGTTATGCAGAATGTTGTCGAGATAATAAACTTTTAAAACAAATTTTATAAGAGATTAAATAATCCTAACCAACAATTCCTAACTAACCGGAATTTAAAAAGATGAAATAATCCTAATTTCAAGAGTTAAGCTGTTGTCTTCTTGCTCCTCTGGTGCTATCCTATGTCCTATATATGTAGTAGTTACATATTATATTTTAAAGTCAATTTAATTTTCATGAATTTTGTTGGGAACTCTTAGAACCTGGGCTGGGCTTAAATCAACCTTAGGGATGTCCACCTTTTACCGGACAACTTCATTAGTATCTGGAATTCTAGATCGACTTTACTTTTGTTGAAGGTAAAATATATAAATCAAATGTAAAAAAATGCTAGTATAATTTTATTTTATCTTTGAATGTATCTAATTTATAGTAATTTTGCAGAAAATGGAGATACTTCCAGTCAATGATTTGGATATTGCTTTACACAATTTTGTGAATAAGGATGATAAAATGGCATTTTACACTTGTGTACACAACAATATCGAGGAAACACGGGTTAGTTTCTTTATGGCATTTATCCTCTGTATGCTTTTGTCCGTGATACTGATATGCTGGAATATATAGTACATGCTATATTCCACACCCTATTTACTAAGAACGAGTACATTGTTTCTTCTTCATATTATTGTATGTGTTACGTTAATGTCATATTCCTTCCTCTTCCCGTGATGACTAACTCTTATGCTTGCGCAGAATAAAATTGCTAAGGATTCAAATGAGAGAAAGTTTGAGGAGGAAGATTTAGTTGTTAAAGTTGGAGAGTGCTTTGAGGTTAGAAGTTTCAACAATGTTTTTCATTAGTATAGGAATCAATTGTTCTCCATTGAATTCAGGTTTAAAATTCACTTTGCCTTGGAAGGCCTTTTTTTCTAGGGCTTTCATGAAATAGCATTATAGTGGTTGCAGATAATCTAGACCTTCATCAATCTTCTTTTTTTGTTTGTTGCAATATTTGCAATTATTGGGGCCTTTGTGATTATTTTATTAGGTCACTGTGATCATAATTGTTTGATGGACAGAACATACGTGTCATCAGTGACTGTTATCGTTCTCCTTTTTGTTCTAGGAACGTGTTAAGGAGCGATCCACACGCCCCAAAGGATCTACACAATTCACTCCTGGTGCTCACTCCTTTGAGGTAAACCCGACAAATGATATTATACATTTATACTTGCTATTGCAATTTGCAACATGATGGAAAAAGTAGGCTTTTGGGTAGGTGATATTATTCATGACCTTTATTCTTTGCTTCTCTCTTTATTCTATATAGGATTTTGAAGGAAGAAGTGCTGCTGGAGCTGATAGTGCAGTTTCCTTCAGTGATGATGAAGATGCAATGCCAATATCGAGCTCAAAGCCAAGCACTAGAGGTCGAAAAGGATCCTCTGCATCTCAAACTACAACCAGAGGAAGGGGCAGGGGCAGGGGTAGGGGCAAAGGCAAGGATTCCACATTGAAGCAGACAACCCTTGATGGATCTTTAGGGTTTCGCTATTCTCAAAGGTTGCATTTGCTAAGAAATAAGTCATTTTAGTATTTTTATTTATTTCTATGATTCAAAGTAAATCCAGAGGGGATATGGAATACTTCCATTTTCATTTAACGTTCATCACTTTCCATTGAACAAACATGTCTTTACAGCTACATATATTAAATATCTTTGGTATTATATTAGAGTATCTTAGTTTATCATCTATGACCAGCTTCTAATCTTAGAGTATCTTGGATTAGTTTCTATATCACTTTGTTATTATCACGATTTGTTTCATAATTTTCTTATTTGTTTAGGATTAGGAGTCTTGCAAGTACCCCTATAATTAAGGTTATTGTTTAGTCTTTTGTATCAAGTCAATATCAAACTAGTATATAGATATTATCATGCTTCACATGGGAATAACATTTATTTTTTAAGCTTGCTGGTGGCCAATGGCCACAGGCTATTATGCCGGAAGCTGTTTTGTTGCTGAATTGATGTCTCTCAAGATAAAGATTAGAAAAACAGGCTCACAATTTCCTTGATTGAGATATCAGCTCTACTCAGTTATCCTGTCTCAATATATTTAAATTTATATTATTTTTTAGAGTTATGATTCTGATTTCTTCGTTGCTTCATGCATCCTTGTTGCTTTGGCCAGTGTGGACAAAGCGCTTCTAAGAACATTGTAGGATTTATACAAAGTCATTCTGATATTCCCTTGCTGGTGCCTTGACTGCGAATATAAAGCCCTACATGATTTCATGATTTAATGCAGGTCGGCATCAGTTTCTGCAACTGCCATCCGAAGTGGTGCTGATGATGGCGATAATATGGCTTCTGGTTCAAGTGAAGATGCCAAAGGAAATGCAGTCGAAGAGATTGATGACAGTTCGGTATAGATTAATACCAATTTCTCATTTTTTGCTTTCCTTTGTTTACAGTCCCGTCAAAGATGAAGTGTATTGAGATCTCTGGTTCAATGCTTGTCAGTGTGCTTTGTGCAACCTGACAATTTTATATGCGCATTGGACTGTAATTTTTTGCCCAATATCCTTGACATTCTAACCTGCTGCATCTTATATTGCTTAGGACAATGAATCCAATCTACCGACACGGAAAAGAGCTGCTCCAAAGGGACGAGGTAGAGGTGCTACACAGTCTTCTAAACGGGGGAGGAAATCAGATAACTCTTCAATCCATAGAATGCTCATGAACAATGACGACGACGATGATGATGATGATGACAATGTTCAAAAGAGATTAAACCCGTCTCAACCTCGGGTTTGTGCCCTCTTGCAATTCTTCACTTGTTTCTGATAGGATCTATATTACCAATGCAAAATGCGTATTTGAACAGATGGTGATCCATCTTGTGTTCGTATACATTTACTAGTTATTGCCCTTATAGCTAGCAGAACAAGAGAATTTGAACTATGCTTGGGTGGCAAAGACCTCAAGTATACCTAATGAAATGGCATAAAAATGTTGCCAGGGATACTTTTGATAGACCACCTTTAAATCTGCACGATTCTGTGAAATTTCTGCATCTGGCACTTGCAAATAAAATTTTGCTAGTGACAAATAAGTTTACTCATTCAGTCTAACTAAATCAATGTTGTTAAGATGAATTGAAGGGAACTGATTGCTGACTTTTGGTTTCCTATACTTTGACTTATATCTTTTATCTCACCATATTGCTGGGAAATGTTCATCCCTGATATAGCTCTAGCAAATAATAGAATGCAGCTGCAGTCAGTTTTGTCAAGCTGTGGCATGGTGCTATGACATGGAGGATTTCTGTGCCAGCCCCAACACCTATTATATTTGCCGTAACCCTGTGTTTGTGTTTAGATGATAGATTTTTGCCTCACCGTCATAATTTGTCACCCACCATTGGTCACACTCTACGGTTGTTAGTGAAATCTCTTTTTCTAGAATGTGCTTTTTTGATTAATAGCATCCTTGGAATTGTGATGTTTTATGTAACTAAACTATTTTCCTTGGAATTGTGATGTTTTATGTAACTAAATTTTCCTTGGAATTGTGATGTTTTATGTAACTAAACTACTTTTCTTGTTTTTAGGTGACCAGAAACTATGGAGCTCTAAGAAGGTGAAAACTAGGTTTTGTTTGATGTTTTCAATAGGCCTCACTAACTAGATAAACACCGCCATATGATGAATTTAGCTCCATTACCTTGTAAAACAAACATCAGAATAGTCTGTTAACTAGTTGGTAACATTTTGCCTGGGATTCATAGATACTAGGTAGTTTAGTTTACCAGAGTTTAAGAAACAATAGCAGACTGAAGACAAAACAGAACCTTGTTTAAGAATGGGTCCTTCGGCTCCCCAGCCACCATGTTTATGTGCTATGTTGAATGTGTTCTATTTTATTTTACATTTTAATGGGGATGGGAGTGATGAAGCCATTCAACTAGGCAGTGACTGCTGTGTAAAAGTGAGTGAAATGGATGCATGTATTTCTTTCTTTCGTTTACTGTATTTACAAGCGTGTCTTGCTGCAAAACATGATTACCCAATTGCGAATGTTATGGCAACAAAATCTAGAAACTTAACTCATCATAGATAATGGTTTTTCAGAGGCAATAGAAAGTAATTTTTTTTTCTGCTGTATTCAACTTGAAAGTCAATAGAAGCACTTATGACAAGAGCAGTAGAAAAAGGAAATTCAACAACAGACTTGTTATCTTACTAAAGATATATTTATATTTTCTTTAACAAAGTTGAAGCACATATGTGCATACAAGATGAGAGAAAGCTATTTGGACAATTGCTTAGCATGTAAAACACTTCTATTTGGATGCCGTTAGAAATCTTAAAACAAAAACCATATTTGAGACTTGATATGATATAGTTCACCAATCATTTAAGAAAATGGTTTAGTTTTAAGTTGAAAATTATTGAACATGCTTTTATTCACAAAATTTTTAACAAATTTTTTAAGCATTTCAACATTTAATTCTAAATAGATAATAAACTTAGTCCAATTCATCTGTATCTTGTAATGCATTATGCATCTACATTATTTTGTTGGATGTAATGCATCTACATTTAACATTATGTGCACACGCATAATGAATAATAAATATATTAAACTATTAATCAATAATTTTATGGAGATCAGGTCCTTTCCAACCACAAGTTGAGTGTGTTGTCAACTTAACATTGAAAAAGTCTTATATAAGCGCTTATAATTTTGCCCTCTTTTTTATTTTGGTCAAAATAATTTTGCCCTCTTAAATTTCACTAGGTCCAATATTTTAAGAGACATTTCTTAATGCATTTGTTTTTTAGCTTAGCTACCACGAAAAAAATATTTAAATGATCCAGATTTTGAAGATGTATTTTTGAAATATTTTAGAACACATATTTATCTAGTAGTAATACTATAGATTGTATTTTATTTTGATATAATGATACTTTATCGTTGTTTTTGATTTCTTTGACATTTATTGATCTTTTATTTATATATAATATTTTTGGATCATATGGATTTATAAACGTCATTTTTTTATATCGATTGTACGATTTAAATCTCGTCACATAACATACTACATAATGTTTATAAATCTTCATTTGAATACACGTAAATAAAACATAACATATTCTGATACGTCACAGAGATGTAACTCCATAAAATAAACGGATATATATTTTCAAAATATTTTAACGTTCAATCAGAATTTGGTGGGTCCGAAGATGCACCTTCAAAATCTAAAAACATTTTAGTATTTTCGCGTGATATTAAGTAATCATGAAGTGCATTAAAAAAACAAATAGTTGCATAACCCTAATCTTAATAACAAACTAGATTTGAATTCATCATATTCCACCTCCACAAGTTGAATTAGGACACCACTTTTTCTATCAATAATCATACTATATTTTAGTGTAAAAAAGAAATTTTAGTCTACCATTTCAGTTAATAGGCTAAAATCCATTTTTGGCCACATGGATGATTAAAAATAACAATAACTTCAACATTACAAAATCATTTGGTATTGGAAAATAAATTTCTGAAATTAAGAGAACGATTAGATGATATAATGAATCAGGTGATGGTAAATTTTAACAAAACATAGAAGAAATTTAATTCAAGACAAATTGTAAAGTGAATATGTATTAAATCAAATAAATATTCCAACATAACAACATTGCGGGGATAGCTCAGTTGGGAGAGCGTCAGACTGAAGATCTGAAGGTCGCGTGTTCGATCCACGCTCACCGCATTAAATTTTCTGTTTGATTTTCCTTTCTTGTCTTTTTCAGTAATGTATCTATTCTTCAATCTTGATGCATTCCTTTAACAAAAAATAACATCCTCTAAACAAAAATGAAAATAATTATAACATACAAATTATATTTTTTCAAAGAATACTTAACTTAAATTTTTACACGTAATTATTTTCATACTAAATTATATATATTTTTTTGAATAAACAAAAATATACATAAAATAAATATTTGTCCCTGAATTTTGTTGTTGTAATATCATTGAAATAAAAATGAAAATAATCATTTTAGCTTAGGTTTAAATAGTTTTTTAGTTTATGTAAGTTAGCGTGTTTTTGAATTTTGTCCTAAAATCTTTTTTTCGAAGTCAGAGTCCCTATATCTCACTTTCTTGATTGAGTTAGTCTCTGATATTAGAAGTTTGTTAAAAAAATGATGAGATGTTTAACGTTGCCTACATGGAAATGAATTTATATGTTCTTTTGTTTAATAAATTATGAGACCATTAAAATGTTCCCACCAAAAATTCCACTATGTTAAAAAATATGACATTGTGGGAGGGATGAGACAAACTGTAATTTAAGGTTTTGTCTATTTGGAGAAAAAACAAATTGTGATATTGTGGGAGGGAGGCGATGAGCGAAGACGGCGAGAAGCTCTGTTGGATGACCAACTAACGCAACTTCATCAGATTCAAGCACAATTCAGTAAGTGACGAAATTCAATTTGATTTTTCGTTACAGAGGTAGGTTTTTTAAAGACGGTATAGTATATTACACGGGGGGCCTAAGCTTGAACATTCATAATATTGGTTATGGTGGTATAACAATGATGCTGACAAGTACAGTAGAACGGTTAGTGATAGTGACGCTGAAAAGGTATATCAATATGCCATAGAAATGAAAAGTACAACACACATATTTGTTGAGCATACATGTAATGTTCAAGAAGTTGAAGTCGGTGATTTTCAAGAAGATAAAGTAGGTGATGTTCAAGAAGATGATGTAGGTAATGTTCATACATATGATGTTAGACGAGGGCAACAATTTAGGGGGGAGGGGGGTGAATAGATCGCAAATAAAATTTTCTTCGATTAAAAAATATATTTTAAAAATTAATTACTATGGCAAGCGAAAGAAATTCTGGATCAACACTCGTCTATCTCAAATCGTTATCGGAAGAATCAAATGTAAGTATAAACCCTAAAAAAACGAAGACAATGATGAGAAACGAATCAATATGTTTTCTGAAATAAGGTTTGAACAAATTAACACTTTGTAATCAATTTCCAGTGAATTAGGGAACAAAAATTAACTAAGACAATTTATCAAACACTTGGTGTGCAATAAACACCAAATTGATTTTCCTTTGTGTTGAAGATATAAAAAACTAATTGCAAATATCTTACAAAACAATTTGAATTACTTCAACATAAACAAAATTATCAGTTTATCAAATTGGACACTAATATATATATATATATATATATATATATATATATATATATATATATATATATATATATATATATATATATAGAGAGAGAGAGAGAGAGAGAGAGAGAGAGAGAGAGAGAGAGAGAGAGAGAGAGAGAGAGAGAGAGAGAGAGAGAGAGAGAGAGAGAGAGAGAGAGAGAGAGAGAGAGAGAGAGAGAGAGAGAGAGAGAGAGAGAGAGAGAGAGAGATTTGTTTAGGCAATTCCCCAATTATCCTCACTATGGGTACGTCTGCCCCCAATTTCAAATAGAATTGAGATATGTAATTAACCTTTGTAAGAGTTGTTTACTAGAGAAAAAGTAGCAATCCAAATCCTATGTTTGATGTTGAGCCCAACTTTTTCTCTCCCCTTGATCTTAAGCAAGATCAAGTGATCCAAGATTTCCAATTCGATCTTCCGGTTACCGCTACTCATTTGACATAAATTTGTTCTTCAAAGCTTTCACTCGGCTAAATCCTCGTTGCGAAATCTTGTACAAAAAACCCCAAACCAACCTTGATATTGGAAGAAAAACTCTAACTGGTTTTATCAATGAAACCCCAAAAGAATTCCAAACCCAATTTGGTTACAACAATCCTAAATTGGACCTTATCAATCCAATCTAGATGACACCCAATAAGAATGATTATGTGTATGCATAGAAGAAGATTGAAGATGATGAGTAATGCTTTGTATGTTATTGGTTTTAATGTTTAGAAAATGATGCATGAACGCATATATATATATATATGTGCGTGTGTGTGCAAGAAGGAAAATAACATAAAAACATATTTTTGAAAAATTACAAGTGTGGAAAAAATCAGAACAAAATGTGTTGACCTCAAGGATGTTCGATTCGACCCATAAAAGTATTCCAACTTCTATGTGTCGACCCATACATCCTAGGAGTCGACCCAAACAAGGCAAATTTTTTTGGCTTGCAAATGTATCAGTTAGATTCTATCTCAAAGAGTCACGTGTCAACTCACCCGAGCTCTGTGTTGACCCAAGACATCGGTGTGTCGACACATGCAAGGCATGACATTTCTTTTTAAAATTTCCTTAAGTATGTGTCGACCCAAAACCATGTTTTTCACATAAAACTTAATTTTTAACTTGTAAAGATGTTCCTAACCTGTTTTTAAATGTCCTAATATGAAAATGCACATCTAGACATAGAGAGAAAACTCCAATATACACAAATACTAAGTGTCCTAGTTTTGACATCATTCAAAATATTACTAAGAGGATAGTGCACTCCCACACTCCCCCTTTTTGATGATGTCAAAACTTATGAATTATTTGTTGTCTTGATCATAGCTCTCCATGAATATGTGCATTACACTTTGTTCTTGCATGAGCTTATCCCCCTTTGACAACATCAAAAAGAGACAAAACCATAAAACGTGAGAAACATAATGAAAAATGTACAACAACATATATAACACTCAGAGGCCCTGCAAAGATAAAATAATCAACGATGAAGTGCACTCATATAGAATTACGTCAAAGTAAAGAAGTCATAAACATAAGTAATCGTTCAATTCAGACAAAAAAGAGATGAATTTCATTACAAATTTATCAAAATAAAGTCAGAATAGAATAACAAAACAATAAAGAAACATAAGAACATTAAAAAAATGCATGCAAAAGAGACTTGGTCCACAGTGAAACTCAACTAATTCCTACAACCACAAGCATCCCTAGTTTCTGGTCTCCTACCCCGGTACCAAGCCACACCATCATTTCCATATTCGGAATCCAAAAAATCATATCTCCCTTTAAAATTGTTCATAGTGATGGTGATTCTCATTTTGATAATGAATCATGTTGTTAATGCCTGTTTGAGTGACACTATGGCTGAATCCCATGTCCTGGCAGATTTGATTGAGTTACTTCGTGGCATACGTGGAAAAGTTGTTAAAATTGGTGTCTTGGGCATTCATATGTTCGTGAACCAATCTGAAGGAAGCGCTCCTCTTGAGCAGCATCAAAAGCGTCACGTCTACATGACTCCTCTTCATGGTGCTCCTGTTGTTCAACACACATGTTTTCCATCAAAGTGATAATCGAAGTTTTTTCACCACTTAAGTCAACACCAGAGTTGTGTCCATAAGATGTGCCATGTTGGGTCTAAGAATTATGTTGCCACTGACCCCACCCCTGTGGATCTTCGTGTTGTTCTTCGTCATGCATCCATGCTTCACCATCCTCATGATGAGTATCAGCCATGTCTGCACCCACATGGTGATGTGGGTCTTCAACATATTGTTCTTCATCAATAACAGTAGGGGTGGCAAAACGGGTCGGGGCCCACTGGGCCGGTCCGCGCACCCTCCAAACAATGGTGGGCTAGGTTGAGATTTTGAGTCCTCCTACCCGTTTCGCCCGCCCCGCCAAAACAAAAATACCCGCGGGTGAAATACATAATGGGGCGGGGTTGGCCCGCTAAAAAAAATTGGAAAAAAAAATACCTAAAAAATGTCCATGACCCATTTTGAAAAAAAAGGCATATGACCCAATAATAATATCCATTAAAAAGAAGGTTCAACTTGTTCTAAGAGTGCATCTAATATTCTTGACCTTGATGATTAGAATTTAGTTTTAGAATGCTTCACTCTTATTTTGTTAGGCAATGTTATTGTGGTTTTGGTTGATTAAACTTAAACTTTAATGTTGTACTTAATACTTATTATGGTTTTGGTTGGTTGAACTTAAGCTTTGGTTGCTTGATGGTTAAAAGCTAATGGTTGCTTGATGGTTTAACTTAAATATTTATTTTGGTTGGTTGAAACTTGGAAGTTAATACTTGTTGATGATTCTACTTCTATTTTAGGCAAATACTTATTGAAGGTTCTATTTTTGATTGAAGGGTAATACTTTGATGGTTTTAGTCTTTTGCCATTTATACTTTCTAATTGTTGGTTTGATGTTTTCTTATTGAAATGTAAAAAAAAAACCTTTTAATTTTAAAAAAATAAAATAAAATAAAATAAAATAAAAAAGGTGGGAAAGCCCGCCACCCGCCAACCCGCCACCTTGGCGGGGCGGGCTAGATTTTCATGCCCATTTCAACTTGGCAGGCATGCCCGCCCCGTTTCTTTTTTGGCCGACCTTAGGCGAGGCGAGGCAGGCGACCCGTTTTGCCACCCCTAAATAACATGACCAAATTAAGCATGATCATCATAGTTGTAAATCACTTTATCAGACCCCTTCCTGCGATAAAAATAAGCCTTGAGAGTTTCATCCCAATGGTACCCCATGTTTGATATAGTTCTCTTGTTAACATTTTTAGCCCGGACGAAAGAGATGCATTGAAGATTCGACACACCAATATGAAAATGCTTAAGAATCTTTGTAATCGTCGAAGTGTAACACAAGGAAGACCCTCTGTTACAATCTCTAACAACAAACATCCTTAACACAAAATAGTTTGGCCAATTAATCTTAAATTTATTCTGAAGAATATACATGAGATGTACCTCTGCTTGGTCAATCAGAGAGTGACCTCCTTTCCTTGGACGCGACACATGAGTGATAATCCATTGAAGAATACGAGGATCTCTCTTCAAAGATCCCGTTGACAATTTGTCGAAGCTATCATCTGAGCTTGGTGCTTTAAGACATGAGTTCAAGTGACTTTTCCGATCAAAATTCGGATGAAGGGCATGATCAGAAAAATTTGCATTATGAGAGAACATAGAAATACCAAACACTTCCCTCCATGTGGCTTCTAAAAAGTGGTAAGAAGACTTTCCAATCTTAAAATAAAATGTGCATGCTTTCCTTGATTCTAACCCAACATAAAACACCCTAATCAAGTCTTTATTGTAGTATGTGGAGACTTTCAAAAGGTTGTTAATCTCTTGATGCTCCATAAGATTAACAATCTCCAGAATGTGTAACTGAACAACAACCGCAGGATCATTGACATGTTGTTTCACTACAATCCTATTTCTGAAATTTGTCTCAAATTATTCAACACAAGAGTGATGTAGAAGTGAAAGAGCACTGACAGGTTTGGATGAGGGTGTACCCACAACATTCTTGTCTTTGTTTACTTTAGGATCCATGAGTTTTATATTTAAGGGTATGCATATAAGGTATTTGATAAAATGTGTGAATGAAAATCTAATAGTTTGAGTGATATAGGATAACCCAATTAACCCAACCTATGAGAATTTGATTCTAATCACACAAAGAAGAAGAAATTAGATGAAGAAAAGTGATATTTTTAAAAAATGATGAGATTTTATGGAGTTTTTCTAGGAAGGGGAAAATATAGTCTAGGTTTACGAGGAAATGAGGAGAAGTTTAAAAAAAGTGGAATAAATGAGTGGTCAAAGGTGACAGATGCATGGAAAAAGGAGAGATGGTCGAACAGGTCGACCCATGTTCCTAGCGAGCCGACCCAAAAGTTTGAGATTTTTTTTTTAAAACTTTCGAATGAGTCGAGCTATGTGAGTTGGGTGTCGACCCATCCTGAATATTTTTTTAAAAAAACTTAAATTATTGCTATGAGTCGACTCATATGACCCATGAGTCGACCCATACTGAACGAAATTAAAAATAATAATAATATGGAAATTGATGTTATGTGTCGACTCCAAGCATTTGTGTGTCGACACACAATATCCATAATTAAAAATTTGAAACATTAAGACATTTGGGTCAACCTATGAGGTGATTGTGTCGATACATTCACTATGGACTTTGAAAGATTCATGCAAAAACGTCATTTTTTATGCAAGAGTAAATAAGTAACATGCTCAAACACTAATAGCATAGAAAATACTTAAAATGTGAAGATATAATAGCCTGAAATACATATGATGATGAAGTAATAACCTAAAATCACTATAAACATATAGATTGAAACACTTGTGGATAATCAATGAAATTTTTGGAAGTGAACAAACATGAAATGTATCATACATCAAATATATCATGCAATGTTGGAACATAAACATGCAATCAAATAAAAGAGACATAGATCAACACTACGTTATATAAAAACTTATGAACAATGAGATAAGTGAAACGATACTACCTCATAAGATGAAAGACGAAGGATACACTCACGTGAAGTATAACTTTCGAAGAAAGATTAAAACAAAATGTAAAGAGTGCATGCAACAAAATATTTTAGGCAAGATTTGAGATATTGAGAAGCCCAATTCCCGACCAATATTGAAAAACGGATCACTCGCAAGAGGTTTTGTGAAAATCTCGGTAAGTTGATTTTTGCTATCAACATGTTCAAAAACAACATCACCTTTTTCAACATGGCCGCGTAGAAAATGGTGACATATCTTAATATGTTTAGTATGAGAGTGTAGCACTGGATTTTTAGTTAGGTTAATCACACTAGTATTATCGCACATTATCGAAATACTTTGAAGTTTAATATCGAAGTCAAGTAGTTATTGTTTTAGCCATAAAATTTGAGCACAACAAATACCGACTGTGACGTATTCTGCCTCGGCAGTTGACAAAGCAACGAAGACTTGCTTCTTGTTATGACAACTAACTAAGGAATTTAAAAATAGATGACAAGTTTCACTAGTACTTTTCCTATCCGATTTGCAATCGGAAAAATCGGAATCAGAGTAACCAACCAAACTACAATTGCTACCTTTGGAAAACTAAAGCCCATACTTAGATGTACCTTGAAGGTATCTAAGGATGCACTTTACATATTTTAAATATGATTCCTTAGGATCAGATTGATACTGAACGCACATGCACACACTAAAAATATTGTCATGCCTAGATGCAATAAGATATAAAAGAGATCTGATCACACCTCTATACCTTTTGACGTTAATATCCTTACCATTTTCATCTCTGTCCAAGTTCCCGTTAGTGGGCATTGGAGTGTTGATTGACTTTTCATCTATCATTCTAAAGTGTTTAAGAAATTCTTTGCAGTATTTCGTTTGACACACAATTGTCCCTTCATTGAGCTTATTGATTTGAAGTCTGAGAAAGTAATTCAACTCACCCATTAGACTCATATGAAATTCTCCATGAATTAGCTTTGAAAACTCTTTAAAAAATTGATTGTTAGTAGAACCAAATATGATGTCACCAACATAAATTTAAATGAGGATAATATGTTTCCTTGACATTTAATGAAAAGTGTTGTATCAACCTTCCCTCTAGAGTATCCCTGTTCAAGTAAGAACTTGATAAGTTGCTCATACCAAGCCCCATGGGCTTGTTTGATACCATACAAAGCTCGTTTTAGTTTAAAGACATGATTAGGATACTCATGATTTTCAAAACGGGAGGTTGTGAAACCTACACTTCTTCACTTACATAACCATTAAGGAAATCACTTTTCACATCCATTTGAAATAATTTGGAATCTTTGGAGCATGCATATGCTAGTAAAAGGAGTATAGCCTCGAGGCGGACAACCGGAGCATAAGTTTCCTCATAATATATGCCCTCATCTTGGTTATATGCTTGATCCACTAGTCGGGCCTTATTCATTGTTATCACTTCGTTTTTGTCACGTTTATTTCTAAAAACCCATCTAGTTCCAATAACTTGATGATCACGTGGAGGTGGGACAACGTCCCACACATCATTTCTTTTAAATTGATTAAGCTTATCTTGAATAGCCATAAGCCAATGCTCATCGATTAAGGCATCTTTTTGCATTTTTAGGTTCAACTTGTGACATGAATGTAAAGTGATAACATAAATTACTTATCTTAGAACATGTTGTCACGCCTTTGGTGATGTCTCCAAGAATTTTGTCAATCGGATGGTCCTTGGAAGACCTCCAAGCCAAAGGAAGATCGTCCACTTTAGTTGGACTCACATCCTTCTCCTTTTCAGGATCGTCATTTTCCTCCTCCTTAGGTTTTACCGCTTCAGGTGATCAATTTCTTTTTCGGTGTCTTTGAGTATGTCTTCTGAAGATACACCTGCATCATGAAAAGAAATACCTTTCTCAACATTTCACGAATAAGATTCATCAAAAGTGACATGCATGGAATCCTCAACAGTAAGTAATCTCTTAACATACATTCTATAGGCTTTGCTTTACTAAGAGTATCTAAGAAAGATACCTTCGTCAGTTTTTGCATCAAACTTTCCAAGATTGTCCTCACCATTATTCAATACAAAGCATTTGCATCCGAAGACATAAAGATGTGATAAATTTGGTTTTCTAACTTTTAGAAGTTCATAAGGTGTTTTGTTTTTAAATAGGACGAATAAGTATCATATTTAAGACATAACACGCCGTACTAATAGCATCGGCCCAAATATGTTTTGGTAGACTACTCTCATTGATCATAGTTCTTGCCAACTCCTCTAAAATTCTATTTTTGCGCTCCATAACACCATTTTGTTGTGGAGTTCTTGGAGTGGGAAATTATGTTCAATTCCATATTTATCACAATAATCCTCAAAGAGGTGGTTTTGAAATTCACCTCCATGATTGCTTCGAACTGCAACTGTGTTTAAACTCATTTTATTTTGGGACAACTTTGCAATATTTGTAAAAGCTGAAAAAGTATCATCTCTACTATGCAAAAAGATGCTCCAACAAAATCTATAATAATCGTATACAATAACAAAACCATAATAATCACCAACTAATCTTTTTGTCCTTGAGGGACCAAAAATATCTACATGGAGAAGCTCAAGGGGTCTAGAAGTTGAAACAATATTTTTAGATTTAAAAGAGACTCTTGTTTGCTTTCTCATTTGGCATACGTTGCATATGTGGTCTTTTTAAACATTTAATTTTAGGTAGATTGATAACTAGATCCTTTGACACCAATTTGCTTAGTAAATCAAAGTTAACATGTGCTTAAAGTCTATACCATAACCAAGAGTCTTCACTCATGGTTACTAAACACTTAGCACTTGTTAATGATACATCATTCAAGTTAAGCATATATATGTTATTTACCCTCAAGCCCTTAAATGAGTAATCTTTCTTTTCATTATGTTCAATCATGCAACAAATATTTGTAAAAGTTAATTTATAGCCTTTGTTGCATAATTGACTAATGCTAAGTAGATTATGTTTAAGACCTTCGACAAGTATAACATCAGAGATAGTAATAGAAGTGGGATTATCTACATTACCTTTACCGAGTATTGCACCCTTATTATTGTCTATGTAGGTCACATAGCCCTTCTTATTTTCCGTGAAGTCAATGAATAAAGAGATGTCACTCGTCATATGCCTTGAGCATCCACTATCAATAAACCACATTCTTTCCATGGAGTCAAGACATTCAAACTGTAATATCAAACAAGAGTGATAGGTACCAATTTTCATTGGGTCCTTGAGAGTGAGTGAAACATTGGTGCACTTGGTCAACCATTTAAATACACCTTTAGGAACCAAGTATCTCCTAAATTTTCATTTAGCAATGGTATGACCTTTCTTGTAACAATAGTGACAAGTTAAGTGATGATGAAAGTGACTTTCTCTATTTGATTCCTTTACAACAAAATTATACTCCCTTCGTTCCTTTTTAAGTGTCATTTTTTGACTTTTTACACATACCAAGAAAACTAATCATCATTGTTACTTTTCAAACAATAATTCTTCTTTTACCTATAATACCCTTAATTATTTATTACATTCATTTTATTTTCTCTCTCTTTGTAATAATTACCTAGGGGTAATTTTAACAAAAGTGCAATTATTACTACCTTGAACTTTGCAAGTGACAATTAAAAAAAACAATTTTTTTTTCAAGAAAATGACACTTATAAAGGAACGGAGGGAGTACTTTTGTATGGTACATTTATAGATCTTTTAAATTTTATTGGTAATAGTGAAGGTAACTTTTGGTTCTAAAGCCTTGTTCAATTTGGCTTTTAGAGTAATAACCTTTTTTTTCCAAATGTGAAAAGTTTCACAACCAAACCAAGAAGCCTCTAATATGGTTTTCTTAAGAGCTTCCATTTGTTTTTCAGTTCCTAGAACTTTAGCTTAAAGGTACAAAAATATACTTTTATTTGAAGCCAACCTTTTAAAAGCTTCCACGACTTCACCATGTAGACTTTCAAAAGAAATTAGTAACTCAAAATAAGACATTTTATCAATAGGTTCATATTTAGAACGACTTACATTCTTCTTTTTATGATGATGGTCCATGAGGCAAAAATTTGTCGCTTCATCACTTTCACTTGAGTTACCTTCACTTGAGGATTCACTATTACTCTCCTAAGCAATGTATACTCTTATAGGCTTGCTAGAATTCTTGTGTTGACCATTTCCTTTATCCTTATTAAGCAGTGGACAATCTGGCTTATAATGACAGGCTTTTCCACAATTATAACATGAACCTCTAGATTTTTCTTTCTTTTTCTCGTCTTGTTTAGGGATTTTGATTGTCTTCTATAGTTGATGATATTCTTGTTGGAGTGATTCACTCTATTTCTCTTAATGTACTTGTGGTAAATTTTAATAAACAATCCCATTTATTCATCATCCAAACACTCATTATCACTAGTTCCACCATCATCTTGTTCTTTAGTAGAAGACTTAGAACTAGAAGCCACTAGAGCAATTGACTTCTTGTCCACCTCCTTTTCTTTGTTCTTTTCTTTCTTAATCTCCTTCTCGTGCTTCTCCAAGCAAATGAGCTCCTGCTCATGTTCTTCATCAAGCTTACCAAACAAAGTAGTGGTGTCCAATGTCAAGAGATTGTTAGCTTCCTTGATTGCGGTAACCTTAGGTTGTTATTCCTTATTAAGACATCTTAAAATTTTGTTAGTAGTAAGTTCATTGGAAATCGGCTTACCAAGTAAATTCAAATAGTTTGCAAGATGAGTGAACATATTTTTCATATCGGAAATGGTTTCCCCATGCTTCATATGAAATATTTCAAACTCTTGGTTCAAAGTATTGATTCTAGCTTGTTTGACTTCATTTGTGCCCTCATGGGAAACTTGCAATGCGTCCAACATAGATTTAGTGGTTGAGCAATGAGAAACACATTAATATCCATCAATTCGTAAAATGAAGATTAGAATATTCCTTGCTTTCCAATCACATGACCATTTTTTCTCATCATCCCCGTTCCATTGTGCTTCCAGTTTAGGTACAACAACACAATCCGCATTGGTCATAGTAATTTCAAATGGATCATTTTGGACGGTGTTCCATATATTTATATCAATACAATAACTATAGACGTGTATACAATCCTTCCAATAACCATAGTTTTCTCCATTGAAAATAGGCGTTATATTATACGCCACTTGTTAGACGAGGGAAGCAATCTAGACGCGGGGGGGGGGGGGGGGGGGGGGGGGGGGGGGAGTGAATAGATCGCAAATAAAAATTTCTTCGATTAAAAAATCTGTTTTAAAAATTATTTACTATGGCAAGTGAAAGAAATTATGGATCAACACTTGTTTATCCCGAACCGTCATCGGAAGAATCAGATATACGTATAAATCGTAACAAAACAAAGACAATGATGAGAAATGAATCAATATGTTTTCTAAAATAACGTTTAAACAATTTAACAATTTATAATCAATTTCCAATGAATTAGGAAACAAAAATTAACTAAGACAGTTTATCAAACACTTGGTGTGCAGTAAACACCAAACTGATTTTCCTTTGTGTTGAAGATATGAAAAACCCATTGCAATTTTCCAATCATCCTCACTATGGGTATTTAGGAAATTCCCCAATCTTCCTCACTATGGGCATGTCTATCCCCAAATTCCAAATAGAATTGAGATATATAATTAACCATTGCAAGATTTGTATATAAGAGAAAATGTAGCAATCCAAACCCCCAAACTCTATGTTTGATGTTGATACTAACTTCTTCTTTCCCCTTGAACATAAGCAAGATCAAGTGACCCAAGATTTCCATTTCTATCCTCCGGTTACCACTACTCCTTTGATTGAAACTCTATTCTTCAAAGCTTTCACTCGGCTGAATCCTCATTGAGAAATCTTATACATAAAACCCCCCATATCAACCTTGATCTTGGAGGAAAAACTCTAATTGGTTTTATCAATGAAACCCCCAAAGAATTCCTACCCAATTTGATTACAACAATCCTAAATTGGACCTTATCAATCTAATCTAGATGGCACCCATCAAGAATGATTATGTGTAATTGTTGTGTGTATGCGTAGAAGAAGATTGAATATGATGAAAAATGCTTTGTATGTTCTTGGTTTTAATATTTAGAAAATGATGCATGAATGCATATATATGTGTGTGTGTGTGTGTGTGTAACAAGGAAAATAACAGAAAAGCATATTTTTGGAAAATTACAAGTTTGGAAAAAATTAGAACAGAATGTGTGGACCTCAAGGGTGTAGGAGTCGACCCAAACAATGCAGAAATTTTTGGCTCCGAAATGTATCAGTTTGAGTCGACCTCAAGGAGTCATGTGTCGAATCACCCGAGCTTTATGTAGACCTAAGACACTAGTGTGCTGACACATACAAGGCATAACTTTTATTTTTAAAATTGCCTTCAGCATGTGTCGACCCATAACACGTATGTGTCGACCCAAAACCATGTTTTTCACATAAAACTCAATTTTTAAAGATGTTTCTACCCTGTTTTTAAATGCCCTAAGATGAAAATGCATATCTAGACATAGAGAGAAAGGTTTATTCTACACAAATACTAAGTGTCCTAGTTTTGACATCATGCAAAATGTTTCTAAGAGGGTAGTGCACTCATAGATGATGTAGGTGATGTTGATATATATGATATAGGTAATCTTCAAGAAGATGAAAATGAGGATAATGGTAGGTGACGGTTTATCATTTGATGATAGTGAGGATGAGAGAGCTCCTGGGTTGGATGATTGCTTTGAAGACCATGGCTGGAGTAGTAGGGTAAAAGTTATAGCAAAAAAGCACAAGCTCACTCCAACGAAAGTTTCAACTATTATTGATAGTGCAGGTTCATCTAGTGGAGTGGATAATTAGGTGAACATCAATTATGCTAGTGAAGAGCTTAGCTGCAGTGACCCTGATGCTTCTGATGAAGAGAAGGATCCAAAATATCCATGGTTTAAGATTGAGGATTCGAACAAAAATTACAAGTTCAAAGTGGGATTGGAGTTTGTATCACTTGATGAATTCAAAGAAGCCATTACTAAATGACATGTGCTCAATAGGAGAGAGATACAATACGTGAAAAATGAAAAAGTTAGAGTAAGGGTAATTTGCAAGGGCAAATGTGGGTTTTTTGGCACTAGTAAGTAAAGTTGGGAATAAGCACACATATAAGATGAAGATATGGGTTGGAACTCACACATGTGGCAGGGTATTGAATAATAGTTCAGCCAATTCCAAGTGGGTAGTTAAAACCGTGGCGGCTAGAATGGCATCTTCTAATGGTGTTAAGATTCAGGATATTGTTTATGATATTAGGAGTAACTTTTATGTTGGCATAACTATGAGCAGGGCATGGAAGGCCAAACAAACTGCAAAATATTTGATTGAAGGTGATGTTGTGAAATAATATAACCATTCATGGATATACTCTTCATAGTCAAGGAGAATCAATTATGGGAACACTTGTAAAATTAATGTGGCAAGGGTTGGAGCAATAATACAACCAAGGTTTAGTTGTTTTCACTTTTGCTTTGATGGGCTTAAGAAGGGTTTCACAACATCTTGTAGGTCATTCATTGGAGTTGATGGATGTCATCTTAAGACTAAGTATGAATGGACTCTTCTTATTGCAGTTGGTAGAGATCCAAATGACCAATTTATCCATTAACTTTTGGTGTATGTGAAACTGGGACAAAGGAGTCATGTAGGTGGTTTCATACCTACTTTTGGTGGACACTGGTCAAGAAACAAGATGGGTTTTCATTTATGATCAACAAAAGGTACTTTCACATACATTTCACTTCGGTAAACCTTTTAGATCTCATCTCTAACTATGGTTTGCAATTTTGGATTTCATCCCTAAATGTGTTTTGAATTTTTTGAATTTCATCCCTAAATGTGTTTTGAATTTTTTGAATTTCATCCTTGATTTCTATTATGTTCTTTATCATTGATATATGTTTATTTTGTTCATTTCAAACTAGTTTGTAGGGTTTGATCCTTGTGTTTGAAGAAATGTTTGAGAGGGTAGAGCATAAACTTTGTCTTAGGCATTTATATGCCAATTTTAAAAAGAAGTTTGGTGGAGGGACTCAGATCATAGACTTGATGGTGGCAGCTGCAATGGCCACACATATCCAAGCTTGGGATGTTAAGATGAAAGAATATAAGGAGATTAATGTGAAAGCTTGGGAATGGATATCAAACATACCTATCAAAGCTTGGAAACATAGGATAATTCCTAGACCTAGACTTAGGTTAGATAAGGAAGTATAACATGTATGGAATTGGATCCCAAACTGGTCTGGTGAAGATTATTTGGATGATTAATATTCCAAGGAGACTTATGTGACATGTTATGGTTATAATGTAAGTACTATTAATGGACAAGATATGTGTCAAGAGGTTGACATGGAATAGATGTTACCTCCATTATATAAAAGAGGACATGGAGGGCCAAAGAAATTGAGGAGGAGAAAACCTGATGAAGACCCTAATAAGGGAAGGACACAAACAAGTTATTGTTGCATAAGATGTGGTATACATGGCCATAATGCAAGAAGTTGTACAAGTCAAGTGGTTGACCCTGAAGCTCAAAAAAGGAAGGTATTAAACATGTTTATACTTTGAATATGTTATTAATGACATTGATATTTTACTAATGTCTAGAGCAAGCCAAAGAAAACTGCAAGAGGTAATACAACCCAACCATCTGGTAATACAACCCAAGAATAAAGTCAAGCACAAACTCAACCTACTAAGGCTGAAGGTGCAACCCAGGAACAACCTGTGATAAATGAACCTCAAAGTGAAATTGACCTTGACTTCAAAATGCTTGTTGTAAATCTTGCAGCAGCATTTGAGGCAACTCAGACTCAACCAAACCTTGTTGAAACTGTTACATCAGCTCAGAGTATACCTGTTACATCAACTCAGAGTGCAGTTGTTACATCAGATCATAGTGCACCTATTACATCTTCATATAATGACTCTAGTATACCATTTCTGCACCAGACTATATATTGTTTGCACCTATTCCAACAATTGATGAATTACTTGTTGTACCTGTTTATACTACTCATAGAGTTCTAAAACCAGTTGGGTTTAATAAACCATTTGAAAATGACTTGAACCTATGGATGTGTTGTACATGTTGCATCTCTAATATTCTATTTTTTTTTGCAGAAGAAGAAGCCAATCAAACAAAAAGTTTCAAGGAAATTGGAGTTAAGGAGAAGTGATAGGACAAGGGTCCTTAAATGCATAAAAAAAACAAAGGAGAAGGAAATGGTCCATCACAACCTATGGATGTGTAGAAATTAAGCAGTTTTTTATGGTTCTATCATGGTGTATTTTTTTTATGGTTATGTCATGGTGTATTTTGTTATAGTTTGATACTTTTTTATGATGTGTATTTGTTGTATTTTGAGACAAATTTTTATGCCTATTGGCTTTAAGTTATTTTAATACACAAACCATCATTATGTTACATACAAACAAATCATTATGAAACAAGGATGAAATGTAAATAAATCATTATGAAATAGGCATGAAAACCAAAATGCCACAAACATAAAGGGACAAACTTCATTAATTTCAAAGGTTCTTATCCATTCAATACTAAACATTACAGGGACAACATTAGACAATTATCCTTCATCCAGGGACTAAAAAAAATATAGACACCATGAACATCATTCTCACTACCATTTATGGTATGTAAAGAACAAACACCATGATACAATCAATAAAAACTTAATCAAATTGGCCTTCTTCCTTTTGTTTTCCAACTTCAATTTAATCTTCTCTTTTTACTTTGCTTCAAGGTCTTTAATGATGCAACCTAATTCCTGCAATACCTATGTGCAATTGTAACCAATTAAATTTTTAGATTCATTTGATGTGTTGCGTTCTAGTTTATCATCCCATACGAATAGCTTGCAACTTGACATTACACCCGAATTTGAACATTTCCAGAATTGTCGTTTAGGGTTTTCAATTGAATTTGAGATGAACATCCTCATTGCTTTATTGCAACTACAAACTAGGATTTGAGACTGAGAGTAATTACCTATTAATGATGTTGCCATGGATGAATGTGCAAAGACCTTAACACTAATGCTGTCTAGAGAGGAAATTTTTTCAAAATATGATTTAAAGAGAGGAAGAAGATGATGCAAATAATATATATTTTTGGATTTAGTCCTCCTTTTTAACCCCCTCAACTAAGTATTCCACGTGTGTACTTTATTAAACAAAAGAACATACACATTCATTTCCACATTAGCAATGTTAGACATCTTATCATTTTTTAACAAACTTCTAACGTCAGGGACTAACTCAATCAAGAAAGTGAGATATAGGGACTTTGACAAAAAAAATATTTAGGGCCTAAATTAAAAAACACGCTAACTTACAGAGACCAATTGACCCTTTAAGCCTTTAGTTTATTACATTGTTAGTTGAGTTAAATGAGTATAAACTGTTGGTCTAAAGTTTAATGTTTGACGACACCATTTATTTATATTAATAAATCAACAACTTTAAAAAAATTGTTGACGTGTGTACATTTGTTTTATACAGGGCAACTATTTTTTACTAATTATTTATCTAAACTTACTATTTTGTAAAATATCTTTAACACAAAATGATAATACTTATCTATAAGACCTTAATAATACTTGTACTATTAGTTTAGATATCTCTTGCGTTTGCAATAAAAGTAACTTTTACAATTATCGTATCCACATAGACTGGTGGTTTCAAAGACTGTTCAATAGTTTTAAGACCTTAAGTAGAGAAGAGTTGTATATTTATTGTGATGCATGAAAGTAAATAACATAAAAATAAATAACAGAAAGTAAAATAGAGATTTCAATGTTAACAATAGAAAACTTGAAAATGGTAGATTCATCATTACATATTTATCATGCACATCCAAAGGTCAGTAATATGCTATATTACTCATCTATTATTATTATATATTTCTCTCATTCGTATCTCCTTCCAGTCTTAAATTCTTGAGATCAATGCATTACACAATAGCTGATATATCGGTCTATTAACCAACACAAAGCATTAAGTTTTAACGGTTATAAAGCAGCAAGACTCCACACCGATCCATACTATAGTACGTGCGGATATTGAACCTAACCCTATCTCTAGGCGATAGTATCCATTAGATGATTATCTTGGATCTAGTAATAACAAGCACCTTTTGATGTTAGGTCACACCATGAAAACAAGTTTTAGGTAGCAAAGGTAAAACAAACATGCATTAAGATTAAAGAGTCATCAATATTAAAGCATGATAAACTTTACATAAAATGCCATGACCTACGTAGTACGTGAATATAATAACTATATTTAACCCCAAAAAAAATATATTTTAGCTACGCTTATTCATTGATCCGCTGTCGCGCACGGGTCAAAACGAGTAATTAGAAAACTATAGTTTAGCGGAAGCGACAACTCGAGTATCGTATTGCAAGGATTCTTGTATTATTCTTAACCTAATGAAATCAATTTAAGGGGGGTTTATGTTTTAGTGGTCAATTTAGAAAACAAAGTAAAAAAATAGTGATTAAAATAAGCGATTATAAAATAAGTCAATCTACTGTTTTCGGTTTCCGGCTAATCACTGGTTTTTACCTACCAATTCCCTAAGCGGCTTCGATCTCTATTCGATTCAAATTCGATTGAAAAGCGCAATAGATATATGATAGATTTATATTCCTATATTCCGAATTAAGCTAACGGATAAATACAATGGTGAATTAAGCAAACACGATTTACAAACGCAATTTAACGACAAAGCGGCGAAAACGGCGATTAATAGTTAGGAATGCAATCATACGAATTTAATCAAAACCATTCAATAAAATACAGATTAAGCAAATGCAATTTCATAAAATAGAATTGAAAGAGAACAAAATTAAATTGATAGAATAAAAACCTCAAAGCCTTGGAAATTCGGTTACAGCAGATTGACTCTAGGAGATTAGTTCCTCTTCATGATCGCACAAAAGCAAAAAGTTATGGTGAATAATGTGTAATTGCTACAGTACCGCGGTTGCCCTTTTAAACAGAATAAGGGTTTCGCTAATAATTCAAACTGGGCCGGAAAATCTAAATTCGGCCCAACAAATGGCCCAAAAGAAAATATTTCCTAAAGTACGAAACTTCAACGAATTATTTGAGATATCTGCACTCCAAATCAGCTTTTGGCTTCAACATAAAAGTTGTATCTCTTTCTCTTAGCTTTCCAACGCATGTCAGAACTTGTAAAAAGGCATCCTGTAACTCAAGTTATGATCGGAACAGTAGATAGGTATCAAATAACCGCTAAAACTGAAAATAACAAACGAAAATAGATTAAAGGCAAACATGAATTTAAATCTAAAAACATAATAAAATATTAAAATAAGCAAAATAAACTAGATAAATGCCCAAGTACAATTATAGAAGAATGTGCATCAAAATGCACTGATCATTGATCGTAATGTAACTGCCCGTAATTTCGTGAAGCTGATCTTGGAAGTTTATTTGCCCTGTAACTTGAGCAGCGCTTCCGCCTTCAGGATCCTATATTATTCTCCTATTATAGATCAAGGTGAACCTACTCCAATTTTTTACTATCTCAATCTACCAAAACTCTTTTTGCACCGAACTGAAAACACTTACTGATAGGCAAAATTTTGTACCTCTTGTTAGGCGCATGATGACTTATTGGAAAGTGTACCGATAATGTTGCAGTAATAAAAGATCGAATCCATAGAGACTGTGTTCAAACAAATTAAAAATTGTGCAATATTATTGGGAAAAATAGGTAAAAGCTGTTATATTTTATTCGTCAGTCTTAGGTTGGTTTATATAGTAAGGATACAATTATTACAATTTATTTTCTCCTTAATTGAGAATAAAGAAAAATAAAGGTAGTATTAAAGGAAATAATAAAATCGGAAATAATATATTTTATAACACCCCGTCAAATTGGTGCATGATATCTATCATGCCCAACTTGTCTATCAAATACTCAAAAGTAGGTCTTGTCAAACTTTTGGTTAGGATATCCGCAGTTTATTGACTTGAAGTCACGAAGGGTAGACATATGATTCCCGCATATAACTTCTCCTTTATGAAGTGTCGATCAATCTCAATATGCTTGGTCCTTTCATGTTGAACTGGATTATGAGCTATGCCAATAACAGCTTTACTGTCAGAGTACAATTTTGATGGAAGCTCAATTTTCATCTTAAGTTCTTCTAGGACTCTAAGGATCCATAATCCTTCACAAAAACCTTGAGACATAGCTCTAAACTCGGCATATGCACTACTCCTTGCTACAACTCCTTGTTTCTTGCTCCTCCATGTCACAAGATTACCCCAAACATAGGTATAATATCCAGAGGTTGGTCTTCTATCTTTGACTGAACCTACCCAATCGGCATCGGTGAAGATAAACATATTTCTTTCACTAGTCTTCTTAAAAAATAATCTTTTTCTAGGATTTCCCTTCAAATATCTCAGTATCCTATAGACTGCCTCAAGATGTTCCTCGAAAGAAGAATGCATAAACTGACTCACTAGACTAACTGAGAAAGTAATATCAGGTTGGGTGTGTGACAAATAAATCAGTTTCCCAACCAATCTCTGATATCTCCCAATATCAACAGAAATATTACCTTCTCCCAAAATTTTAGCATTAGGATCCATATGGGTATCTGTAGGATGAGATCCACTCATTCCTGTTTCTTTCAACAAGTCTATAATGTATTTCTGTTGTGAAACCACAATACCATTTTTTGACCGAGCAACCTCCATACCCAGAAAATATCTCATGAATCCCAGGTCCTTGATTTCAAAGTCTATTACCAATTTCTCTTTTACTCTTGCCATTTCCACTGTATCATCTCCAGTAAGGACAATATCATCAACATAAATAATCAAAACAACAACTTTCCCATCATGGGAGAATTTTGTGAACAAGGTGTGATCAGCATGTCCTTGGATGTACCCTTGTTTCTTCATGGACTGAGTGAATTTTTCAAACCAAGCTCTAGGGGACTGCTTTAATCCATACAAAGACTTATTTAGTTTCCACGCATTTGATCCAAATTTGTTTTCAAATCCAGGAGGAATTTCCATATATACTTCTTCTTCTAGATCGCCATTAAGAAAGGCATTCTTAACATCTAACTGATGCAAAAGGCCAATCCATGTTAGCAGCAAGAGACAAAAGAATTCTGACAGTGTTCAATTTTGCAACAGGAGCAAATGTCTCTGAGTAATCTATACCATAGGTCTGAGTAAAGCCTTTAGCCATCAAGCGAGCCTTGTACCTTTCAATTGACCCATCTAAATTATACTTCACAGTAAACACCCATTTGCATCCAACTGTCTTCTTGCCATCTGGTAGTGACGTAACACTCCAAGTTTTTTTTTTCTTTTCAAGAGCTTTCATCTCCTCAAGTACAACTTCTCTCCACTTTGGAATTTCTAGAGCAACCTGTACACTTTTTGGAATTTCTACACTAGACAATTTTGAAGTGAAGGCAGACATAGATGAAGACAAATTTGAATATGATATAAAATTGGACATGGGATGTTTAGTGCAAGTTCTGACAGATTTTCTAATGGCAACAGGATCATCTATATCATGATACAAAATACGACTCTCAGAAACAGAGATAGACTTACCTTTTCTTATGTTAGGAAATTGATCATTCTCCGGTTCAGATTCCTAGCAGTGTTGAGATGTGGACTGGTCCTTTCCTTTGTGGTGCTTTTTCATAATAACCTTTCCTTTCCAATTTATGTTTCCTAATTCAAATTTGTTTTGTTGAAGTGACTCGTTATTTTGTGGCATTTCAATTAGATCATCATTATCATCGTTTTTAGGATTCTCATTGTTTTCTACAAGAGAAAATGTAGGCTTGGATTCACGAGGTTCCTTACTCATAACAGGAATAGGATCAGATAAAGAATCATGGCCATTTTCTATTGGTGCAGGTGTAAAAATCTCAGAATTTTGTGATACTGGCAAAGATAAGTTATTTAAAAAAACTCATATCCTCAATTTGAAACGAGTCTTCGTTTATCCCCCCCCCCCCCCCTTGAAGATGAGTATCATAAAAGAAAGGTTTATTTTCAAAGAATGTAATATTTATAGTGACAAAAATTTTATTATTTTTTGGATCAAAACATTTATATCCTTTTTGGGTTGGGGAGTATCCAACAAAGACATATTTTATAGCACGTGGCTCAACTTTTCCAACATTTTTATTTTCAAATCAGTTAAAACACGAGTACTAGGAAAACATTCTTTGAAGACATTAATAGGAGTTTGAAAATTGAGAATTTTTTAGGGCATTCTGTTAATTAAATACGCAGTTTTTAAAACAGCTTCGCCCCATAAATAATTCGGTACTTTATTTGAAAAAAGTAGAGCTCTAGCAACCTCTAGTAAATGTCTATTTTTCCTTTCGGCCACTCCATTTTGTTGAGGAGTATTAGGACATGAACTTTGATGTACAATCCCATTTTTTAGAAAAAAATCACCCAGGATAGTGTTAAAATATTATTTTCCATTATCACTTCTAAAGACTTGGATATTTGTTTGAAGTCGGTTCTGCACCATTGAAAAAAAAATCTTTACAGCCTGACAAAAATCTGATTTCTCCTTTAACAAGTACACCCAACATACTCTTGTGTGGTCATCTATAAATGTGATAAACCATTTTTTGAGAGAGAGTGTACTTGTACGGTTAGGGCCCCAAACATCATTGTGAATAATATGAAAAGGTTTTGATGGTTTATAAGGTTGTATTGAAAACTGGAAACGGTGATGCTTTGCAAACTCACATGCTTCACATTTAAACGAAGAAAAGTTTTTATTTTGAAATATCTTAGGAAATAAGTGTTTTAAGTAACGAAAACTAGGATGACCTAATCTTAAATGCCATACCATAATGTTGTCATCTTCATTATTCAAAACATAAAAAGACTCAAAGCAGGAACTTATTGTTTTTTAAGGTAGTTGTGATGCAGATCCAATGTCAAGGTAGTAGAGTCCTCCACTCTCCTTAGCACTGTCAATCATCTTCCCCAAGTTCAAATCCTGAAAGACATTGTGAGATCAGAAAAAATTAGTTTGACAATTTATATCTTGGGCTAGTTTACTAACGGACATTAAATTACAAGATAAATTTGGACCATGAAGGACATTTTTAAGAGTTATTGGAGACAACACAACCGATCCTTTACCTGCAATGGCTGAAAAAGAGCCATCTGCGATTTTTATTTTTTGATTATCTGCACATGGACTATATGAAGAGAACAAAGTAGATTCACTTGTCATATGATCGGAGGCACCTGAATCTACTATCCAAGTATGATTGGGACTGACACTAAGAAATAAAGAATTACCTTTTGTTGCTATAGAGCAAGAAGGGATTGGAGACTCGAGGAGTTTGTACAGTCTGTCTAGTTGTTCCGTAGTGAGTGGAAACTGAGACGGAGGAGGTTGCTGCCCTTGATCAGAATTACTAGCCTGAAATGCACGACCAATTTGCTTCTTCAAGTTATGAGGTTTGCCTTTGAGCTTCAAACAAGTTTCATGTGTATACCGTTCACGTTTGCAGTGATTACACCAAGGAACTTTGTCTAATCGTCTTCCCTCATCAAGGTTCCTAGTTCGTACGCCGTTTCTGCGGCCGACGCCCAACTCAGGTTGCGGTTGTTCGCCATGGTTGGATCCAGTGTAGGCCTGTGGTGGGGAAGGCCACCCATTGTTGTTATTCACCATAGGAGGCTAAACGGGTATGTGAATCGGGTCGGGTAAGAAAGCGGGTCCAACAAAAATATGTTGAGGAAAGCTTTATGGTAACCCCTAACCCAACAAAAATAGGCCAAGTAAAGCTTTATGGTAATCCCTAACCCAATGCTCTTAACTCAATAACAATAGGTTGAAGAAAGCTTTACGGTAACCCCTAACCCAGTCTTCTGATACCATATTGGAAAAAATAGATAAAAGCTGTTATATTTTATTCGTCAGCCTTAGGCTGGTTTATATAGTGAGGATACAATTATTACAATTGATTTTCTCCTTAGTGGAGAATAAAGAAAAACAAAGGTAGTATTAAAGGCAATAATAAAACCGGAAATAATATATTTTTCAATAAATATAAAGGAAAAATAGTAAATGGGGGGGGGGGGGGTTCAGGTGTTAGAACAGAAAACGAATTACGAGTTTAAAAGAGAAGTATTAAGACAATTAAGTTGTGTATTAGAATCCCCTTATCCTCTCTTGTTGATGTATGATGCCTTGTATGAATGGTCTAATCCTTATAATCTCACGGAGAACTAACAAAATTGTTATAGCCGATCCCTCACGAAATAAGTCATTAACCACTACTTTGAGCTTTCAACCCCTAGTCTGCCAGTGTAAGCATGGTTAGGCGATGTACAAAATGTTAATTCCCCAGGCCACTACTCGGGGTCTCATATCCCTATTCAAGCAACGTAAGTAGAACATTTGTCCTAGGTCCAACACATAGGCCAAGGGTTAGTAATCCCTATGTGTCTAATATCAGATTAAGAAAGTATCTCAAATAAATAACATTAAGATTAAGAAACAATTGAATAAGGTTATAATCCAAAGGATCCATAAAAGTCAAACCAACATATAATGCCAACAAGATTGAATAAGGTTCATCATCATACAACCTAAGCTAGAGAAGCTTAGCTACTCATACTCAAAATTATAATACCAATTGAATAAATAAGAATAACATATGAGTTCCATTTAAGGATTGGCATCCAATGGCTTTTAATGCTCTTAAAATCACCATTTGATGCTGTAAAATCGTGCTCCCAGTGCCAAATGTCGTAAGCCTTGTGAAAGTGCATAATTTTCCCTCTTAAAGGTATCAGAATGGACCAAAACGCGTCAGAAAAACAGCCTAGAAAAGTGTCAATCACGCGCGTGATACCCTGCTTGTGCGTGCGATGCAGCTTTTAATGCGATATTGCATGTGCGATGATGGATGTGATTATTTTTGCACACTTAGCCATCTTTCCCTCATTCTTTGGTCATTCCTTCTCATATTTGCTTAACTTTCACTTGTTTTGCTCTGATTCTTAGACTAAATATATGCAATGATGGACTGTCATCACAATCCCAAACTTGAATCATTGCTTGTCCTCAAGTAACTCTTTTGTAACTGCACATTTCAACAGACAAAAAGTCACACAATAACAATCAAACATCACAAAATTAAATTTTTCTTTTACCTGACCATGTTCTAGCTTCCAACTTCTATCCGGCGAATTCGAAAAACGTCCTCAACATTGACGAGTACTCAACCTATCTCTCAGCTCACTATAACTCTCTCAGTGGATAGGGTGCTCACTCAATCAACATGAAAAATCAATTAAACTTAGCTTGATTAGCTCTAATTTTTTTTATCAAAGAGATCACAACACACACATTAGAGGGCTTTCGAGGTTGTAACTTGGCTTATGGTAGGGTGTGTTATATTTAGGAAAGTTAGGTTAAACCTTTGGAGTTAGATTCCTAGTTCTCCTTCATTCATCATAACAATTTGTTAGTACTAGAGATTTGTGATCCTTCTTACAATGTCATTCTTTTTCTTTTCTCCTTCATTCATTTTTTTGAAGAAGTGACTTTTTCAACTTCTTTTTCACAACAATTTTTTAAAATTTTGGATCATATTCTCTAGTACTCCAACCCCAAACTTAAAACGTTGCTCACTTCCAAGAGCAGCCCTAAACTTAACATTTTTCATAAACTCTAAGAATAATATTTCTACCTAACTCCAAATAGAGGGTGGAGAGAAAATATCTTTCAAGTAATATGACTAAGAATTTAAGGCTACGTCACCGAAACAAAGCCTTAGGCTCAAAGTGTTTAGCAAAGGATAGTCCTACTACTAAAAGATGGTTTACAAAGACCCAAAGTTATAAACAAAAAAATTGCCTTAGTGTGTGTTGATCAAACTTGATAACTTAATCACATGGATACACTCACAAAGAAATAAAAGTGAATAATGGAAATATTTGGCTCAAACCTTACCAGATGAGGTATCTGTAGATTTAGTACAAGTTCGTTAATTTTTTTCTCATCCTTCACCTTCAATTTGCTAGTTGTTATTTTGATGATCAAGTCTCTTTTGGATCATTTGATCCATGCTAAAGTTAGAACTTGCAATCTGGAAAAAAACATAAACAACTATAAACAAATTTATTAAGAACAATATAGGTCTTCATGACAAGGTTATTCTTGAGTAGCTAGTTTCTCTATAGGATGGTCTTGAATAGAAATATAATTAATTATGCAAAACAAAAACTGATAAAAAAATGATGGGTTACCTCCCATCCAACGCTTCTTTTACGTTAATAGCTCAATGCTCAGTGCTCAAAACACATCAGGCGCAAGGGATACCCTCACGCTAGTAAAAACTCATTTTTTTCATCTTCTTGGGCACTTCATTACCTTTCTCTTTCGATTGATATCATGTATTAAGATCCTCCACATGTGGTGTCCATTGATATGCATGACACATCACCTTCTCCTTATTAAATTTCAAAATTAACTCACCGGTCTCCACATCTATTTTTGTCTTCTGATTGCCAAGAATGGGCGCCCGAGAATCACCGACTCTTCCGAATAATTTTCCATGTCGATTACCACAAAGTCTACATGGAAGGTTAAATCATATACATTAACTAGAACATCTTGTACAACACCAAGCGGACGAGTCACATATAAGTCGACCAAAGTTAGTGTGATGTTGCTCGATACAATGTCGCCTATCTCCAATTCCTTAAATTTGCTCAGTGGAATTACATTGATGCTTGATCCTAAGTCACATAAATCATTTGGGATTTTTACCCCCAATGGTGCAAGTAATTTTGAACTCTCCTGGATCATTCATCTTTGATGGAACTTCCGACGATTCTCCCACCTCCTCTTTTTCAGCCATGTTGACCTGTTCTTGAGTCAACTTCTGCTTTCCACCTTTAAGTAATACCTGCATAAACTTAGCAAACTTGGGAATTAATTCTAAAATTTCATGAAAAGAAAGACTTGCCTGAAGTTGTTTCAACATTTCTTTAAATCTCTCAAACAAATTATTGCCTCATCCTCTTGTACCAGTTTCTTCTTAATAATGGGATATGGGAGTTTTATATAATCTGGTAATGGTGGATTTGGTTCATTCAAAATTTGATCTTTTGTTATTTTCCAAGGAGATTTTTTATCAATGAAGTAATCAAGGGTGAATCCTCTTTCCTTTTTGTCACCTTGGTTTCCACTCTCCTCCTTTTCAATTTCAACTTTCTTTTCCTCAATTTTATCATTTTCAATTTTTTCCACTTCCTCCTTTCTAGTATCCAACCCAAAATCCGTCTCCACAACCTTACATGTTTCATTCTTGGGATTATCAACGGTATTACCGGTGAATCCTCCACTTGAGCTAGGCAAAGTTGCTATTTGTCTAGATAATTGACCAATCTGAGTCTCTAATTTCTTAATTAAGGCTTCATGGTTTCTAGCCAAAATTTCATGATTCTAATTAACCTGCTACAAACCACTTTGAGTGTCCTTGAAGAAATTTTGTAAAGTCTCTTCCAACTGTGAATACTTCCTTTGGAAGTTGGAAGCTTGTTGGTTTTGTTGCATAGCTTGATTACCACTTTGGTTTTGGTTGTTGCTCCAACAAAAATTCGGATGATCCTTCCATCCTAGATTGTAGGTATTGGAATATCAATTATTCTTCTGAAAATTTGAAAGTCGGGCCTCTTCACTTACCCCTTCCAAAGAACACCTTCCGTTTTCGTGTCCTTCTCCAAAAAAGTCACACTTAAGTGATTGACCTGGCTCACGTTAGCTTTCTTTAAGCAGCCTCCAGCTAGCTGTTTATTTAAGATTTCAATTTGAGCTAATAATGCAATATGAGTGTCAAGAGGTAACATACCTTTAGGTGTGCCACTAGTTTCAAGCTTAACCGATCTTTCACTTTTAGTAAGGTACTCATTCATACACATCTTCTCAATAAGGTCATTTACCTATGGTTTGGTCATTTGTCTAATCGTGCCTCCCGCGGAAGCATCTAGCAACATATGTGTATGACTCTTTAGGCCTTTAATGAAATTTTTTCATTTGTTCCATATTGTTCAAATTATGATCGGGGAATCTGTGTAGTAGTAAATTGAATCTCTCCCAAGAATCATACAGTGACTTCGTGACTTGTTGCTCGAAATTGACAATCCAACTCTCCTCTCAGTAAACTAGCTGGTGGTGAAAAATATTTCCAAGAACTTATCCTCTAGCTCTTTCCATGTTCGAATGGTTCCATTTGGAAGATATAGTAACCAATAGTTTTCCCTTCCAATGAGGGATAAACCAAACAATTGTAACTTTACTTGGTCGTCAGTGGCATCATCAGGTTTGCACATCGAAGTGGTTTCGTAGAAGCGTGCAAGATGAGCCCATGGATCTCTGATAGAGTTCTTGTCGAACGGACGGTCTCTTAGACTTGAAAGCACATAATTCGTAATATGAAAGTTAATAGGGTCTACCGATACAAACCCTCTAGAAACCCGTCCTTTATCATCCCGTTTACAATAATCCCCCATAGTGAGGGGTGTTGGTGCTGCCATGCTATCTTCCTCTTCAGGATCCGAAGAAAGTATTGGTGGGTCTACTTCTGGTTGATCCACTTCATCCAGACTCGCTTCTCTATCGGCTTTTCTTAAAGCACGTGTAGTTTTTTCAATCTCTGAATCAAATGGTAGTAATGATGATCCTGAACTGCGCATACATAAACAGAAAATACATCAATAGCACTAAGATAAATAAGAAAATAAATAAAAAGCAATAAAAACTAAGAAAAATAAAATGCGTTGTACAAAGGATTGAACTTCAATGGCTTCCAATTCTCTCAAAATCACCCTTTGGTGCTGTAAAATCGTGCTCCTAGTGCCAAATTTCGTAACCCTTGTGAAAGTGCATAAATTTCCCTCTTAAAGGTGTTAGAATAGTCCAGAACACGTCAGAAAAAAGGCCCAGAAAAGTGTCCATCGCACGCGTGATACCCTACATCGCTCTTACGGTGTAACTTTTAATGGCCTATCGCGTGCGCGATGGTGGATGTGATTATTTTTAAAGCTTCACTTTTTTTTGCTTCTTTTTCAATCAAATTTTCAGTAAGTCCACAATTTGCACACTTAGCTATTTTCCCCTTATTCTTTAGTCATTCTTTAGTCATTCCTTCTCATATTTTCTCGACTTTCACTTGTTTTGCTATGATCCTTCAACTTAATATATGTAATGATGGATTGTCATCAGTACACCACCTTCTTGCTTATCATGCCTACCCTGCTATGACATGTTTTACCCAACCTATTTTTCTTCCTTAGAAAGAAATACTTGCATGTTTTTCACATGGCCCTATCCGTCCTTCCTCATTAAGAACATTACCCCTTCAACTAGTAAGTTAACCCTTTCTTCACCATGAACTATTTGCAGTTGGTTGTGCCATCTACCCAGACCATCCTTTGCCTGACACGCCTCTGTTTGTATAGTGAGGCTTGTTGTTCAGGGTTTTTCTATGGCTTGGTTTCTGCATGCTGAATCATGGTTTTCCAATTCTTTTTACGTGTACCGGAAAAGTCCAATCACATGTTTTCGTACTTTTTATAGATAATTCAGGGATTTTTGTATTGATTGTTTGTGAAATAAGTTAACAAGTGTCGACATATTTAAAGAAAATCTGGCACTTATCAACTCTCTCCAATTTATCTTTTTGTTTGCCCTTAAACAAAATTAATCAGATGGTTCAAAAAAAATTGAATGCATGTTTCTTTTGACAAGGTTGACTGACTTAGGTCAAGAGTTTGAAATTGTTTTTTGGCATGATATTCTTTTAAATGCAACTTCATAATTAATATCATGGCTATCCATAAACAATAGCATATAGATAAATATTTTGTTTGACCAAAGTAATATTTTTAAAAGATGTCTAGATAAATAGTTAATCATTCACCAGAATCATGATCTCAGTGAGTATCTCTCAATGGTTTGTGTTTCCCTCAAAAAATTAGACAATGCATGTATTATAGTATTACTTTGTATTTCGTCTAAGCATTATCACAAGATATATCATCAGTCTTGGATCACTAAGGTCTTTCTTTCGGTTGTAACATGACTTTGATTACAAAAAATATAGGTTTTTCTTTGGATTCAAAAGCCTAAAGATAAGAGAGCATAAGGTATTTCTTTTCATGAATTTATCTTTTTTTGTTTCCACTTTCTTACAACTATTTTATTTTGGTGCCTTTTTATTTTGGGTTAAATACACTTTTCCCCCTGTAATGTTAGCGAGTTTAGGATTACCCCCCTGTAAAAATAGTTTTTGTAAACCCCCCCTTATGTTATGTAGATTCCTTCGTAGAACCCCCTAATATCCAGGTGGCATGGAATCTAATAAGAGGTCCTACACCTGGCATATTTTTAATTTTGTTAAAGTGATTATGTGTCATTTTACACTTTTTAATTTCAAATTCCCCCTTAGAAAATTAGGGTTCTGAACATAGCAGGGAAGACGAAGACGAAGACAACCTCAGCGAAGACGAAGATGAAGACGAAGATGAAGATGACCGCAGTGAAGACGAAGATGAAGATGAAGACAACCTCAGCGAATACGAAGAAGCGATCCAGCTCAGTGAAGACGAGCTCAGTGAAGTGTCCAAAGTCCGAGGTTAGTAAAAATTTGAAGTTCATCAATGTCGTAGGGTAAAATTTTGAAATCAACAATCTTTGACATGTGGGTATAATATATTGACAGGATTCACAACACTTTAGTGTTACACTCCACCATGGGGGTGAATTTTACAGGGTTTTTGAAGAAGAAATTATATACAGAGGGGGTACGGATACGACAGTTAATGGGATACATGTTTCAAATTGGAACATGGATAACATTGAGAAGTTGTTGAGTAGGTTAGGGTATAAGGCTGATTGTGTTAGGGTATGGGCAAAAGTTTTAGAAATTCAAGATGGTTTTTTTCTGATTAGGAAAGATGATGATGCTGTTGATGATTTTGGTCTATACTTTAGTGCAATGAATGTGAAAGGAGATTTGTATGTTGAACATAGTACTGGGAACATGGACCCTGCTGATAGGGAACCTAAATGTGTGAATGATGATGACCACCCCCCTGATAATGGAATTGTTCGGTTAGATGAGGAGAAGGTAGAGGGGTTAGATGACAGTGAAGATGAAAGAGCTACTGCTTACTTTGATGGTTTTGAAGGAATAGATGTTACTAAGCCTATTAGGGAGGAGTTTGATGGTTTTGAAGGAATAGATGTTACTAAGCCTATTAGGGAGGAGTTTGATGGTTTTGAAGGAATAGATGTTACTAAGCCTATTAGGGAGGAGTTTGATGGTTTTGAAGGAATAGATGTTACTAAGCCTATTAGGGAGGAGCCCAATAACAGTAAGAAGGAGCCCAATAAGAGTATGGATTCAGATGATGTATACTATAGTGATGAGTTGAATAGTTCTGACCCAGATGATTCTTGTGATGAAGAAAGGCCCAAGTATGCTAGGTTTAGGAAAGAGCATCTAAACAAAGACTTTATATTCAAGTGGGGTATGGAATTCAACACACTTGATGACTTTAGGGCAGCTATCCGTGAGTGGTCAGTGCTTAATGGGAGGGAAATTTCTTTTGTGAAAAATGAGGGAGATAGGGTAAGGGTGGTGTGTAAGCATAAATGTGGGTTTTTAGTCTTATGCTCTAAGGTGGGCCACAAGGAGACTTTTGCTATAAAAACACTTGTACATAAGCACACATGTGCTAGGGTTTTGAACAACAAGTCTGCTAGCTCAAAGTGGGTGGCCAAGCATGTGGTAAAGAGGATGCAAACTTCTGATACAGTCAGGATAAGAGACATCATCCAAGATATGAGGCAAACATATTTTGTGGGTATTACTGTTGCAAAAGCATGGAGGGCTAAGCTAATTGCCAAGAAGATAATTGAAGGTGATGCTGATAATCAGTATGCTTCCATATGGAGGTATGCAGAAGAACTAAGAAGGGTAAACCATGGCAACACTGTGAAGATAAATGTAGAAAGACCTAGTCCATCCATACAACCAAGGTTTCGGTCATTTTATTTCTGTTTTGATGGCTGTAAGAAAGGCTTTATTCATGGATGCAGACCATTTGTGGGGGTTGATGGATGTCACTTAAAGACCAAGTATGGTGGACAGTTACTTATTGCTGTAGGCAGGGATGCTAATGATCAATACTTCCCTTTGGCATTTGGTGTGGTTGAAAATGAAACCAAGGAGAGTTGGAGATGGTTTATACAACTACTAAGGGAGGACATTGGTCAGGATAGAAGATATGTATTTATCTCTGATCAACAGAAGGTATGTATTTAACTCTATCTTTCTGTTGCAAATTATTCTATTCTCTAAATGATGTTAATCTATAGAGAAGAAATGTACAGTAGTGAAGGATGAAAGTCCGTGCATACTATATAAAAAAGAAAAAAGAAAAGAAAACTGTAACAATGAACTCAGGAGACCTTTTTGATGACCCATTCTTGAAAACAAGTTTGATAGAGCTATAATTGTATACAGACATTTGTAAAAAGTATAGTAAAAAGTATAGTAAAAAGTAGACAGAATTGTAGACATGTAACATTGAGTTATAACAAGTTTCGATTCTGTTATAATTGTATACAGACATTAGTAACTGATTCTGGTCTGTAATAGAACCTGAGCATCTAACTAAGAGATTCTGTAACAGAATCTAAACATACCAGCTCCTAAAACACACATGCCACAAATCTGCTCTAAAGATTCAGAGGACGTTTGTATTCCCTCATAGTCAATCCAACGTATATCTGAATCATATCAGTTGTAGAGTTAAAGTTGAAGGCAATATGGACCTCAATCATTAACTCTATCTTTCTGTTGCAAATTATTCTATTCTCTAAATGTTGAAAAAATTTCTATTTTGTATCAGGGACTTGTGGCTGTATTTGAAGAATTGTCTGATACTATTGAGCATAGATTATGTCTTAGGCACTTGTATGCTAATTTCAAGAAAAGGTTTGGTGGAGGAGCCCTTATTAGAGATTTAATGATGGGAGCTGCTAAAGCCACATACTATCAGGCATGGGTCCAAAAGATGAATGAATTGAAGAATGCAGATCCCAATGCTTGGACTTGGTTGATGGTTGTTCCTACCAAAAGCTGGTGTAAGCATGCCTTTTCTTTTTACCCTAAATGTGATACATTGATGAATAATATCTCAGAGTCTTTTAATGCTACCATTCTAGCTGCTAGGGACAAACCTATACTCACAATGTGTGAGTGGATAAGAAAATATCTGATGAATAGGTTATCCACCTCTGCAAGTAAACTAGAAAATTGGCCACATAAGGTGATGCCAATACCTAGGAGAAGGTTAGATAATGAGGTGTTGAATAGTGGTCATTGGTTGCCAACATGGTCAATTGCTGAGACTTTTCAGGTTACACATAGTTACAACACACATGAATTTATTGTTGACATTGCTAAAAGGTCATGTAGTTGTAATTTTTGGGAATTAGTAGGAATTCCATGTAGGCATGCTGTAGCTGCTCTGAGTTATAGAAAGCAAAACCCTGATGAATTTGTTGATGCTTGTTACACAAGAGAAAAGTTTGCACTATGTTATGGATTTTCAGTAAGTCCAATCAATGGTCAAGATATGTGGCCAGAAGTTGAGATGGAACCACCTCTACCACCTGCATATAAAAATGGTCCTGGTAGACCTAAGAAGATTAGGATAAGAGAAAGTGGAGAGGATGGTGCAAGGAAGAGAAGATCTGGTGTTGCATATAAGTGCACCAAATGTGATAATTTTGGTCACAATGCTATGACTTGTAAGGCTACCACTCAGGATCCCAATGCACTTAAAAGAAAGGTAATTCATTGTGATATACATTTTGTCTTACATTCTACATTCTGTCTTACATTCTTCATTGTGATATGCATTGTGATGACAAGCATACATTGTGTCTTACATTGTAGAGAAAACCTAAAAAAGGACATGTGCCAACTGCATCTGATATGCCAACTGCAAATGATATGCCAACTGCATCTGATATGCCTGCCCCAACTGCATCTGATATGCCTGCCCCAACTGCAACTGATATGACTGTTCCAACAAATGTGCCTGTTCCAACTGATCCACAGCCTCCAACTGATATGCCTGTTCCAACTATTATGAGTCAAACAGGATCTAGTGTGGCTGCCTCAATCACAAAACAATCCAGAAAAAGGGTTGAAAAAAAACCTATCATCAAAAGAAGGCAAAGTGAGAGGATCAAGTTGAGTTGGTTTAAAAGACCCATAACAGGTGAAGGAATATCTAGTGACAAACCAATTACCCTACCAGAAAATGAAGACATACCCACTTCAAAATGAGGGACTGATTATTATGTTTCTGCTATGTATTTTGTAATCCTTTTGGAAAACTCTTTTGTAATGCCAACTGATCTTTGAAGACATGTATTTTGTAATCCTTTTGTAACAAACATATGCACTTACTGTGATGATCAATTCTAATGTATCAGTTTAACATTATTGGTGTGTATTGTCTATAAAACACAATGGCACTAAACCAGATTTGAACCCTGCAAATATAGATGGGTAGCATGCAAGACTCTAGCAGCCTTTACTGCTTGGTGGCTGGATTCATACATTAGAAATTTGTTTGATTAGAAATATGGTTAATATTTTTGAATGCTCTCTCTTATTTTCCTTCTTTATAAAAAGCATAAAATGAACCGCTGCTTTGTCTGCTTATTGTGCATCTGCTGGAATTCCTTCCATTGTTTTCCTGCCTGCTAATAGAATCTCTATTGCTCAACTGGTTCAGCCGATTGCGAATGGAGCGTTTGTTCTTAGCATTGATACTGATTTTGATGGGTGTATGCAGTTGATTCGTGAAGTAACTGCTGAATTGCCTATTTATTTGGCTAATTCTCTGAACAGTTTGAGGCTTGAAGGACAGAAAACTGCTGCTATTGAGATTTTGCAGCAGTTTGATTGGCAGGTACCTGATTGGGTTATTGTACCTGGTGGGAATCTTGGGAATATTTATGCTTTTTATAAAGGGTTTCAGATGTGTAAAGAGTTAGGTCTTGTGGATAGAATTCCAAGGCTTGTTTGTGCTCAAGCTGCAAATGCAAATCCTTTGTATTTGTATTTTAAGTCGGGTTGGAAAGAGTTTAAGCCAGTTAGGGCACAGACAACTTTTGCATCTGCTATTCAGATTGGGGATCCTGTTTCTATTGATAGAGCTGTTCATGCTTTGAAGAACTGTAATGGTATCGTTGAGGAGGCTACTGAGGAAGAATTGATGGATGCTATGGCTCAGGCTGATTCGACTGGAATGTTTACTTGCCCTCACACTGGTGTTGCTTTGACTGCTTTGTTTAAGCTCAGGAATAGTGGTGTTATTAAGCCTACTGATAGGACTGTTGTTGTGAGCACTGCACATGGGTTGAAGTTTACTCAGTCCAAAATTGATTACCATTCAAAGAATATCAAAGACCTGGCTTGCCAATTTGCCAATCCTCCAATGCAGGTCAAGGCTGATTTTGGATCTGTTATGGATGTTTTGTCCAAGTATTTGCAGAGCAAGGCACCCAAGTATCATTAGGTTGACACTGCTGGTTTTATTATATAGATCAATGCCCCATAAAACAATTTTCCTGCTTCTTATCCTGATGGTTTAAGCTAAATGTTGGTACTATCAAGCAACTATATACAATTTTGTTATTTATAAAGAAAGAACTCGTCTCAAAGGATTACTCTATTAGGTTAGAAAATTCTTGAAGCATTTGCAACTATATACATTATTTCCATGTTACAAAATCTAACTAAAATAGTCCTCCTACAGCATTTGCAGAAATTTCAATTGCACTGTGATTTTGCACCTAGATTAGATCACAGTTAATCCAAACATGTACTTAGAAGCAGAACAAAACAACTTGTTTTCCCTTGACAGAACATTATACTTCACTGGAGCTACTTATCTACAACAATACTCACTCAGATATCTGTGCACTAATCTTACAACAATGACAGACTCATTACATTGCTGAAAAACACTAATGACATAACAATTACATGACAGACTCATTAGACTAACTTAACCATAGCTGCTATCAACATCCATGACAGACCAATTACAAACATTAACCATAAATTTTTCCTCTTTTCCATTGCAATCTTTTTCTTCAGTTTTTCTAACTTGTTAAGCTTTCCGACTCTGCAATCTATCTCCTCAACAATCTCTTTAGCAAATTCAATCAAATAAGCCTTGTTGACTTCACATTGGCGGCATCCGGACGGATTGGTTTCTTTCACTGCAAACTCACTGACCAAATCATCCCACAAAAATAAACCGCACCCATTCTGCAATTTGAGACAAACACCACCAACAATTAATTTCGAAATCAAACTCAAAATAATAAAATGCTTCAAAATTGCTCACCATATAATTCCTGCATTTCCAAAATTTGCGACCGGGGTTTTCAATTGACTTGGAGACGAACAACTTCATGGTTTCATTGCATCCACATCTTGGTAAGCCGTTTCCAACTTCACTCGTGGAAGATGCCTTGCTGCCACCCATAACCCAGATGAAGGGGACACGGACGAAGATGAAGAGAGGGATGGATTTGGGGTAGGGATGGATTTCACGAAGAGAGAGAGGGATGGATTTGGGATAGGGATGGATTTCACGAAGAGAGAGAGGGATGGATTTGGAACCCTAAAATCTAGTTTATGCCATGCTGGAGATTCACATGTGAAAATAAAAAAATTAAAAAGCCACGTCTGAAATAAAAAACCAAGATTCCATGCCACCTGGATATTAGGGGGTTCTATGAAGGAATCTACATAACATAAGGGGGGTATTGAAAAAATAACTTTACAAGGGGGGTAATCCTAAACTCGCTAACATTACAGGGGGGTAAAGTGTATTTAACCCTTTTATTTTTGTATGTTTGAATTTTGATTTTTGACATTGATTTTGACAAAGAATGTTTCTTTCCTTTCATTGCACCAATACTACTACTTGAGTTTTTCTTTTGAAGACCATGCCCTTTTTTTATTTTTCTCCCCAACTTTTGATTTTGAAGTACCCTTGTTTTTTTGTGCTCTCTTATCCTTAAGGTAAAACGGTGGACAATGTTTTTCTTTTAAATCAGCTAAAGTTTGTAACATTTGAAAAGAAAAAATTGTTTTTTTTTCATTTTAAGGCTCAAAGGTATTTGTAAAACGTTTCACACTCTCATAAGGTATACCTTTTTTAGGTCAAGTAGTTTTTTTCTCAAAATCAAACAATTCCTTGATCATATATATCAACTAATAGCAAGAATGATGCAAAATTTTCTTAGTTAGAATGCATGTCTACTATCATTCATGTGTGTAAAACATGAAGTATGCACTCATCTTACTTGGTTTAGGTTTATGATTCATGACTTACATTGACATGCATTCACTAAACAAATAGTAAAGTCATACTTTTGAATTAAGCAACTAATTCATGATCTTGCTATTAATTTAAAGATACTCACACTATTAATAATAATTGAAGCTTTTGGAATGAATAAATTTTTTTATCATGCCTTCATTCTTAATTTTGTCTTTATCCTAAGCTTTGACTTATCTGCATTTAGATTTTTACAAATCATTTGAATCACTTGCGGACAAACACTTCAGACAAAATGTATTCATGTATTTTAATCTTGATCATGTTAATTTTAAATAAATAAAGAAGTAAATGTCACAGGTTTTAGCGAGCTTTAGTCACATCATCCATTCCCTCCGAAAAAATTTGGCTTTTCCTAAGGATATCATCATGTGAAACTGGGGATTTGAATAAAAAAATCTACATCTTAGACCTGAAATTTTTGCTTAGTGACAATAATATTTTACCATACAAACATGTGTAAACTCAAAGATTGAAATGTCAATGAAGTTTTTGCTTAGCGAGTGAATGATCTTGCTTAGTGAAAGTCTTGTAGAATCTCAAAATTTGTTCTATTTACCTATTTTAGAGAAATATAATTTGCATAAAGGAAAATCTACAACTAAAAAGTTGGGTTGCCTCTTAACAAGTGCTTGTTTAACATCATTAGCTCGATGCCTGTGTTAGGGTTCTTTAATATATCTTCTTTTCTTCTTATTATCCCCTCTCATAAATTTGAGATAAGTAGCAAGTTTCTCCAAGGATTTATAACATGGTGTCTTTTTCTACAGTATTTTAGGAATATCTACAAACCTTGAGTGTTGCATTTTGTTCTTGGTTGGAATCAATGGATAAGACAGATTTTGATCAGGTGAATTTTTCAATATTTCCTCATTTTTTCTTTGGTATTTTGTTTCTGCCTTTTCAATTAATTCTTTATCTAACTCTTTTTCTTCAGGTTATTTCCCATTTTCTTCCTTTTTTGTTTCAACATATAAGGACTTCACTTGATATTAAGTGTTGTCATCATCAAACCTAAATAGCTACCCAGTCGAATTGCAACTTTGTTGTCAAATAATTTTTACCATATTAGATCACCTTGACAATACATGCATGCACATAGATCCATATTTCCCCCTTTTTTATTATGACATTGAATCTCTTGGGGAGACGGTAAAAGATAAAACAGATGGATAAATTTTGGAGTGGTTACACTTTCCCTCACATGAGTAGATAATATATTATACTCCCCGTGGGAGTATACTTCTCCCTATGGCATAATAAAAAATGTCGTAAAAAGATACTATAACGCAATTATAAAAATGCAAGCACATAATTCACATAGATAAAGCATGATTTACTAACAAATGGAAATTACTTCTTTATTAAATGATAATTTAAAGTACAGAAAGCAGGAAAATATGGATATTTAAACACACGTAATTGCTAACACTAAACACATAAGTGAGACTACTCATTTTAACTATCATCATTCCCAACTATGGCTTTTCCCCTTGAATTATTTGTGAGGGAAGCAAATTTCTTGGATATCTTATCAACAACAAAATCAGTTTCTTTAGAGATCACGAGGATGGCGTTCATATATCCTTTTTCACTGGAGGATGAATGTTTGTAACTTCTTATTCCTCCATGAAATTATTCTTTAATTCTTCTCGAAAAACTACAAAATTCATCTTGCTGAGGTATGTTGAGTTGATCTAATAGTGAATCGAGTCAACATTTTCTTCTACAAGATCCACTCATGCTCTAGCCAAAATCTTGGTGAATAAAATCCCATAATGTAGCCCAGCTGAGTGATTCTGCTTGCAAAAATACATTTGGTTGAACATTCCTTCTACCTAATTTGTTAGTTGATGTTATGTTAATAACCACATGGGAACTATATCTCTTTTTACCAAAAATTCAAGATTTCCTTGTCTGGGAAGAAGAATTTTAGACATCATAAAGTGTGCAAGCCTCCAATAATTTTTTTAAGAGGAAGTTTCTTCTCCCCATTAGATCTTCGACAAACCCTACTATAACAATATTTGGAATGGACCTCTTGAACTTTGAAAGTCAGTCATAAATGTAGGATACACCATAAAAGGGTAGCTCAAATAGTATTTTAAACTTTATTGTGTCGAGGCTCACTTTAATCCCTTTTACCTGACTTGTGAGAGTCATACATTCAATTTTGATATTTGAGTAGAGATCTCTTACAAGCCTTACAAACATGTGATTAGGGATCTTGGTAAAGAATTCTCCGAGAAATCCTCTGCTAAGTTTCTCATAGGGTCGACATTACCTCATGAATATTGGTTCCATACAGGTTTGTCAAATTACCTTCTAGTTGGATAAATCATTTGAGTTCTTTGAAGAGGGTCATTTCAAGGGAAACTTGATTAAAGATGGATTTCGAGTAGACATACTCTTTGATGGAGCAACAACGAGATGATAGTAATATCAACAAGTGAAGACTCACAATATATATATATATATATATATATATATATATATATATATATATATATATAGAGAGAGAGAGAGAGAGAGAGAGTAAATGATGCAAAAGAATGTTATACGAATACCTATTTATAGTTTTGTTTCTGAATGTTTAAGCGTGTAGAAACTCCACAAACTTGTTAAAGATTCGGACTAGAAAAGATTGGAAGCAAAACTTTCCAAAACACATGTGATAATTGATTATTCAAGGGTAATAATCAATTATATTGGTGTTAATTTTGAAGATTTTGTGTGTTCTTCATTAATGATCTGGTTTGATTTGCTTAGAGGTGAAGATACATTTTGATCTCGCTTGAAAATTGAAATGCATGGAGCATCTAATCGATTATCTGCCTTGATTTCAGCCTCTTTAGTTTTTTGGGCATCGACTTGAGATTTAGCTTTGCCATACTGCTTTTGACACCCCCTTTTTCATTCAGATTGCACCTCTTTCTCCAAAAATGCTTAGAACTTAAATAAATCATTAGTTAAAGTGATTTTAAATGATTGAGCAATTTATAAACCACTTATTTAAAAGGTTAATAAAAGTTTTCTGATTTTCAACCTCTAAAAAGTGTATCGCCTTAAATCCCAATTAGACTTGAGAAAAAAAATCCCTTTTTGAAGGAACAACAAAACAATGTCGTAAATTCTTTGTGAATCGTTTGATCATAGAGTTGGGATAAACTGCGAGGTTGGTAGGTCCATCACAAACTTATCACCTTAACCTAATAAGAGGTTAAATGATCATCACATATCATTGTGAATATTGTGAAGCATCCTCAATAATAGTACTTTTATCATTTATGTTGAAATACATCATCATCGAACATACATAGAGCACAAGAATCATAATCATCAAATGTTATCAGGCATGAATTTCACTTGTATACTCAGACGTATACATCTTGCTTTGCAAAAATATGCATTAATTATTCATTAAAAGCGGAAAACTATCCCTGCAAAAACACATTAGATTTTCACCTTTGGTACACAAATATTTTTGGGTTCTGGTGCATTAGTAAATCCAAGAGGTTTGGTGTTTTTACCTTTATACCTTCTTGGTTTATCATAACAAAAAATGGCTCTTAGTGGCCAATCTTAACAAAACAAACATTTATAAGTAAGGTTATTCAATTTCTTCCTATTTAAGCTTTTACTCTATGATCTACTCGATTTAAAATCTAATCCATTTTTATTCAAGGAAGGTCTTTGATTTGATAAAATCAAACCCATGCTTTCTTTCCTCTTAGTAAATTTACTTAGATTTTCATGTAGATATTTCACTTCCTTTTTTCATTGAGATACAAGTCTCACATTTACTAACTTGGTTTCTAATAGGGTTAATAGTTATTTTCCTATTCCATATGGGCCATATTTGAAAAAAAAACCTTGTAAATTTGAAAACAATGAATTGGCTAAATTAATTCCATAACGGATTAGGCCAATCAATTAATGATCTCCAATAATCTATTGTTCAAGACAGAAATGGAATTTTTTCATATTTTGCCATTACCAATCATTAATAAAATGTCTCAATTGATATTAGACTCAACCTAGTGAAAATAATCTATTATGTTATTAGGTTAATCGATTATTCAGTTGGAAAAACTCTTCCATTCAATCAGACACTCTCCTGATGAGTTGATTAGGCCATAATAACATTTTCAGGTGGTTTAAATGAAATATGAGAGGTCTCCCAAAGGTTTTTAGGGTGTATGATTTTTCCATAGTATTTCCATAAATACCATTGTGTCTTTACAAGACATTGGTCACTAAGACGGACACGACCAGACAAGCTTTCATGCTTTCTCTATTTTACAACTCTAAAGCTTCAAGTCTTGGTATCATTATCTTTAATTTTAGAATCATACAAAAGCTTTGAATCTTCTTAATGAGGCTTGTGATATCTTCATGTTGATTACCATCTTTTGAGAGTTAAGAGGTTAAACTACTGGTGAACATTGAAAAGTGTTTACTTGAATGTCGTTTGACCATAATGTTGACTTTAAAGATATGCATTTATCTTCAAGAGAATATTCAATATTTTGATTCAAGAGGATAACTTAATCAACCACGTTGATCATATTTGATCGCTTGATCTATCTTCAACAAAGAAAGACTTCACTTGATATTAAGCGTTGTCATTATAAAAACCAAACAACTACTCAGTTGTCATGCATTTCTTATGTCAACAAACTTCATCACCTTGGATCACCTTGACAATACCTACAAGTACATAGATCCACATAAAATGTCATGGTTGGGATCAAAATTTCATGGCTGATAACTAGGAAAACTATATCTAACCCCTAACAAAAGATAAAATTATCTGCACTTACTCATCATAGCTTTACAATAAAGCCCTAGAAGATAGAATTTAAATAACATCAGCAAAGATTTCTCGAGCATCACTTTCGCCCTCAATCTTCCTCTCCCATCTCTCCTGTTGTGATTTATGGTGAGAACCTACTTTCTCTAAGAACTACCTTCAATCCACTAATATCTCCCTTTTGTAGTGAATGACATACATGCTTATAGGGTTTAAATTGTAGGCTCTATAAGCGCACTGCCCACACTCTCTTAGCGAGCCTACTTTCTTCCCTACTAAGCAATGCCAACTCACCTGCAAATTGCTTCGCCGCCTTAGATCGCAAAGCATACCGTCTATCCTCGCATAACACATTAACCCTTCCTTAAACTTGAAGTAACTTATCTCTGAAGTCATGAATTGTCTTTGCTCGTTAAGCGTGCTTGAGTTCTTAGCTTAGCGAGGTTAGTTTGTTAACCTTGAAGTTTCTTGGCCATGCAATCTTTTTTTCCGCTATTGCTCGCTAAGCGCGACTAAGTTATTAGCTTAATGAGCCTTTCTTGTTGGGAAAGTGTTTTTGCAAGGTCTTTGTGTTGATTCAGTGATTTCTTAGTCATTTTTACCTTTTTTAATCAATGTGTAGTTAAAATGTCCAAACTCACATTTTATCATTTTCATTGATTAATCGAGGATTTTTTCATTGATTACTTGTAAAATACATTAATAAATTCCTACATATTTAACGTATTTTTCCAACTTATCAACTCTCCCCAACTTATCCTTTTGTTTGTCCTAAAACAAAATTCATTCAAATGGTTAGGACAAAATTTCCAAATGCATATTTCATAAGAAGTTTAATGACTTGATAAAAAGACTTTTGAAAAAACATCCTTTATGACATTATTTTATTTACAATGCAAGTTAATAATCAACAATATAATTATCATCAAACCATAGCTTGAATATAAAAAGTTTGCTTTACCAAAGTAAGATTTTAAATAATATCGATATCAATAGTCAATTATTTATTAGAATCATATTGTCACTGATTATCCCTTAAAAAGTTTATTGTTCCCTCATTGTTGGATAGTGCATAAACTATAGAAACATTTTGCATTTTATCTAAGCAGTACCACAAGATACATAATTAGTCGTGGAACACTAAGATCTTTCTTTTTGGCTGTAACGTGGTTGGAATACAAAAAATATTGGTTTTCTCTGGATTCAAAAAGGCTAAAGATAAGACAGCAAAAAGAAAATTGGTGTATAATTTTGTTTTTCCAAAAGTCTATTTTCTTTTCTTTCCACTTTATAACAATTTTTTGGTGACTTTCTTGTATTTGTATGCTTTGACATTTTGAGTTCTTTTCTTTTCTTTTGCTTTTTGTTTTTGTTTTTGTCAAAGCATATACCTTTCTTTCTTTTAACCACTACTACTTGATTTTATTTTTCAAAAAATTTCCTTTCTCTCCAACTTTATTATTTTACACACCCTTGCATTTTTAAGTGCTCTCCTATCCTTAAGACAAGATGGTGAACATTATTTTTTTTAAATTGGCTAAGAGTTGTAACGTTAAAAGAACAAAATTTTCAATTTTCAGCCTCAAAGGAGTTATCAAAGGATTACACCCTCACAAGGGAGACTTTTTGGTCAAGTAGTTTTTCATTCTAAAAAACAATGACTTAATCATATCCATGACTTCAAATATACCAAGTAAGAGAAAGGATGATTCAAAATCCACGTAGTTATTATGTAGTTATTATGCATATCCGCTCTCATTATTTATGTAAAACCCGAGATTGCACACATCTCACTTGATTAAGCTTATATGATTCTTCACTTTCATTAACATATTTTTACTAGAGAGTATTAAAATCAAACCTTTTTTTGTAAGCAATTAGTCTACGGTCATGCTATAATTTATAGATAATCAAGCATTAATCATGAATGAAGTATTTGAAAGAAAAAACCTTTTTATCATGCCATTGTTCCTGACTTTTGTCATCAACTTGGTTTTTGTGATTCATATGCATTTGGTTTTTCAAGTCAATTGAATCATCTACAAACAAAAAATTTTAAGTAGAAATTTTTGAAAATTTTCAAACTTTTTCAACGAGTACTTAATCATGAAAACAATTTAAATTTCATCGATTTGTGTAGGTCCAAATTTGATCTTCCTTGCATTCCACCACCTGCGGAAAAGTTTGATCTTTCCTAAGGCCATCAAAGTATGACTGGTTTTGTAGATATCCTCACTTAGCCACGAGAATTTTTGCTAAGCCACCAAAATGTCGCAAAGTGCTCTAAGCGTACAACATGGATCGCTTAGCGGGTCTCCTACAATATTTCATATTACCTGCATTACTTGTTTTAAATTCATCTCCAAACACATCACATATCTTAAGGGAAAATGTCTCAATATTATGTTTTAAACGGTACTCAAGTGTTTTGGACGCTTGGGCATGGCATTTGTTAGAACTACACATAAAAGTTTATAAAAAGACAAATTCTTTAAAACCTAATTAACAAAAAAAACAGAAATAAAAAAACAGATAAAGTTCACAGTTATGGTGGAAGAATGCGGCAAAATATCAATCATCACCATCATCATCATCATCATCATCAACATCATCATCTTCTTCTTCTTCTTCACACTCGACCCATTCTTCTTCTTCCTTTTCACTTTCCTTTTCATCCTCATATTCCTCTTCTTCAGTCTTACTTTTACCATCGCCTCTTCCATTTCAGCTTGCCTTACCTCCCTAATTTTCTGGATAAAATGGCCTACTCATAGCCACTATAGATCACTGATAAAATTCTCCTTTGCAGGTAGATGATCACAGGGACAATGAGGTTCATGCATCCACAGTTCTAATCTACTCATAGAATCACGAATGGAAAGCAAACCCTTTTAGTATACATCATTAATATCCCATGTATGAATAAAGTAGGTGTGAAAATTATGATTCATAAAATCCAAGATTATAGGTTCTTATTAGTGTTGTTGGGGGTGCTACAGGTGGAATGGTTGGACGTCTTTGTTCTCTATGGTTTATTGCCATACAATAACGGTGAACAAAATCTTCATTCATTTTTGTATCAAGGCATCAATGGAAATAGAACATGAGGTCTACTTCAAAAATTTTGAAGAGTCCAATGATCAAACTTTATAAGGCTAAATGAGGTTTTAAAATTGAGTGCACAATCGATTAAATCCTATATGAGATGATTTTATATGTTTATCCCTTTATGGTCAAAATATAATAGATAAGTTGGATCAATTTGAGGGTTGCTGAAGAGGTGTCGAGTTTATGCGTGACATTAGATAACATAAAGGTTAACTACATTTGGGTTTCTGTGGTGAGATTGGATCTTTTGAGTTGGATATGACAATCATCTCTTCCTACTTCATATGTTTCAAATCCAATGCATACGTCAGTTGTGATCCTATCATAATCCCAGTTATTTCTCACAACTCCCCTCGAGAAGGAGTCTACCTCAAGTGGATTTTCCTCGAAAGTGTCTTCTAAGTATTCATGTATGGATTCACTATCATATGAAACTTGTCTTCCTTTTAATCAGGATACCCTTGATATCATGGCATCACCATCTAAGGGTTTAGCATTTGCACATAATACTCTTATAATATCAAGATTAATTTCTTATGGAGGATTAACTCAACCTTGAAGTCACAAACCTCATTTGTTCGCTAAGTGTGCATGTGTTCTTGGCTTAGCGAGGTTAGGTTCTTAACCTTGAAGTTACTTGACCATGAAGTCTTCTTTGACCGAATTTGATCGTTAAGCATGTCTATATTCTTGCTTGGATTAGTGAGTCTTCTTTGTTGGGAAAGTTCCTTAGCAAGGTCTTTATGTTGCTTTGGTGATTTCTTAATTTTTTTTTTATCTCTTTTTAGTTAATTTATAGTTAAATTGTCCAAACAATCATTATCACTTTTCATTGATTGATTCAAGATTTTTAATTGATTACTTATAAAGTAAATTAATAAATATCTATTTATTTAATTATTTTTTTGGCACCTACCGATTCTCTCAATTTATAGTATATAATTTATTATATAAATCTAAGACTAAGTAAAAACAATAACCATAAAAATACAAAATAGAAATACAAAGTGCAACATAGTGAAATTTATCTTATAATAGATTAATCCTTTTTTTCTTTGACTACATTATTTCTTTTATTCAATTTTTAAGAAGTTGCGGCTCCAACATATTTTTATTATGTTATTTAATTTTAAATATATCAATTAAACATAAATTACTAAAATTATATTTATAACATTTTTTTTTGGAAACGAGAAAATAGACGTAAATCTTTAACAAAGAGGTTGTGGTCAATTATGTATAACAATAATAATAAGGAATAAAAAGGATGGGTATTTGCTACTTTTAGAAAGAGAGTGTATACCAAAAAATAATAAAAAAGAAAATAAGTGGTTAGATAATAAGGATAAAATGTGGATAGAAAGATATAGTAAGATATACATAAAATCCTTAAAACCGTTCTCATTGGTTGCATCAAACAACATCATTTCAACCACAAACTCCCACATGTCTTTCTCACCACACATTCATCTCATTTTCATTCCCTACATATCATGTTTCTCTCACCCATTCATTTCACAAATCTCTACTAACAGCTTCTGAGTTAACTAGTAAGGTTTCAACTCGACAACAAGAAGAAAATCATGGCATTGATGGCAGCTACAGCAAGCTCAGCAACTGTTGTTAAGCAAACTCCTTTCCTTGGTCAAAGGAAGAGTGCCAATCCTCTTAGAGATGTTGTTGCCATGGGAACTTCCAAATTCACCATGGTATTTTCACTATGTTAACATATTTACATTGTTGAATTTTCATTAGTCTTTAAACGTGTGGCTCTGATATGATCGATACATGCAATTTATTTTGTGATTGTGAAGGGAAATGATTTGTGGTATGGACCAGACAGAGTGAAATATTTAGGACCATTTTCAGCTCAGACTCCTTCATACTTGACTGGAGAATTCCCTGGTGATTATGGATGGGACACTGCTGGTTTATCTGCTGATCCAGAAGCATTTGCCAAGAACCGGGCTCTTGAGGTTGGTTCATTGGTTACTTTTCATGTTTATAGTAGTTTGTTTGAACCAATCAATATACTAAGTTGTTAGCAAATCCTAGCTTAATTGGCAGAAGCCGATATTGCTAGGTTTGACGTCATCACTAGGGTTCGAACTCGAACTCTGATGATGAGTGTTGTGTGTGAGTTTCTAAATCATGTTGAATAATGAAGGTGATCCATGGAAGATGGGCTATGCTAGGAGCACTAGGATGCATAACACCAGAAGTACTTCAAAAATGGGTTAGAGTTGACTTCAAAGAACCAGTTTGGTTCAAAGCAGGATCACAGATTTTCTCAGAAGGTGGACTAGACTATTTAGGAAACCCTAACCTTGTTCATGCACAAAGTATCTTAGCAGTACTAGGTTTCCAAATTGTTCTAATGGGACTCGTCGAAGGTTTTCGCATCAACGGACTTCCCGATGTCGGAGAAGGCAATGATCTTTACCCTGGTGGGCAATACTTTGATCCTCTTGGTCTTGCCGACGATCCGGTTACTTTCGCCGAGCTTAAAGTGAAGGAGATCAAGAATGGGAGATTGGCTATGTTCTCTATGTTTGGTTTCTTTGTTCAAGCTATTGTGACTGGTAAAGGACCTTTGGAGAATCTGTTGGATCACCTTGATAACCCTGTTGCTAACAATGCTTGGGTTTATGCTACAAAGTTTGTGCCTGGTGCTTAAACATTTGATGTTATCTATGATTGCATTTGTGTGAAGGATGAGACTTGGCATTATTGTATAAATTATGATGTTGATGGTTGTTGGATTAGTGCACTTGTTTGTTTCTTGGTTCTTAAGGACTAAGGTTCATTTTAAAGATGGGAGATCTTTTGTTAATATGTTTTGTTCAAACCAACCAATGAGAAAAGTTATGTCAACATGATTTGTTTAAACCAAGTAACAAGGAAGGCATATAAATGTTATTTGTTGTTGAGAAATTAAATTTTAGAATACAATTTATACTTAAACATGGTCAATTAATAACTTAAATGTTGCAAAAATAGATATGAATCCAAGGGTTGAATCATCTACAAGGATTTTTAAAGTTAGGTAGCTGAGACATACTATAAATGTTTAAGGCTTGAGTTTGATTTTGGGTAAAGGTTTGATTTTGGGTAAAGGTTTGAGTTTGATTTATGATTTATTATAAGTTCTTTTTTTGTCAAATTTAATCTAAAAATTTATTTAAAAGTCTGTTTTATATTAAGATTTCCAAATAGTTTATTTTACCTACTTATTTATCTATTTTTTAATGAATATACATATAATATATATAAATACCGTAGACCTTAAATAAGCATCGGTAGGTCCGTTTGCCATATTTTCATCCCTAATCATAAGTGACCAATTTGTAAAATAAAATAGCCATTCCTAATCATAAGTGACCAATTTGTAAAATAAAATTCTCTTAGAATCGATTTTTTTTCCAATTTCTAATACAATGTTATGTTTCTATCAATACCCTTTAATTAATATTATTTGATTTTCCTTAATCATAAACAATAATTGATTTTGCATTTTAAACATTTTACATGGAAGAAACATTATATCTTAATTATTTTAGTTGTAGATTTATTGAACATTGTTTTACAATTTTGAAAAAATTATCACTAAAAAATTAATGGGTTGAGTAGTGTACTAAGTGGCTCTCTTTAAGACGTTTCGTGGTACTATTAAAACTTCAAAGTTATACAACACAATCACTCAACAACGACGTCTCCAGGATAAAATAGTCAAATTTTATACTATACAATTACACCTTACACGGTGTATAATCAGCCTAGATATACACCCTTTAATGATACAAAGATCAGTGGATTATGGTATGAATGTCAATCGTCTATTTTGTGAGAAAAATAATTGCGTATCTGGTGAAAACCAATTGTATCAAGCACAAGGCATCTAGTAAAAAATTAAGAATAAAAAAGAAATATTATAAGAAAAAGCGGAGACGAGAAAGATTTTGGAATGTGAAAAATCTGGAGTGAAGAGAATAAGATGAGAAGACACCTATTTATAGGTGAAATTATGATCCCGAATGAGAGAATGTATGGGGGAGTGGAGCGGATTCTGCCTAAAATTATTTGTTATGGAACTTGGTCAGCAAGGTGGAAACATGAAAGATAAGGAAAATTGTGGTAACTTTGTCAAAAATTAGGATTACCATTACGGGACAACACATCAATAGTTAATTAATAAATTTTAATTAATATTAATTAATTTTGACCATTTTGGGTACCAAAAAATATGGATCACCCAAGCCAAAACTTGGCCCAAAATTGTGTACCCCTTAGGGCACACCTCAAGAGACAAACCTTCCATATATAAGCACTATTATAGTGTGGTAACCCTCCTATTTGAGACTATAATGAACTTTTTCAAATTAACCTCTAGACACACTAATTCATACTTGTGTTATTTCTTACCAACTTAAAGCGAATAATTCCTTCCTATTACCAACTAATCCTTTTATTTCCAACTATCCCATACTTGAATCTAAAAAAGTGTTTCAGAAGTAACGTCAAATATTTCTAAGAATGTGCATAAACAAATGTGTCTATGATTTGAAATTTTATGTAGCAGGTAGCATTCTGATTCAAGAAAAGTGACATAGTTGTCTTGAAATTTATCTCAGACATTGTTTACTTGTATTTTTAGTAAACAATCACGAGCTTATTCACTTAGGAGATTAAACTCGAAAAAATCTCAAGGATAATTTGTGAAAAAATGTACGAAGAAAATGGTTTGTCACTGTAACTTAAATGTTTGAACGTTAACAAATTGAAGATAAATTTGACCTGAAACAATGCAGAATTACTTTGGAGAAATAAAATAGACGAAGAGCATAATAAATGTCATAAAGTAAATGCTTTGATTGAAAATACTTAACAAAAATTAAAGGGTGGACACAAAATTATACATTATCTCACAAATTGTTTCTCTCTGTAACTTGGGTACTTTAGTTCTATAGAAAATATGTGATATTTGCGACCATGATCCCATATAATGAGTTCGACTTATATACTAATACAATAGTAACCGTCGACAACTGATAGAACCCCGAGATCTTACATGTATCCCACTACTTGGTATCCAACGCTCTAACTTGCTTCCACGCGTCTTTAATGATAAAACTACTAAAAACCATTCATCATGCTGATAACTGCTTTGAACCTCTTAATTGCCTTTGTCGAGAGTCTTTGGTCGACTCTTATAGTGTTGCTGAGACATCTTCACATCACCTAATCTTTGGACTTTAGAATATCATAAGTCCCCAATATCTGATGGACGTGTCAAACTTGACCCTTATCGAAGTGGTGATTTATGTAACCCATTTCAAGATTCTCAACATGTTTTAAAGAGAGGATAATCCTAATCTTATGGATTTGTTCTGGGACTCCTCCAAACCAATATTTATGGATATTAAAACACCCTATATTTCGAATCATTTGATAGGTTAGTCGAACCATCTTAGTCGAAATAGTTAGTATGTCGAAGCCTTTCGTTAAGTCTTTTATACTTAGAATTTTCCAAAATGATGATTCTCATTCTTTATTAACTTCTTCAGCTAAAACTTTCATGCTAACAGACATCAAACTTGCACATAAACTTTTAGGTTGGGTTACCATCATGAGCAACTCACTTCTCTATAGGCATTAGTCTCGTCTTCTTGGATGTATTATGGACTTTCTCTCTAACTAATCATTTCATCAAAGGATCTGCTAAATTTCATCAGTGTGCATATGATTCACTCTTATAGCTCCTTTAAAGACATCATCTCTAACAGTGTTATTCTTCTTTCTTATTTGACGTCTCTTACCATTATAATAAAGGTTCTTAATTTTTGTAATAGTCGTTGTACTATCGTAGTGGATCAACACAACTGGCATAAATATTTTCCATAAAGGGATCTCAGCTGGCAAACATCTTAACCAATTTACTTCTTCATTAGCAGTCGTTAATGCTATAATTTCATACTTCATCCTGGACTGGGCAAAATAGTTTATTTCTTTGATTTCTAAGATACATCTTCTCTAGCTATAGTGAATATATAGCCACTAGTTTCTTTTGAATCATATTATAAGGTGTTATAATCTGAATCATTGTATCATTCAAGTACAGTAGGAAATTTTTGATAATGTAAATTGATATTCATGGTCCTCTTAAGGTATCACATGAATCTCTCAATGGTTTGCAATGCTTATTACTCAGTCTACTTGTAAACCTTCACAATAATCCTACGACATATGAAATGTTGAGTCTAGTACAACCAGTGGCATACCTAAGATTGTCAATGATGTTTGCATACTCATTTTTTCTAACACTATCATCAGTGTTCTTAAATAGTTTTACACTTAGATTGTATGGTGCGCAAGCAAGTTTATAGTCAAAATATTTATATTTATTTAAGATCTTATCCATATAGTGCAATTGATCCAAAACAACTTCCTTCTCAGATCTAGTGATCATGATTATGAGAATTATAGTGGCTTATTTGGGGTCTTTCATATCAAAGTCGTTGCACAATAATGATTTCACATCATTAACGGAGTGAATGTTTTATCCAAATATGAGTAAGTTGTCTACATAAGACATGTGATAATGCAAATGTCATTCACATATTTGTAATAAATGCATTTGTCACTTTCGTTCACTTTGTACCCATTTAATATCATTAAGTTATCAAATTTTTCATGTCATTTCTTTAGAGCTTCTTTTAAACCATACAAATATTTATCTAACTTATAGACATTGTTTTCTTGCCCACGAATCACAAACCCTTCAATTGGTCCATATAGATTTCTTTTTCTAAGTCACCATTTAAAAACGGTTGTAATATCCATTTGGTGCAAGATTAAGTTATAATTAGAAGCAGTTAAAATCAATATCTTAATGGATGTAATTGTAGTGATTGGAGAAAAATTATCGAAAGAAAACTATATTTTCTCTTTACCTAAAACATTTGCCTATAAGGTGAGTCTTGTACTTAGCAACTGTTCCGTCAAGTTTTAGTTTATTTTTCAAAACTTATTTACAACCTATTGATTTTCAACTAGGAGGAGAGTATACTAAGTGACATGTCATCTTTGATTCTAGAAAATCTATCTCATCGTTAATAGCTTCTTGCCACAAATCAGCATCCAGAGATGACAAGGCTTCCTGAAGATTTGTAGGATCTTTTTCTATTATATAAGTCGCATAATCTGGCATATAGTATTTAGAAACTTACTCTTGTATATTTTTCCAAGATTTATCTCTACTTTGTAGTTGCTTTCGGTGCTTCTTATCATAGAAATTTGATTCGATTCAGAGTCTCCACTATTTCTCGATTTGAAAGAAGATTTATCTTCATAGAATTAAACATCATTTGATTCTATTATCATTTTAAAATTTAGTCCATAAAACTTATACGCCTTATTCTTTGTTATGTATCCAATGAATACACATTAATAGGCTCTACTAGCGGGTTTAGCACGCTTCAGATCGGAATCATTACATACGCCAGACATACCTGAATTCTAAAGTAAGATAAGTTTGTTTGCATTTTCTTCAATGTCTCATAAGGAGATATCTTATTTATATACTTGGAAACTCTGTTCAGGACATATCAAACACTCAATAAAAGTTTTTCCCGCCAATGAGATGCAACACCAAAATTTAATATAATAGCAACGACTAGTTCAGGAAGATTTATATTCTTTCTTTATATTTTACCATTCATTCCATGAGAATATGGTGCAGTCGTTTTATGAACAATTCCATGTTGTTTATAAAATTCATTAAATAAATTGGAATCATATTCCGTTCCTATATCACTACGAAGTTTCTTAATCTTCTTACTAAATTGAGTTTCAATATCTTTCACATGAACCTTAAACATGTCAAGCACTTCAAATTTATTCTGCAATAGGTATTCATAAGTATAATCAGAGAAATTGTCAATAAAAGTGATGAAATAATGTTAACTATTTCTAGTTAAAGTTCCAGCTAGTTCACATATGTCAGAGTCTATAAGATCTAAGGAATCGGAATCTCTAATCATTGATTTATGTGAAGTCTTTGTTACTTTAGCTCGATGGAAATAATCACATTTTTATAATTTATTGACATTTAGTTTTGGGATTAGGCTTAAATTACGTAAATTATCAACAATACGCTTATTAACGTGACATAGTATAGCATGACAAACATTAAAATCACACAAGGAGTAAACAGAAGGAGAACTTTTATTCAATTCAACTTAAACTTAAACATGTCAATAGTGGCGTATCCTTTCACAACAAAAATGTTATTCTTAGTAATGTTGTACAAATATGTCCTATAGACTAACTAGACCCTTCCTTATTCAAAAGATTTCCAGAAACAAGATTCTTTATAATCTCAGGAGCATGTATGACATCTTTTAGATTAAAGTCTTTTCGAAGGTGAAATTCAGCTCCACGTCTCTTATTCTAGCAAGATTAGTGGTGTGAGCATCTTCCAACAACACTTTCTTATCTTCAGCATTCGTGTATATTTTGAAAATATCATGATCATAATAGACATAGCGATAGGCGGATGTGTCTATCCACTAACCATTAGAGTCACCAACCACGTTGATTTAAGTGGTCATGACAATAAATTTCTCATCAATCATGTTAACATGTGCACTAGATCCAACAATAGGTCTAGGACAATTCTTACATCTCTTATCCATATGACTCAGTTTTCCACAAAGAAAATAAGTGAAAACATGAGCTCATTTCTTTGAAGTAATGGATGTTGCATATAAATTGGAGCAGTTTGGACCCTTTACGGGTTTCCTTTCTTAATTTGGCTCACAATATTGTGGTTTTGATTCTTTAATGGTTTGTCATATGGCTTTCGAATTGCCCTGAATTTCTTTTTGTTGTTTGAAACAACCAAAACTTCATTTTTTTTATCTTGTCTCCGAGATTCTTTTTCAATTCAGAGGCGAGTAATCAGATTTGCAATTGAAAATTCTTCTGTTCTGTGGAAAAGCAAGTTTTTAAAATCTTTTCAGCCTAAGAAAAATTTGTCAATTATAACAACAACTTGAAATTTTTCATTTAAGGGCGTGCCTTCGGTTATGATATAGTGAGCTATCTTTTGAAATTCCTGACATTGAGCTTCCACGAATCCTTCATGTACCATTTGTTATTTCTGGTAGTGGCTAACAACATATTTCTTTGCTCCAACATCTTTGGTGTCATACTTCTTTTTACAGAATCTTCCAAATATGTTCTCCAGTATCAAAATTATTGTAATGATCATACAGATCGTCTGTCTGTCCATTCAAAGTGTGATCTTTGCAGAGATATTCATTTTCTTTCCATAAGACAATTTCTTCCTGAGTTGTAAATTGTTCGCTTTAATCTGTATCCCAGATTCAGTTTCAGGAGAACTAATTGTTCCACCTAAATTCACATATTTCTTGTCATTAATTTGTTTGGTTGATCCAAAATGAGCAACAAGAATGTCATCGGTGAGAACGTTGGCAACTTTTTTAAGGTTGAGACAATTGCAACTTTTGTTGCCGGCATTTGAAACGACTTCCCATAAACTTGAGCGATTTGTTAGAGACAGCAGTGGCAGAAATATCAATAAATTCTTCGGTAGCCATGGCAATTTAAAAACGCCTTAAAATTATTGTTTCATCATGGTTAAGAAAAAATTGTCATTGGAGAAATTATCAATCGAGTCACAGACTAGGTCGCTCTTTTTAAAACGTTTTGCGGCACTATCCAAAATTATGCAAAGCAATCACTCAATTATGAAGCCTCAAAAATAAAATAAAGTAAATATATATTTTACGATTACTACTTGCACAATTGATCTAAAAATACACTTTCTGATACAAAGACCAGTCAATTATGATATAAATATAAATCGTGTATATGGTGAAAACAAGTTGTGACCGCAAGGCAGCAAGTCAAAAACTAAGAACATAAAAGAGAAGTTATAATATAAAATGAAAACAAGAGAGAGGAGAAAGATTTTGGAATGTGAAAATCTATAGTGAAAATAATAAAATAGAAATGTTTGTATTTATAGATGGCATTCTAACACATCTGAGAAAGTGGGACAGATCCAGCCCAAAACTAGTCATTATAAAACTTTGTCAACAAGGCAACATGAAAAATTATAAAACTTTGTCAACAAGGCAACATGAAAAAGTGGAAGGCAAAGAAAATAGTGGTAACTTGGTTTAAAATTAAGGTAATTTTCACTATTTTGAGTTACCAAAAAAATAATAGATCACCCCAATCCAAGTCGATCGATGGCAGAAAATAATTTAAAATTAAGGTAATTTTCACTATTTCGAGTTACCAAAAAATAATAGATCATCTAAATCCAAGTCCATCGACGATAGCATTAATAAATGTTGTATCCCACCAATTCGAAATTTTAATGAAAAATTTCAAATTCACATTTACACACCAACTCATATTTGTACTTATTTCTTACCAATTTAACCAACACATATTTGATCTTATTTCTTACTACCAATTTAAAACAATTACTTCAAATTTTCCACTAATCCTTTGATTTCCAACATCAAATAATTATGTATCGGATTAATATATAATTCAGATACATTATTAATCCGATCATGCAATGTCATCTTATGTTTATAACTCTGATATCATGCAGTTATCATCTTACTAAAAGGGGGAAAAAGTACTGATTTGTTAGATAATTTACATCATTTCTCCTAATTACAGATTCAAAACTTTACATGTAGAGTAAATATATAAACAAAACATTGGGAAATCATCAACCACCTTCTATTGGCATTTCTTTCTCAATCTAAACTAATATTCAGTACAAGTAGGTAGCAATTCATCCGGTGTGGGCACGAACACATAAAACACAATTGAGATTACAAAATTGACAACTCAAGCCTCCTCTTCTTTCCCCTTAATAAGGTAAGAAGTCAGGTGAGCTTTACAAAAATTTATCTTGATAGAGAATTCTAAATAAAGAACAAAGAACAAAAATGTAAATAAGTAGACTATTAGGACGTAGGATGATAGGTATAAATGATCATTAAAGGTTGTGCAACTATGCAACAAAGCTGGTCTTCAACCATTGACGCCACCTTAAAGATCAAGCAAGATCTCTAGGAAATCAAATGCCATTTACATTTGTGTTAAGGCTACTACCGACGTCCTCCTCTGCCATGCCCACGGCCCCCTCTACCACGTCCACGACCACCACCGCGACCACGACCACGGCCGTTAAACCCTGATCCCTGGGGCTTCAGCCCCAATGATTGAACTCCCCTCTTTTTCCGGGGTTCCACTTTAACTCCGTCATCTTCGTTGTAGGATGCTTTGTTTCTTGAAGTGAAGGTTATTTCCCGTGATCCTCCAGGACCCTGCTTAACACCGCGTGGAATGTTAGAGGTTCTTCTGTCATCTTTGAGAGCTGCCACTCTATCTCCCATAGGAAGTGATTCCTCAGCTGCAAGTGATTTTTGGCTCCAGAATGCCTCTGCATGCTGCTCATTCTTAATTTCATACATCCTACACAGTATGTGACAATGGTTAGACATCTAACACTCAAAAAGATACAACAATAACAATCAAGCTTTAATAATTCTATCCAAATTATTAATCTCTAAATTTTAATAATTTTTCCAAATTTTCTTTACTATAGAGAATCTACTACACGTCTTCTTTCTACGTGACCAAACCACCTAGCCAGGTTTTCACCATCTTTGTTGTCAGTTCTAATCATATTGTCTAGTCTTACCATGCAACGCAACATCCACATTTCTGACACGTTTACTTTATTAAAGAGCAAAATTAAGATACTCCACATTATTAACGTGCAGAAAATAATATACAAAATCTCCCGTTTAAGAAAATCGATGTCATTTATTACAGAAACTCTAAAATTCACCTAATAATATGATAAATAAACACATTTACCTACTATAATAGGAAAAGGAACCATACAAATTGGTAACATATTCTCACCTTGGAACTCGAGTTTTCTCATTTGTTTTATTTGCAGGTTCATCTTCAGATGATGCATCATCCTCACCTAGACTTCGATCGTCATCAGACACAGGTTCAAAATGCTCTGTTAACAAGGATGTTTGCTTTTTAGCACCCATGGGATGCAAAGCCAGATATTCTTCAGAGTTCTCATTAATCTCAAATTCCTGAAGCCAAATGTGAAGTAATAATTGTTAAGAGAGAAATGTGCCTCATTTAAAGGTAACATTAAATGAAACTGAGTAATAACCAACGCAAGCTACACATGATATTTTATAAGCAAAAATTGCAATAGATCACTAATTAGGACTACATGAGATTTAAAGTAAATCCCATCCAGCCTGTTGGAAAAGGGGATGTTGCATTAGGAGTGGTGGTTTGAAACCTTCACTTTTCAGGATAGAAAAGGGCCGAGAGTCGAACAATTAAAAAGGCTAAAAATCCCAACACATTTCAGATCACAGTACCTCATTTGTAAATAGATCTTTAAATCTGTCATCTTCAAGATCTTGCATGCTGATCCCTTTCTTTTTCTTGGATGATTTTTTAGTTTCATTCTCCTCGACATCATCTCTCTTCTCATTTTCAGTATCTTCAGTTTCAAAGAGGCGAGCTGCAAGGGTCCGATTAACTTTGGGTAATTTTCTCTTGATCTGCAAGAAAAGTGATTGATGCATTTCATGGATTAATATTTCATTATAAACCACTAAATCACCCTTAACTATGTAAAATATGAATAGAAAACTAAAATGCTTAGTAAAGCAGTCAACCGTAATTCTTGAGGCCCGTTCAGCTTCTAATTTGTCTCGCTTGTGCTGTTCATAATAAGCTTCGAATTCAAAAGGATCCGCCAAAGTTTTTGCCTACAAGATTGATATGTCATATACGAGAACAAAAGCAGAATCTAGGTCTGGCAATAACTAAGAACAACCATTATGGCGTTTTTCTAATCAAGCAAGATATAGTAGATTGTTCATAAAGGTAAAGATTTATCAAAATAACAGGAGAGTATACAAAGCAGTGGATCCATCTGATATCCTCTAAAACATAAAAAACATAATGAAACACAAGGAGAAAAAAAGTTATCTAATCTTCCATTTTGTTACTAAAGCACATTATTCACTGTGACAAATCCAAGCCCAACACTCCACATCCAAATAAAATCTACATGCCGTTCAAAAGTCATTTGATATACAGTAAAACACTTGAAAGTTAATAAGACAGACTGAAATAAAATTTAAAAAACAAATAAATTAATCGTATTGATCCTACATTACAAAAATCGGTAGAAAACTCAGGCTAAAAACTGCTGTTGTTATGTGATCAACACTCAAGAATGCAATCTAGGAATCTAGACCAGCTTCACATATTACGAGTCTCCATAGTTGTTAATGATCCAGCAGGTCAGACCAATTGTTACGGTTCTTTTTAGCAAGAACACTAGAGAAAGGGAGTTCAGTTTATTCGTCTCTTTAGTTTCTTTGATATAAAAGTAAAAGATACATTGACGAAGATACTCCCCTACACTAGAAAATATTCCAATCAAAGCCAAATATCCTTTCTAAGGAAACTTTTACTTATAGGTTCCCTACTCCCTTATCAACCTAGATATTGATTAACAAACTAGTGGAGAACTAAAATCAGGAAATATATAACCACCTAACTCAAAAGGTAGTCAAATCATATTTCTTCTTTGATAGACTAGCAAAAGCCTTTTGCTATTGCTCTATTTTTAACTATCCTAACAATATACTTTCATTAAGCTTGTAAATACTTTTTTAGAAACTTCATTTCATAGAAAATTTGGCGAAAGACTGAAGATGCTTAAAAATAGGGAAAAAATAATAACAAATAAAGTTCACAGCATTTCAGGCACTCGTGAAATATGTCTACATGAATAAGAAAATATGTCAAAGACAACCTACCTTTTTGTATAATGCATAATTAATAAAGAAGCCGTGCATGCAAGCTCTAAGTACATTGGTGCCAATCAGATGTGTCAAATTTAACCTGTCAAGCTCCTCCTTGGTTAAAAATTGGTAATTATCATAAATAGTTGTTTGTCCACTCATTTCTAGCTCCTCCTGTAAAAATAGTCATGATGTCAATAAACAAAAGAGAGTGTAGTGTAATAGAATACCGAAGCAATTATGATCATACTGTGAAATTTTCTAGAGAAGAACACCACTTGGGAGCAGGTCCCAGGGATGGTATGAAGTAAGATGGTATTTGGCTAGAGTCCAAGGCCAACAGGATCAAACCACTACCAGGAAATGTACACACGTCATTTATTGCTCCTGTTGTCGGTTCAATGCTGGTTAAGCCTTCTCCCTGAAAACAGATTACAACCGGTCATATGACAACCAATGGTAATGAACACAGAATATAAATGCTGCAATTGCGCTTGGGAAGGCAATTCTGAAAGGGAATTGGGTATTTTGGGGTCTCCAATTCCCATATCAAATCGTATAGGATGCTCGGTGGAGTATTTAAGTGGCTTGGTTCTTCTCCCTTGATAGCTAATTTCTAAGGGAGGTGTCTCCACAAGTGTTTAGATACTTATCACCTTCCAAGCCCATCTAAACATAACAAGCATGAATTTACAATTTAGTGCAGATATTGCAAACACATTATTTATAAAAAATATGTTGCAAGTAACAAGTGAGTAAACCACAATATGAAGGTACTTTTGACTTGAACATAATTATTATAATCTTCCAAAAAGGATTTTCGTACTACTTTACAGATAATAGCTTACTAGTTTGGTAGTCAAATTTAACTTATCCGCTGCTACATGGTTATAGAAGCTACAAATTTTGTCAAGAGTTTGAACAGGTTTCCTATCATAAAACATAACATTATAACAGAACCAGTACAATTCAGTTAAGGCGGTTAACTGCTTCTCAGAAACAGAGTTGCTCTATTCTCTTTCTCCTTTTCCTACTTTCATTTTCTCATGGTTTCCAGCATTTTCTCAGTGGTTCTTAATTTCCAACACTAGTTAGTAAAACTTGCACACAATAACATACTAAGATCATGTTTTTACAGTCTGACATGTTCCAACAATTATCTCCAAAAGATAGGATATGTTAAGCTAGATATTCCAAACATCCATCATCTTTTTAAAAACAGTCATTCAATGTTCCTATGAATTATTATATTATATAGAACACTTGAAAATTACCGTGTCTTTCAGCACTATTAATATTTCTTTCTCCTAACAGAATGTATATGACTAATAAAAACAGACACTAGAACAAGCAAACTTAATGAATGAAAATTGAAAACAATCATGCCCAAGGGGTAGAGATAAATTTGGAGGTGTTGAACTGTCAGTCAGAAAATATGAGACAGGAGCCATTTCACCTACCGTGTCAGGATCCCATATCCTAACAACATGATTATCACTAGTAATCAACATTGGTCGTTCGAAGTTAAGAGTCCGATGCCACTTAATGTCCAATATGGGGCTGCCATACCTGTATGGCAATTTTTAACCAACAAACCGTCAATACACACATACAAATAGATCACAAACATATCGCTAAAATGAGGATGCCAACTTACATATGATCCTGTATTCGTACAGGAAGTGATGAGCGCAAGTCGTAGATGAGAACCTGCATGTGCAATATTAAATGTAAATAATAACCATGTTGAAACGGGGAAATATAACCATGGAGATTTAGTTTAGCAAGTGACGTTGTGAATCTGTGACACCACGACCATTACAAAAAATACAGAAAACTTTTCTATATTCTATCCTGCCACGACAAGTTATCTTATCTCCAGTTTGTGATCATGGCTTAAATCAGCTATATGTCTGCAAAGACTGTAAGTCCTTATCACTTCTAAACAAGAAAAAACATGAACTTATGGGTTGTGTAAGGCATAATAGCTTATCTTCTCTGACTGTGTGGGTTCTCTTTGAAATTCAACCAACATTAGTGCCTATATCATACCACCTGTTAGAGATATAACAGCATTTGTGGCCTCCACCCAACAACTCAGAGTTTCAGTAGACTTAGCACATGACACAGTAGTTGGTATTGAAGTTTCTAATGCCAATGATCTACAGTTTTGAATGTTTGGTGCCTAACTGCTAATAATTAAATTCCGGCATAAGGAAGAGTAGGCTTACTGCTTATGCACTATTCATACTTAAAGCCCAGAGGCTCTTGTATGAGGGGCATATTCGTTTATAATTAAAAAAGATATTTTCATATAAAATAATCTGATTAAGTTTTAGAGATTTTTAACTAAAGCAGAAACAAATTTGTGTATTTTACAATTAACTACTTAAATATTCCCTCTCATCTATCACACTAATTAAAATCAGATTATTTCTCAAAGGCTACTCGAAATAGTTCTCATTAAAACCAGACTTCAGATTTAATTTAGATTCTAATTATTTCAAAAACTTGAAACAAACATGAAAAAATCCTAAAAAATCATTATTTTATTAAAAAGTGGTTTTCATACAAGTAAAGGTAACATTGAGCAAGGTATTTCCATTATAATAGAGATTGCTAGCCAAAGCTAAAATATGCACTAACAAGGGGATTTCTACTTTAATGGTTTGAGGCCACACATTGAGCAAGTTTGGACATGCATAGATGACTGGTCTCCGTGCACTTCAATACACTTGACTAGAAATAAATCAGCTGAAAAGGTCGGCTTATTTCTGTCAATCTCTAGAAGATATTGAAAGGGTCAGAGAAATATTGAAATTCCTCAAGGACACCATACATCATGGCCACATGCTGCAACCTGTCAATCCACACCGGCCTATATGACTGATCTACTGTGAAGCATCCTTTGCAATAGGTATCAGATATGGATGACAGACATTTCACATTAAAATCTAGTATTTACTCGGGCAACCCAAAATACCCAATCTACTTACTATGGTCCAAAAAGCAAGCACTTGTTCTAATTAAAACTAAGCTTACAGAGCTGTAAATGCCTATCCCCGTCCAATCATCTACTGTGATAACCTTAGCACGGCATCCCTATCGCATACACCAGCGCCACATTCCTGAACTAAGTACATGGAACTAAGACCTTTTCCTTGTTGGAGAAAAGATGCCACTCAAAAGGTCACATCCTAGCTCGAGTTTGGTAAGCTCACACTATCCAAAACAATCTTATTTATACAGGTTTGATGACATGCAGGACAAACTCGGTGATTTATGATTCTCCTTGATTTACCCACCTTGAGTTTCAAGGAGAAGGGCTCTACATATCACTTGCTTTGTTAGAACTCCGAACTGAACTAACAAAATTTTCCTTCTCATTCTATCACTTTATCTTGACTTCTCTCACTTCAATCTTCTCAAACAAAACCGTCCTTTCTTTATATCACCTTCTCTAGATTTCTTTGGCTATTGAACTATAATATACTGCAACAAAAATAGCACCTTACCTTTCCTGCACTACTTCCAACAGCCATTAAGAAGCCCCCATCACCATCAAACTCTAAAGCTGTGACCTCCTACAAAATATAGAAAGTTAGATGTCAATTACAAAACAAAATTTACAAAGAAATGTAAATCCTCAGATTCATTTATGACATGTAAACAAGAGAAAGTTAGATGTTTCCAGACCAAATGGAACTTCTAAAAGCACATAAATGGTTAGCGGCCACGTACACAAGATTGTGATTCATCACATTTTCCTAATAATAGTTTCAGCCCTTCCAGTGTAAATAATCATATTATCATAACTTCTTACATTGAATATATGGCTAAAAAGAAATAATTTACTATAACTTTAGTATATATAGTACAAATTATGTAATTGTAATTAAATAATTATAATATCAGTCTTCCTACTACACACTAAAACACTATCTTAGTTTTGGATCAGCCAGCTTCTCTGCACCGCTTTCCGGGATCAACAACTTAGGACTCAAAATAGTCTACTGTGATAGAGAACAAATGCTACCTGGTCAACATCACCACTAGGTCCAACAGCATCAATTCTGCCAACAGAAGATCTCACACGTGTGTCAAAGCATTCCACGGCACCATCTTCACCACCACAGGCAACTAACCCATGAAGCTTGCTAAAATTCAGGTAAGATTTAAGTTCCACTAATTCAATACAGGGTACATAAACAAATATGCAAAGCTTTTATAAATGAAGAAAATAAAGCAGGATAAATCAGTATTTAAGTTCCACTACTTACCTTCGACAAACTACATTCAATGCGGGGGATTGAGTGTTAAGGGAGGAGAGAAATCGCCCCTGACAAGTAAGAAAAATAGGCAAACATTTACATGAAAAATCAAATATGTTTTCTTTTCTAAAAGAGATATGCAGATTACAAGACAGAGAACAAAAGCTGTCATGTATTATTAGCATTCATTGCTACTAGCTGTAATTTTTCTGTTATTCTTTCAAGGTTAATTCTAGAATGTTTTGCCAGTGTGGGAGCTTGTGATAGGAGCAGTTACAACGGCTCACTCAGTTAGTTACGGGGGTGTAGATTAACCCCTTTGATTGGTGATGTCCAAAGAGTCTATTCTTGTAATAGGAGCAGTTACAACAACTCACTCAGAAAAGCTTAGTAGGGTCTATTCCAAATTATCAATAAAATTGATTAAAAATAATTTAAACATGGAGTTAAATTTAAAGGATAATCATACAACAGCTTTCCATTTCTAATATTATCTTTTACCCCAAAATTCCAGATCATCTATGAAAATAATTAAAAGATAATTTAAACACGGAATTACATTTTAAGGATGATTATTAAAACAGGGTTCCATATTTAATTATTACTTTTGAACCAAAATTCAACTAAACTGAAAAAACATTTGTATGATACTGATGATGCTATAATAATAGCAAGTTAAAAGCTAAACACCTGCTCTAAGTTAATTCTGTACAGATCCGGGGAAGAGGCGGCACAAAGCAAGTCACAAGACCAATCGTCATAAGTAATATCCCTTCCCATCCTGTCATAAGAGAACATCAAGCAGTGTTACTGCACTTGTGAAAGTTGACCCCCAAGAAATCTGATTTAATCAAGGTTGGGTAAAGTGCCATGCATGTTTATCCAAATAATCAGTTGCAGCTACTCATAAGAAAACTGGAAATAGATGAAGAAATGCATTGACCAAGTATTACAAAGGAAATTATTTTGAAAGTATGGGCTAATAATTTCTATTGGATGATATTTTAAGTAAAGTGACTTAAGTTAACAGCAATATACATATACTACTCCATAATATGAGGAATTTTGAACGTCCATAGTTTCCAACTGATATAACCATGAAGTGCAGCACAGCAGAATCAAAACCATTATATAATGAGGAATTGATTTCTACACAAATGGTCATAACTAAATTATCAAAGTAACTACTAGGTACTAATTACTGCAGAACAAACATACACTTTGCAGTAGACCAAGCTTCTAACTAAGTACTTTCAAAATCTTTCATAGAGGGATAAGAAAATCCAATCCACAACTTACTATTTTTCTATAATTCTGTAATTGGACCCACAGTAAAAGAAAAATTCAGGATAATAAATCATAATCCGGAGGAAAGGCATTATTATATGCAACTAGCATATCAAAAGAAAAATCACAACCAAATACTGAAATATAACATCCAAATAACAGTCTTTATTATATATAAACAAATAATCCTGATAAATGTGTTATGGCTTTAAAGCTCTTTGTATCTGTACAAATTTATCACACCATGTGAATTTAGAACTTAGAATGTGTACAGTATCTATAAGCCGCAATATCCTAATTTTTTATTACAAAAGGACTATAGACGGTGATCAGAAAAATAGCAAGGTTGAGCCAAAAAAAATAGCTAGTCCTTCAGATAGATAATCAAGTAAGAATAATAATATTAATAAGGGGTTAATTATAAGCAAAGAGAATTTTAGCCAATATGAACCATGTGGCCTTATCTACATCCAACACGTCCTTATGTGATTTTTTCACATTAAATTCTCCAAAACTTCAAGAATATTTAGCAAATTGGGAAGAGTATTTCCAAGTCTTCCCAAAAATAAAAACTTTGAACTGGGCCATCCTGACTAGGGAAACATGTTAGATCTACTATGAAAATGACAGCCCTACTCTAAATTGCTAGATCGGTTATTTAATGCAAATAGGCTTTTTTTTGTTTTTGTCGTGCATTCTTAATAGCCTGTTTTTTATAAATCATATCCATTCTTCCTCTTCTGACAATTAAGTTCTTCCTTCCATTTTATTTCCTTAAGAACCATAGTTCGATATTGCCTACCATACTTTTGGATGTACTTGTTTTGTTCACGATCTTTCCCACCTTTAAGTTTGAGCTATCAAACGTGGTTTTGTTCGATATTCCAAATTAGAAAGAAAAAATACCACTATTATGCTCCATTCATTATTGCTACAACATCCGTATACATCGTATCCTTTGAAGAAACTCCATATTTCACATCTTCCTTGAAAGAGTATAACTCTTATAATGTTCCACCTGTTTCAAACTTCGGCCCATTTCATTCTATTAAGCAAGAGCCAACTTCCCCTTTCAGCCTCCATTTAAGTTGCTCCTGGAAAACTTTGATTCACGTCCTTTCCACAAGGTTCTTGATCCAAAAATGGAGGAAGCTCACCACAAAGTAAAAATGTACTATTCAATCAGCACTGGCTACTACAGGTCTTCATAAAATCAATATCAAGTAACCCATTGCTCATAGAAAACGTACTTTATAACTCAGAATCCTCATATACTTATTTATAATTTCTCAAGTTATCATTGTTCATCCACAAATAAGAGAATATGTAATAAACAAATTCACCCCCTTCAGTCTATAATGGCCAAGTTCAGTACAAAAACTAATTAATTAGACATTTGTATGGTAATTGACTTCAATATTAACATCTTTAGTGTATATGAAACCTAGATGCTCCACAAAACCCGTCCGTGTGATAATTAACTTTTTTTTTGGGCATAAAACAGACTTCATATTTCAAGAGCAAAATATATTATAGATACATAAAGCCTAAGGAAAAAAAAACCTTGGTATTCGCAAACTGTAGTGCTTTCCATATTTTGCATGTAGATTAACAGAGCGGTCAGCACATAAAAATGCAAGTTTTGAATAGTCATCAGATAAAACCTACACCAGAAAAATATTAAGTTATCAAATAAGAAGATTAAATATATACATAGGAAAACTCAAGTCAACTACCTAATTCATTTGTAAAGGATTTCTTGCCAACACAGACGAAACATTAATATTAATATCAATATAAATGAAATGAAGCACAAAAACAATTGGAATATAACTTTACTTGACATATGAGAACTGCAAGAATACGAGTCTGCCTATAAATTAAAAATAAGAGATGGATTTAAAAGTGCATCATACAAACTTTTGAATAGAACATTTAACACCATAGTTATTAAAAAAACTATGTAGAAGAATGATTATAGGACTCAAGCCTGATATACATGAAACCATATCAGAAGAAGATAAAAGTGAATGGAGATAACAAACTTTATAAATTTGATACTGGAAACTTTTCTAGACAAATCACATAACAAGTTTCCTTAATTTAGAAGTAATGGTGAACAAGAACAGCAGTATGCCAGTATCTATAAACAAAATGTATATACTCTGAAGTTTACATCACAAGCAGCTCAGATATAAACACAACTTAAATCACATCAATGTAGAACTGGCAACTAATGCCACAGGAACCAATTCAGTAATTATTTTGAATTAAAGCTTATGAAAGTACCTGAAAATCAATGATCTCTGAATCCAAATGTCTTTCAAACTTTAGTCCCAACTCCCTGACCTCATACACTTTTACTTGCGGCGGATATATACCTTCAATATTGAATCAACATGAATGTCATAACTTTTGATTTAATACATATCATTCCTAAATTACCACAATATATATGGTTTCATCAAATCAAATACTCAACAAATGCAGCATATTGGGGAGCAAATTTCCATATCCTACACAAAATCAAGTAACAGAGCTGAATTAATCACTACTAGTTCACCTGAAGCTATGATAAACTCGCCATCAGGAGTTGCTTTAATCTTTGTTGTTGCAGTAGTGAACCTCAAGTCTTCAATAAGTTGCACATTTTGAGTATAACCTAACGAAAAACGAAAACAAAACAAACAATGAATAACAGAAAAGGAAAAGGAAAAGAGCAACCAAACTGAAAAAGGCGAAGAGAAGTACTTTTGACAGGGCGGTGAGATTGCTGCTTCTTGGTTGGAACCCATGAAGCAAGTGAGGGTTGCTGCGAAGCGATTGTATACATTTTAACACCGTTAATAGATGACGACTTGATACCGCCATCGCGAGTCGCCATGGCTGCTGCCGGAGAAGATTCAACGGCGGTGAGTGGCGGCGTTCGGTTTTTAAGGGCGTAGGTGTGAGTGAGAGATGAATGATTTCTGTCTGATAATTATTAGGGCCGGTTGGTTAAACTTTGTTCGTCTGGGTTACCACTGACCCGTGCAACTAACCCGAATTCTAAATGGGCTTTCGTGTTGCTTTATATTGTATATTTTATTTAACTAAACAATTAAATTCTTAAATTATTTTATTTTTACTTTATTTTTTAATGTCTGTGAAATAGATAAAAAATTAAGATGATATATATATATATATATATATATATATATATATATATATATATATATATATATATATATATATATATATATATATATATATATATATATATATATATATATATATATATATATATATATATATATATATATATATATATATATATATATATATATATATATATATATATATATATATATATATATATATATATATTATATTTGTTCACGTTTTATTTTTATTGCTTTATTTTTCAAATAATTTAGACTATAATTTGTGGAGTGTATTATGTTTACACATAAAACTATTAAAATGGATTATTCAACACTAAATAGATGAATTCTAATTGGTTTTAAGCATTATAAATCCAAACTAAACAAATTTGTTGTAATATGAGTTTGACATATTTTATTTGAGTTTGTCTCTATGGATGCTAGTTACATGTCAATTTTCTAATATAAAAATATAAAATATTTTTTATGATATTTATTATAAAAATATATATATATATATATTTTTCTGATAAGATTCATCAAAAATAATATGTAATGACTCTTCAATAGTAAGTAATCTTTTATTATAGGTTTTGCTTGACTAAGAGTGTCTAAGAAAGATACCTTTCTTAGCTTTCGAATCAAATTTTTCAATATTGTCTTTATCATTGTTCAATACAAAACACTTACATCTGAAGACATGAAGATGTGATAAATTTGGTTTTTGTGCTCTACAACATCATTTTGTTGTAGAGCCCTTGGAGGGGGAAAATTATGTTCAATGATATATTTATCACTATAATCCTCAAAGAGGTGGTTTTCAAATTCACATTTATGATTGCTTTGAATTAAAACCATGTTTAAACTCATTTTATTTTGGGACAACTTTGTAAAACGTGTGAAAGCTTAAAAGTCTCATCTTTACTTTGCAAAAAGATTGTCCAACAAAATCTAGAATAATCTTCTATAATAACAAAACCATAGTAATTACCACCTAAGTTTTTTATCCTTGAAGGATCAAAAAGATCCATATGGAGAAGCTCAAGAGGTCTATAAGTTGAAACAACATTTTTAGATTTAAAAGAGACGCTTGTTTGCTTTCCCATTTGGCATGCGTCGCATAGGTGGTCTTTTGAAAAATTAATTTTAGATAAACCAATAAATAGATCCTTTGAAATTACTTTGTTTAGTAAATCAAAATTGACATGGACTAAGCATCTATATCATAACCAAGAGTCTTCACTCATGGTTACTAAACACGTAGTAATATTTACCCTTAATCCCTTAAACGGGTAATATTTCTTTCTGTTACATTCAATCATGCAACAACTATTTGTGAAAGTTTTTTTATAGCCTTTGTCGCATATTTAACTAATGCTAAGTAGATTATGTTTAAAGCATTTAACAAGTATAACATCAAAGATAGTAGTAGAAGATGGATTACATACACTATCTTTACCAAGTATAACACCATTATTATTGTCTCTGTAGGTCATATAGCCCTTCTTATTTGTTATGAAGTTAATGAATAGGGAAATCTCACCCGTCATATGCCTTGAACATCCACTATCGAGAAACCACATTCTCTCCATAGAGCCAAGACATTTAAACTACAAGATCAAACAAGAGTGATAGGTACCCAATTTTCATTGGGTCCTTAAGAGTTAATCGAAACATTATTGCACCTGTGCAACCATTGAAATACACCTTTAGGAACCAAATATCTCCTAAATTTGCATTTGACAATGGTATGACCTTTCTTGCAACAATGTGACAAGTCAAGTGATGATGATAGTGAATTTCGTTATTTGATTCCCTTATAACAAATTTATACTTTTTGTATGGTACATTCAAAGATCTTTTAAATTTTGTTGAATCAATAACGCATGTAACGTTTGGTTCTAAAGCCTTGGTCAATTTGACTTTTAGAGTAATAACCTCTTTTTACCAAATATGACAAGTTTCACAACCGAACCAAGAAGACTTCTCATCCTCAATTTTAACTTTTGGAACCTCTAACATGGTTTTCTTAAGAGCTTCTATTTGTTTTTCCGTTTCTAAAACATTGGCTTCTAAGTATGAAAATATTCTTTTATTTGAAGTCAACCTTTTTAAAGCTTATATGGCTTCACCATGTAGATTATCAAAAGCAATATATATATCACAATAAGATATTTTATCAATAGGTTCATATTTGGAATTACTTGCATTCTTCTTCTTATGATTGGCTATGAGGGAAAAATTTGTCATTTCATCACTTTCGCTTGAGCTACCCTCATTTGAGGATTCACTATCACTTTCTCATGCAATGTATGCCCTTCTAGGCTTGCTAGGCTTGTTATACTTCTTTTGTTAGCCCTTTCCTTTATCATTTTTAAGCAATGGACAATTCGACTTGTAATGACTGACTCTTCCACAATTACAGCACAAACCTTTAGATTTTTCCTTCTTATTCTCATATTACCTCGAGGTATTTGATTGCCTTCTATAGTTGATGAGATTCTTGTCGGAATGTTTCACTAAATTTTTCTTAATATACTTATGGTACCTTTTAACAAATAGCCTCATTTCTTCATCATTCGAACATTCACTGTCACTAGTTCCACTATCATCTTGCTCTATAGTAGAGGACTTAGAACTAGAAGCCATTAGATGAATTGACTTCTTCTTTATCTCGTTTTCCTTGTTCTCTTCATTATTAATCTTCTTCTCAAGCGTCTCCAAGCAAATGAGCTCTTGCTCATGCTCTTCAAGCTTTCCAAACAAGGTAGTAATATTTAATGTCAATAGGTTGTTGGCTTCCTTAATTCTGGTGGCCTTCGGTTGTCATTCCCTATGAAGACATCTTAAAATTTTTTAGTAGAAATCTCATTGTAAACTGGCTTACCAAGTGCATTCAAACGGTTTATAAGATGAGTGAATCTCTTTTGCATATAGGTAATGATTTCATCATGCTTCGTATGAAAGAGTTCAAACTCTTGGTTCAAAGTATTGATTCTAGCTTGTTTAACTTCATTGGTGCCTTCATGGGCAACTTGCAATGAGTTTCACATAGCTTTAGCGGTTGTATAATGAGAAACACGACAATATTCACCAACTCCTAAAGCTAATATGAGAATATTCATTGTTTTCCAATCACATAACCACTTTTTCTCATCATTTGCGTTCCATTGTGCTTCCGGTTTAGGTACAACAACACACTATCCGCATTGGTCATAGTAATTTCAAAAGAACAATTTTAGATGGCATTCCATACATTTCTATTAATAGGTTTGATGTTTACACGCATACAATCATTACAATAACCATAGTTTTCACCATTGAAAAGAAGTGTTTAATTATACGCCTCTTTAGGTTCGGGAGTCATAATCTAATAAGCAATTTCGAAGCACAAGATAAACTGGTGCTCATGATACCACTTGTTAGACGAGGGCAATGATCTATATGGGGTGAGTATATTGCAAATAAAATTTGAATTAAAAAATCTATTTTTAAAAATATTTTTGATGGCAAGCGAAAGCGGCTCCGGATTGACACTCATGGATCCCAAACCTTTATCGGAAGAATCAAATATGTGTATTAAACCGTAACGAAATGAAATAAACGTATAAAAATTATGAGAAAACAAATCAATATGTTTTTCAAAATAACGGTTGAACAATTTTACACTTTTATAATTAATTTCCAATGAAATTAAGAAACGAAAAAATGACTAAGACAATTTATTAAACACTTAATGTGCAATGAACACCAAACTGATTTTTCCTTTGTGTTGTTGATGTGAAAACAAATTGCAATTTTATAGATTGCAATTATCTTACAAAATAATTTCAAATATTTCAACACAAACAGGATTATCAGTATATGAAATTGCACATTAAATAAATTCATAAATTATAAAGACTGTATGTGTGTGTGTGTGTGTGAGAGAGAGAAAGAGAGATTTGTTTAAGCAGTTCCCCAATTATTCTCACTATGGGTATGTCTGCCCCCAATTCCAGGTGGAATTGAGATATTTAATAACATTTGCAAATGTTATATGCAAGAGAGAAATATAAATCCAAACCCCCAAATTTCAAATTTGATGTTGATTTTATCTTCTTTTATTCCCTTGACCTTAAGCAAGATCAAGTGTCACAAGATTTTCAATTGATCCTCCAGTTCCGCTACTCCTCTGACAGAAACTCCTCTCCTCAAAGCTTTCACTCGACTGAATCCAAATTGCGAAATCTTGTACCTAAAACCCCCAAATCACTCTTGATCTTGGAGGGAAAACCTCAATTGATTTTATCAATGAAACCCACAAATAAATCTCAACCCAAATTGATTATACAAATCCTAAACTGGACCTTGTCAATCTTGTATCTAGATGACACCCAACAAAAATGATTATGTGTAGCTGTTATGTATATGCATAGAAAAATGTTGAAGATGATAAGAAAATTCTTCGTATATTCTTGGTTTCAATATTTTGAAAATGATGCATTAATGTATATATATTTGTGTGTGTTTCCCTCTCTCTGTGTATGTAAGAAAAATAATAGAAAAACATAATTTAGAAAATTTAAAAGTTTGGAATTTTCAAAGAAGTATGTGTCGACCTAAGATACATGTGTGTCGACCCATAAATGCATGTTAGCATATATGTGTCGACCTTAGGTAGCCTAGGCGTCGACCTTAAGCAGGCAGAGACTTTGGCTTTGCCAAAGGCTCGGCATGCGTCGACCTCAAGCATGCATGAGTCGACCTAAACGTGTTATGTGTTGACCTAAATAGTTTGTGTGTCGACACATAGAAGACAACAACTTTGGTTATATAAAACCTTTAGTGTGTGTCGACCTCAAGCTATAAAGTGTCGACCTAAACATGTTATGTGTCGACCTAATGGGTTTATGTGTCGACACATAGAAGGCAACAACTTTGGTTTTGTAAAACCTTCAGTATGTGTCGACCTATGGCTTGGATGTGTCGACCTATAACCTAGTTTTTCACATAAACACTTAATTTTAACTTTGTAAAAATATTTCTAACTAATTTTAAGTATCCTAAGATAAAAATTCACATCTAGACATAGAGGATAAGGTCTAATTTACACAAATACTAAGTGTGAACTTGCATGATATTGCGCTTAGAGGATAAGATTCAAAACATTTCTAAAAGGATAGTGCACTCACACTTAAAGTTATGGTGATGTGAACTTGAAGTTGTGAAAGCTCGTGTGATCTTGCACTTAGTGTTTTCTTGGATTTTTCATCAGTTAATTGTAAATGAAGGAATATTGGGTCTTGAGGTGCTAAGGAAATGCACACACAAAATATATTTCAAACTTCTCGATACCAGCTCGAGCAAGTGCTTAAACGGCTAAGAAACTTGTTTGATCAATTAGGATGGTAGAATATATTAGTTAATTGATTAAGCCTTGTTTCTAATAGATTAAAACAAAGTGAAACGCCTCCTAATCGATTAAGTGAGGTTTAAATTCAAAGTTTTCTTTTTTTTATGTGAAACTAAATGATTAACACATTAATTTAATTGTTTGAAATGTTAAAAATATTTGGGTTGTTGTCTTTCTAAGTCAATTTTTTGTCTATATAAAACAAGTTTCTCCTCAGTTTAAAATTCACCGGTTTTATAAATAAAAACTCCTTATTATTTTCTTTCTCTCATTCTTTCATAAAGTTTTTTTTTGCTAAAATTGTCTTGGTGCCAAAATAGTGAAAAGTTTCATACGAGAGTTGTGTTTTAGTGGTGTTGTACTATAATTGTTTTATTCAAGATTGTGGTAATGGGTATAGGTTATTGAGTTGAGTGAATGTAAAAGCTCTAATTATTTATGGTTTTTAAGTTGAGCTTATGCAAAACTCTGATTGTTTGTGGAAGTTTTTTTGGGATGATCATGTGCAAAAGTTCAAGTTGTTTAGTAAAGTTGTTTGGGTTGATCTTGTGAAAAGGCTCAAGATTGTTTTACTTGAAATTACAAAGGGAAACTCTTGAGAATTGGAGTAGGCAAAATAATTTAAGGAAAACTAGAATAAAACTATGGTGTGATATCTCTATCCTTTATCTCTTTTATTTTTATTATTTATTTGTATTTCACTACTTATTTCTTTATCGATTCTCTTTTCTACTATTATATTGCTCCATCTCTTTCATATTATATCTTCTAACATAAATAATTTTAAATCAACATATTTTTTAAATCAACATATTATATTTTATATTTGGAGTCACTTGTTCAACACAATTTTCTCATGAACTGCATCTTTGATGTGGATTCTTTGATATGAGCCATCTTACTGGCTGTATCTCCTGGAAGCCATTAACTTCGTAGCCAACATTTTGATATGAGCCATCTCACAAAGTCATTTATTGAATCCATGTTGCACTCAAAACCTATCTCATTTTCATAAATTAACTATAAAGCTAACAAAATATTCAAGTCGTGAGTGACAGGGATGTTAACAGATAGATCAAGAGGTTTATAACAGACAACCCAATCAAAATGGGATGACTAGAACTATCATTGATTTTATACATATTTCATCAAAGTTTTCACATCGCAAAGTGAGTGTAAATAATTCCATATGAAGCATTGCATCTGAGTTGTAGACAATTTTAAATGGTGTTTCTTTTAGAGAGAGATGGGGTGTCATGTGATACGGTCATTCAACCAAAACACCTATAACTCATATTAGTGATATATTAAATAAAATTTTACGTGAATAAAGATCATTAATTCTAAGGAGATTTAAAAAATTCAAATGATAACTCATATGGTTATTCTGCCCACAATCCCTTTGCCTCTTCCATTTTCTTCTTGATTTTATAGAGGATGAACTCGTTGATAAACTCGTCTTGTCCATTGACTTATGAGTATTTAAACGAAAATAATTTGGTTTAGATTCTCAAATATTGGAAAAACTTCTAATTATTTAACCAGTAAGTTAGATTTTATTATCTGGGAGAATGCACTTTGGTAGTCAAACATACATGTGATCCACTTCCAATAAAACCACCTAACTGTTTTTGTAGTGAATTTTGATATCACTCTTGCCTTAATCAAATCAGTGATATAATCTACACCCACAAGTAAGAATTCCAATTGCTACTAAGAGTCATTTTATCATCATAAAGATGCGTTAACATTGATGTGGATCTTCCCATCTTATTTAACTTTTTATGTGACCAGGGTTATTTTGTAGACAAATTTTTTCTTTTTCTCGTCTCCTATTCATCTAAGGAAAAATGTTCTCTTATTAAATATTGTAAAATAGGCGCCATTATTTCTTTGCCATCACCTACTTTATTGATGGTGTTAATTGTGAACCTTCATTAGCGAGGGTGAACAATATTTCATGTATCACTATTTTGTTATGCCTCAGTTTCTTTGTGTTGACTAGCTTAGATAAAATATCTTCTTGAGAGCTTTATTCTCTTGGGGCATATGTTAACTCAAAAAATTTAAAATGTCTAGCCAACTCTTAAATCTTTTGCAAATATTTTATCAGGTGGGCTTCTTTTGTTTCATACTCGTTGTCAACTTCACTTGTTACTAATTGAGAGTCGTCTCTTGCTCATAAGTTAGATTCAACTATTTCCTCTTATATCCTCATTCTCGCTATATCAACTTCATATACAATTTTGTTATTGTTTACCTTGAATTTGAACTACAAAGAGTGTTTAATTAATATCTCTATCAAGTCTTCCAACATTACCCTGGATCCAATATTTTTCAAATTTGACAATATATCTACGAATAAGATAAATGTGCAAGGAATGTCTTCACCAACGGGTGAGCTAAGTTCCATCTGAAAGTAAGCTAGGACTTAAGACTTAATTGTCCCACATGGGACACCATTAATGTCGTATTCAAATATCTCTACTGACCAAAACATCATTCACCCTACTTGGTCAGGCTTCATTAGGACCTAAAGAACTAGGTAGTTTGTTTTAACTACTACAAGATGGCCTTGGAAATATGTCCTCAGTTTCCTCGTCGTCGTGGCTACTACTAACACTAATATTTCTATATTTTGGTACACATGACAAGAAACGGTATAGGGTGGCTATCTTTCCCATCATCTATTGAAATTCTTTGATTGTCGTTGGACTTATCATGTTGATTATGGCTTGATACTTGTTTGAATTCTCTTCAATTCATATTATGATTAACATGAAGCCAAATAATTTCCTTACTTAGACCCCAAATAGGCACTTAGTTATATTTAGTCACATGTTGTATCTCCCAACAAATTGTAGGATGTATTCCAATTCATCACAATGGTTTTTCTCGTCATGTGTATTCACCATCATATCATCTATGTATACTTCTAAGTTTATCCTTATCTACTACATAAATAGAGTGTTCATTAATCTTTAGTAGGTAGCTTTAGTGTTCCTGGGTTTGAAAGGGCTCACATCCTAATAGTAGTTATAAGTATTGGTCATAAAGGTAGTCTTGGGCATGTTCACAGAGTTCGAATTAATTTGGTTGTACCTTAAGTATGTCTCCATTAAGCTAAACATTTTGTAGCATGAAAATTCATCAATAAAGTTATATATGTTAGGTTAACGGTACAAATTCTTAGGACACGCCGGGTTGAGGTAAGTGAAATCTACATGCATAGTTCACTTATCTCAGGATTCTTTTTACCATCACGAAGTTGGTTGGTCGTGTGGAATATTTAGTTTTTCTTATAAGTCACACATTCTTAAACTTATTAATTTCCTCACCAACGACTTTTATCTTATTCTTTCCCAATTTTTGTCTCTTGGTATGTCACACTTGATAGTATTCTATATGGCGAGACAATGACTAATGACATTTGCATTTATGCCCTACATATCAAAGGGGCTATAGGAGAATAAATCTAACTCTTGCGGAGTAGGAATAATAATTCCTCCCTGCTTCCATCCGTTAAGAAAATGTCACACTTTGTAGTTTGGAAACTTTAGGGTTCCCATTCATTTTTTTCTTCTAGCTTTTTATATCTTCTACGATGGAGGATCTTGGACTTGTCAGGCCAGAAGATCAAGCTCTCATTCTATAGCTAGTCAACGCATCCTAAACATATATAATATGTCCTTCATGAATGAAACACTATTTATCCTTCTTTATCTTATGACATTCATTTGTATGGTGACCTTTACCTTTATGGTACTTGCACCGTTTGTTAGATTTATTTTCCATAACCTCTCATCTTGGGGCTAGGGGTTCAGGAATGACTCTTGTGTGATAAACCTCTGGTTATATATGTTCTCACCTCATATTTAAAGGTGTATAGTTTTCAATTTTCCTATTATACGATAGTTTAAAAGTTCTTATGTCTCTTATTGGTTGGGGGTAGTTGTTCTTACATTGACTGAAGGAGTCTGATATGTTGTCATTTATTTCTTTTGCATCTCTATCTCTTTTTTATGCATTAATTTTCTCGTCATTCACATAACACTTTACTCTTGCTATCATATCTTACATTGAGTCTGCAAGTTTTTGAACAAGGAACTCAAGTGTTTGACTTCCAATCCATTCAAGAAAGCTCATATGAACATCTTATGGTTAGGATTTATAACCTTAATGGGGGCTTCATTGGAACATGTTAAATACTCATGCATGGGTTCAAAGTGCCATTGTTTATTAATGAGTCTCATGGTGGACACCTTGTAATGTTTATTAATAAAAAAACTGGTGGTTTAGTTTTCTGAATAGGTCTTGGTAACTAGTTAAAAAAGAATATAGGATGATTCATATATCAACACAAAGTCACCCCCTTCAAGGTTCTATTGAGGGGTTTGAATTTGAGTGTGTTTGCCTCATATTCGAATGTCATTTGCGTGTTGAACACGATAATGTATTGTTGGAGGTCGCTTTTCCTATTAAACATCACCAAAGGAGGCAATTTGAAATATTTTGGGGGTGTAGCATCCAAGATTTCGGGATAGAGGGGTATAATGTCTTAAACTTATATCCTTTCTTGATGTACGCTATCTCGTCATTGTTGTTGGATTATCTTGACAGTTGCTTACAATATTTGATTATGGTGACACAGTTCATCCACAACAGCCTCCATCTCTGCTAATGCTTATTGATCTCCAAAACATGATGTAACATGTGTAGCCACCATTGTTAAATAATAGTTGGTTAAACAAATCTTTTATTGAAAAAGTGTGACTCATGTATGTTTTAATAGGTCTCACATTGGGCGCCAATGTACTTGTTGGAAGTACAATATTAGTGACTCTATATGTGATGCCCCAAGCAAGAGGTTTTTAGTTAGTAATTTGTAAAGTATGTGATGTCTGGCCAGACCTTAGAGGTAAGTTGTAAGTTTATTATATAACCCTCATGACCTAGTAAAATGCGCAAAGTCCTTGGGCTTTCTCCTTGGATTTGGTCACTATGACATCACTCCATCATGGATAGTGACAGATGGGGGTGAAAATAGGCCAGGTCAAGTCAGATCTTAGAAGGCATGACCCTTCCTTATGATACATTTTTAGGCTTGAGTCTGATCTATGACCTATTATAGGTTTTTTTTACTTGGCCTGACCTTTTTAAAAGTCTGGTGGTAGACCTTAAATAGGTCAAACCATAGGCATTTGTAGGTCGGTCTAGCCTATTCCCATCTCTAGTGGAAGGTGACCACCTTTCAAAGAATACTCCCCAAAACCTTTTGATCCTGCTGTTGTAGTTGTTGCTATTGTACCTTAACTCTAGCAGGCAAATTGGCCAACAACGACGACGAACAAGTTGAACCAAAAGACGATGAAGTCTCCATCATAGGAGAATCAGGAACCCAATGAACATCCTGCTTCAAATTCTTCTCATTCCCTAATGATCTAGGTTGAGAAACACCTTCAAGAGGTTCTTTTGAACTAGGCTCAATATTATTCTCAGCTACATCATCATCAAGACCTAAAAGATTGTTAACATAAGCAGAACAAGAAAATCCTTGATTAAGCAACTCAATATTGTTTAACGCATAAAGGAACCAATCATTTGATTTAGCATAAGTATCAAGGATTTGTGGAGGAATCGAGTGAAACCACGTGCATGGATTAGAAATGATAACATCCTGAATTTGAAGAACATTATTAGGATCCTTTAAATTTCTCTTCAATGTATTCAATGCATCACTTGTGCTAAAAGAACTAATCTTCAGTCGCAAAATTCCTTAATATTATTGTTAGAAAAGCCATTCATTCTCATAGTGACCGTGGGATATAAAATTAATTTTGTGGATCTTGTGGGTGTGCATCAAAAAAGAGAGAACATTTTAATTTTATGGGTGTAACTTGATTTCCAAATTGAATGTATGTTAAATCATCAATGATGAATTGACCTAATGGTACACAATCTTATTCAGCAACCAAGGTGTCCTTGTTTCAAATCTATGCTAAAGGCAAAGTTTTAGAATTTTTCATTTTGATGACCTTGGTGATGAACATATGCCACGTCGGATGCCACGCATATGAACATATGTCACATCAAATATCAACGTGCAAAAATAGACGCTATTTGTAAAAGTCTGACAAAAAAAACTTAAATGACGTTGTTTGAAGATATAAGGGATTACATTGATCTTTTTAAAAGTTAAAAGAACAAAATAGACTCCGAAATAAAGATTAAAAATAAAAAATTATTTAATCGTTATAAGTCTAAATTACAATATTCAAGGGCCCAGCGTTGTTAATTTTATAAAATAAAAGTATATTTAACCTTTACAAATAGAAGTTATAATAAAGAAACTAAAAACACAACAAAACCAAAAACCAAACAAAAAGTCAATATCTATATTGTTATAAATTCCCTACATTTTTATAAATACACTAGAGATACTCATACTTTAGACACTAAATTAATACACATCTTATAACTCAGAATCAAACTTTAGTTAGTCCCAATTATATATATATATATATATATATATATATATATATATATATATATATATATATATATATATATATATATATATATATATATATATATATATATATATATATATATATATATATATATATATATATATATATATATATATATATATATATATATATATATATATATATATATATATATATATATATATATATATATATATATATATATATATATATATATATATATAAAATGATTATGTTTGACAGTGTAAAAATAGGAATATATATGAATTTATCTTTCCTATATTTTCTCATGTTTGATGGTTGAAATGTTGCAATAAAGAAAAATGAGAGAATTCTGTTTCCTGCAGTTAAGTTTTCTATCTACTTAACCAAACAAATGTCATGAATATTCCTTAGAGTGAAGATATGAAGACTCACTATTTATACCCTTAGGCAGTGTTTTACATTACAGTAACAACAAAATGTACATAGTAAAACTATACTACTCAATACGACTATGCAAACCTAAACTACTACAACTATACACACATCTTCCACCATGTAACAAAATTGGTAGATTTACAACATGTTTTCCCTTCACCAACTAGTACACTAGTTTAACACATTTAAACATGTTCCCTCAAAAGGAAAAAAACACTTTCATGACAACAATCATTTTCCAATTTTGTGTTTTTGTTTTGGCAAAGAGAACATTTTGTAATGTTATAGTGCTCTATAGCTCAATTTCCCCCACCATTTTCGCCGATTTTTTTCCATTTCCGAATTCCCTAATTTTATTTTTGCTTTTGTCTCCCTTAATCTAGTCTTGTAATCTTTCTTCCACCCTTCAAACACGTGTTTGAGTTTCCGCAGTTCATCAATGGAACTCGAATGCGAAGAATGCCCTATTGATTTAACCTCAACCAAAGCTCTTGCATCGTCATCGAATGTCTGTCTGCGCTGCTCGAACTCTGTCATCAGACTGCTTAAAGTACCATGACCATCTCTCAGTGTTGCTTTGGCATCAGAAAGACTGGTGGAATATTTCAAAGGTGTGCTGCAACCGGGGGTTCGAGGCGTTCGAGAATCCATCGATGTGGCGTCCTCAGAATCATAACAGAAAGGCAACGGTGATGCAACATCATGTCTTGAAGGTTGACCATTCACATTCTCAGATGCAAGGCTGGTTCTAGCTGCAGCAAGACTCATCTGCATTGAAATTGCAATTAGAATCTTCCATAGAATTTTTAGGTTTCAAACGCTTGCTTACAGTTAACAAATAGAAGACATACTTGCAAAGATGACATTTGTCTTTGCCACATTTCCTCCATTGTTTTCATCTTCTTCTCGTATTCAATCCACCTTTTCTCAAATTGTTTTAGCTGTTCCCTCAACTCGGTGTTTTCCTCTTCTTTTTGCTCTATAGTTGCTTCGGCCTTGGCAACCCGCTTTTGGAGTTCTGCTAAAGCCGAAGGCAGGTTTTGGACCCGATCTTTCAATGCATCCTGTTAAAAAAAACAAGTCATTTATCACATTGAAAGGTTGAGAATTTCGAAATCTAATGGTACTCGGCAATATAGGATAACAACTACAAGAATTAACTTAACAGAAAGCTATTTGAAGTCTCACTTGAGTTAGCTAGCAGAAACAGTTCACGAGAATTTGATATCGCTTAACAAACACCTCTGACTATTGCCGATTAAAACATAAAGCTTATTGTGCATAAGTGTGGATCAACACATAAAAGCGTGATGAAAAGTTCGAGAAACACTTTTTATATGCAAACAAATTAAACAAATCTATTACAACATAATGAAGGTATGGAGCATAGTTTAAATCTATCTTCCACTTTAATCGAAGTATTTCAATACTCAGTGTCAAACCAGACCCAGGGCAGGGGCCTCATATACTCAGAAACCTAAGGGCCTATTTGCTTCGGGAAAATAAACAAATATGTTTTCACTATTTCTTATACAAATCTTCGAATAATAGGAAAAAAGTGCAAAACAAAATAGCCCTTCTGAAACCGATCAATCCTTAAAGGATTCTTCATATCAACCACTTCCACAAACTGTTAAGAATTGTGGTCGGACCTAACTCAACCTTACAAAATCGGTTGGTAGAGTGAGGACTGCCCCCACTTATAAACTCATGTTCAGGCCGTATATTATCCGATTTGGGACTCTTAACACACCCCCTCACGCTCAGGACTAGACAACTGGAGCGTGGAAATAAATGGTGGGTGGCCCGAGAAACCATGATAGGTGGTCCACCGGATCTCAAACGAGGCTCTGATACCATGTTAAGAAATGTGGTCGGGCCTAACTCAACCCTACAAAACCGGTTGGTAGAGTGAGGACTGCCCACACTTATAAACTCATGTTCAGGCCATATATTATCCGATATGAGACTCTTAACAAATTGTCTTAGAATTTGTGTTGGGCCTAACTCATCCCTACAAAACCGGCTTGTAGGGTGAGGATTGCTCCCACTTATACACATGCCACATCTCTTAGCAATATGGGACTAAATCCACCCCTTCAAACCCAGCACAATGAAGATGTTGGGGCTGCAATGAAGGCAGGCTGAATGCCGCAATTAAGGCGACTAGCAATTAAGGCGGAAATTCCAACAAATTGTCTCATTAAAATGATGGGTCGGAAATAACTGAATACTACATGACTTTAGGATTGAAACTCCAAATTGACAATTTTCAAATAAAAAGGAGAATACCATTTACATGTATAAATCAACTTGAAAAGACGCAAATCAATGACTATCTAAATTAACTTTAAGGACATATGATTAGAATTTATTGCTTTTTTTCCCTTTAAAATAATAACATGCACAGTAAAATAATAACATGCATAGAATTTATTGCTTTTTTTCCTTTAAAATAATAACATGCATAGTAAAATACCTTGTCTTCTGGAATCTTCGAACGCGATCGCGATCTTCGCCTAGATTTTCCATTCTCAAGATATTTCCTGAACTTATTAAATCTACTATCATGCTTTCGAACCAGCCACCCACGGATTACTACATAAAAAGAAAATGAATATTAAGAAAATCATATGTCATGCTTGTACCAATGGTAAACTTTACAACAACAAAAAAAAACACTAACCAGATTGTAGTGTTATGATAGCCTGTATTTCCTCAATATTTTCAGAAGAAATAGTTATAGACTTCACCATAACACCATATTTCCTTCTCGCAATTTCTCCACGAACAACTACAATATAATCAAAGTAACAATTAAGATATATGCACACAAGCTACGACCGAGGTCAAGTAAAAAGGCACCAACGTTTCTTTTTGTTTAATATTAACCACTCTTTTTGTAAAATATCTTGAAAAATATGTTAAAAAAATAAATAGAAAAGTGCATAACGAAGAACCAGCTGAAAATTTTTGATGCAAATATTGATATCCATGTATTACATGATTGTAAAGTTGTCACTCCATTCTTAAGTTTATTGTAATGAATGCGAGCTTGATGACCGCGAGCACATTTTTGAACCTCAAGTATACCCTGCAAAACATGTTTTCTCTTATCCTCGAGTGCACCAACCTACAAAAATCAACCAAAGCACAAGAAATGATCGCATCAGATAAACCATTCAATGAATTGATATAAAAACCAGCTAAAACAAAGCTATTGAAGTCAATATCTGATTAAATATTTAGTCAAGCAAAGAAATTTCAGAACCAAAATACCCGTGGTGAAATGAAAAATAAATAACTTTCTACATATCAACTGTTAGGTCAAATCAATTGTAACTAAAGTCTTGAACGAATAAACAAAACCATAAACCATCAATACATTTAGGGTCCACTGAAAATTGCTAAAACCGTACAGTTTAATCCATGCATAAATCTAATTGCCAGCCAAACCACAAACCATCCACTAATACCACAGTTCTTTGCACTATATACCATTAAAACACGAAGCTACTCAGACATACCTGCCCTGTTCGAAGATACAGTTTGGTGAAGCCAACTTGGTACATTTCAGGAGGGATATTAAATTGTTGCAAAACAGCAACCGAGACACTCAACGGATCTTGAGATGTGTAAGCCTCATGGAGCAGAAAGCAATACCTATATATACGCAGGAATGTATATATCAGCATACTACTAAAGATAATCCTAAAATATAGTTGGTTTCACCACCATACCTTTCAGCAAACTCTTGATGTGTCATTCGAGTAGGATATCCGGCCCTTGAAATCCTAACAACCTCCAAAACTCCACAACACTTGAGCTGCTGGATAACAAGATCTTCATCATATATGCCAGGAAGTTGCTTTGCATTTGGCTTTATACAGCGAATAAAGTGAGGTGTCGTGCTCTCCAACTGATGCATCAACTTGAATAATTGACCCTAATACAAAGAAAGAATGACGTCAGTCGTAATCTAAAAAGCACAGACACCAGACACAACATTGACATGGGCACATTGACTGATAATAATATAAGAAAATATCAGTGTTTGAATTTAACTACATGTGTCAGACACCAGAAACACACTCATCCAAAGTGTCAGAGCTACTTAGGTCCTAATTCACCACAAATTATGCCATTTTTCTTATTTATCTGTGTCATTTATCTAAGCTCAGTATCCACAGTTATAACTGACAAATCAACAATGTCAAAATCATTTCTTTGGAAATATTGAAGATGTAAAGCTAGGTCAAGTAATGCTATAAGAATACCTTGAACTTTGTGCCAACACTCTGCTTTTGTGAATCTAAAGCACCTACATGCTGAGAATTTGATTGCTTCTGAGACTGGTTAAGCGTCTTGGAGAACGACTGCAGCAGTTCACAACTACATGATGATAGTAGTTGAATAGAATCAGAAGGCATCGGATCTCTGTTCTTTTCTAGAAAGCCATTTGTATCATACACGACCTGATTGAGGACCAGATTAGAATGATCAGAAACATAAGTACAAAGTTACTTACAAAAATTCCCAGCCAAAATATTTTATCACAAAATTCCAAGTTACTTTTTTTAGTGAATTGCAAGGGAATAGGAAACTACATAAGCAAAAATCATTGGTAAAAGGTAGGGAGAGAGAAAGATACAATTGCATTTAGAACCTAAATAATCATATTAAGAACCATATGTTTATGATTATGTAATCGATCACATGAGTCACAAATTACTATAACATAGATACACTTAGCAGTACTTTTATTCTACTGTCTTATACTATCAGCATGAAGCTATGCATAATACTTGAATACTCTATCTGCAATACCTTAGAAACTAATAAAAAGCTTTAAAAAGTGAATTACAGCATTGATTCAACTTCGAAAGCTACAACCAAGTACTGTGTCCGTTTTTTAAGTGCCATTTCTGGTAGTTTTACACAACACAAGGAAATCAAAAAGTTTTATTGCTTTTTTTATTAAATTAATTGTATTTTTTTTAATGAATACCTTTGACCGTTTATATTGTATTACACCTATTTTTCTAAAAAATTGAAAGTTAAAAAGAAACAAAGGAAGTATATTTCATAACAACTAAATGGAAGGATCAATTTGACTGTTAAAAATAAAGCAACAAATAAAATTTAAAGCAACCAAATGACAAAGCGTCTTAAATTCTGAGAAGTTACTAACCTCTCCTGCATAATGACAAACACTGAAACCCTTTCCCCATTCCCCTTTAAAGCGAGGATTAGCTTGCAGGTGCTGCCTAAGTTTGTTGGCAAGTGTTAAATCAGTGGCCCTTGGGAAATTTGATTCCTCGTCCAACAGAGAGAGTAGCCCTATAGGCTTCTGAACATTTACAAACAGTACATAATGAGTATATACTAATTCACAGAATAATGTTAATGTGGGCTATAATTCTGAGACCAGAAAATTATGTTTTTTGAAAAATCTAAGTACATATTTTCCATAAAATGGATGAAAGCTTAAACTATATGAATACCTTTTCAAAGAGATCCAAACACTCTTGATTGTCTTCAAAATCTACTTTGGTCCAATCAACGCCATCTATTTCATAGTCCTGAAACAAGATACATATATAAGTTGTGGTGTTGCTGTAATGCATATCAAGCTTACTAAAGAACGCTATCTATTTCATAAGTTTTAGTTTAAATTGAAGCTTAACATAATCACTGACCTGCTGCTCCAATTTAAACAGATGCCGATTGAAATGTTGCTGAAGCCTCTCGTTGGCATAGTTTATGCAAAGCTGTTCAAAGCTGTTTTTCTACAGAAAAAAATAATTATCAGAACACATACATATAGTCTAAAAAGGAACGATAAGCCCGTTAATAGAAATTGCAAACCTGGAATGACTCAAACCCATAAATATCAAGGATACTTATGGATCTCCCAGTTCGTCGTTTACCAACTTCAAGTGACTTGTTAACTTGTTCTACAAGCCAGTCAAATAAGTTGGCATAGATGAATTTTGCTAATGCATCTCTTGCATCAATTGCCTGAATATTGAATAAGATGTTAGACCTAATAAAATAAAACTACTAGCTATAAAAAATTAAAGAATAGATTCCCAACCTGTTTGTTACAGATTACGAAAAAATATTCAGACGTTAAAAATTTTAGGGATTTTTAAGAACATAATGAATTAAAAAAAATATATATAGATATAAAAATGATGTTCAAGAAAAGCTACTCAAAACAGCTTCTCATTTAAAATAGTTTTTAGATTTTTTCCTCTGATTATTATTTTTAAGAACATAAGTGACTAGTTTTTATTAAAAAAAATAAAAAACGTAATAAACATTCCCTAACTGAATTGTTCAAGTAATAAATGGACCTGTCGTAATGTCAGTGTTTTGGTGATAGTATCCTTGCCAGCTTTAATTTTGTGTGTAGATAATACTGTTATTAGCTCCTGAGAACTGCAACCCATCAGGGAAGCAGCATTGCTTACAGCTGCCAAAAGAAAATGTATACAAAAGTCACTTTTAAGATTTATTTTCATAATATTTGTCCTTGTCCTGGAAAATCAAAATAAAATATAATTGCAACATATGGCGATAATAAAAACATTATGCATATATTATTCATTCTACCTTCATCGTTCACCACTTCAGTGCGATTTTCATTATCATTATCTTGGAATGATATATTTCCCAGCCACAATATCGCAGCAAGCATTTCAAAGGCTCGTTCTTGATCCTCTTTGCACATTTGAACGACATCCAATGCTTTCTGAGGGAAAAATACAGATGCCAGGAGAAAAAACATAACATCAAATCTTAGGAGGCTGTAAAGAAACTTGAAGTTATTATTCAATAAATGACCTGTCAAATAATATACCTTCAGCCTATGAAACTTTTTCGCTTCGTCAACCCCATCAAGTGTAATGCAGTCACTCTGATTTAGATACTTATATTCCCCGGCCGCTCTAAGATTTAGTCTTGCTGCATAGTAGAAAGAATGTGATTTCGTGAATAATTATATGTACGAGTTAGCTCAATTAGATGATGAAGAAATCAAAGGGCAAATGTAATTTATGCCTTTGCATGCGGAAGTTGTCAATGAATTAGAAAGTGTCTGTTTGAAGTTTGTAAATAAAATTAAACAGTAGAGGAGATCCTCCCAAATTATATCGGGAGAATCCAACTCAAAGTCATATTTAAACAGATTATCTCAAAGATGGTCATTGAGATCTCGAAGATGATACGAAAGTATAGAAGTATGCCAACTAATCGATAGGTTGTATAGAAAATACACCTTTAATATCAGGTGAAGATCCGGCACAAAGTTGATAAAATATGTGATAAGACCTCTCGCCATCAGCCAGTTGAACAACTCTTGACTGCCGAAAGAAGTCGAGATGATATAAGAAATTGAGAGAGTTAAATATTTCAGTTCCACATTTATGTTCAAATAAGAACCACAAGTTACCTTTTCTAATAGAACTGTTTATGTTCGCATATGGGAATCGGCATATGAAAAACAGAAGCCATCAGAATAAATCGAGTCAGTAGACTTAATAAATAAAAAAAATGGATATCTGAAAAGAACAAACTTTAGGAAACATATTTCACATGAACATGCTTACAGGTTTGAATTTTAGCCCCACACATTTTTCCTGTTGCGCTGAAATGAATTTCAATCAACTTCCCCTGCACCAAATAAAAAAAGAAAAATAATTAAACTGCCCAGCCATTAGATACCATCCACAAAATTTTCTGCCAATAAAATGCTGCTACAACAATAGTCGCTATCTGACAACAATTTGTACTAAACAGTGTGTCACATAACAATGTCGATTAGTTCCAGTACTCTATAATGCTATAGTGTCGCTATAGCTGGCTGCTATTTCACAACACTGCACTACACGGCATTCAGAAAAGTAAAAGGAAGATTGAAATTGCAAATTTGTCTTTTATGGACATATTTGAAAGAAAATATTTCAAGTAGAACTGTAATAAAGCAAGCAACACAACAGGAGTAAGTTTCGCCAAAATGAAAAGAAACAAAAACTCACAAATCTGCTAGAGTTGTCATTCCTGGATGTTTTTGCATTGCCAAAAGCTTCTAGTATAACATTTGTCTGAAGAACTTCATTTTCTATCCCACAACTTCCACCACCAAGAGCAGCTAAGTATTGCATCGCAATTTTCGCTGTTTCCGTTTTCCCAGCTCCACTCTCGCCGCTGTAAACAATTTTGTAACCGTGACTATTAACAAGTTTTCAAGTGACTATCTACGTTTTACAATAAAATTTTGATGCTATCAATTTCAGGAACATATGCAAAAAGAGCCTTTAATGTATTGAGTTCTGACCTTATGATAATGGACTGATTTACGTCATCTGCAATGAACAGAACGTAAACAGAAAACCTTTATAAGCATATCATATATCATACAATACAACGACGTTCTAACGATTTCAAAAAAGGAGAAAGAAAGGGGAATTTCATTTACCTCCTACCATCTCATTATAAGCTGCATTTACCATGGCATAAACGTGAGGACTATCAAGAGACTTCTTTCTATAAGCAGAGACATACTCGTTTCCGTAAATTTGTACATCTTTGAAGGGATTGAGTGCAATTAAAATTGGCCCTGCTTTACTCTGCACACAGAAAGCAAAAGTAGAATATGAGAATACATACATAGATAATCATCTGAGTAGAAAAAAAGCCACGGAAGCAAACATACATATATCATATCTTGAGAATATCTAAACTTAAGATTGTGAAGAACTGAGGGTTCGTTCAAATAGCTGAGCTGTATAAGATCGTCCACACCCTCTAAAATATCAGGATTAGCCGGTAGGAGATCTATTCTAGCCACTTTCAAAATCTGCAGCAACAACTCGCAGACAAAAGTAGCATGTTATTATCTTGTATATTCAACAATGAATACTATTTTAGAATGACACAAATAGTTTAGAACTTTACTACTCCATTTGAGAGTGAAACAGATGCTTGTTCTCCCGAAGTTGACTGTATTCTTCCCAGTTCCCATTTCCCTTTTGGTTGCCTACACCAAACATGAAGTTTCTGTGGAAAAACCAAAAACAAAAAGGAAGTTTAACAGAAACACACATGTCATCAACCTCTCGACTTGAATCCATGCCAATATTAATATGCAAAACCAAAATATACCACTGATGCATAAATTACTATATTGATAATATGTTCAAAGTAACTTTGATGTAGTTCAATTACATAATCCAGCAATAGGAAGGCTTCAGGGAAACAACGGAAACAAAAAGAAAGTTAGACTAGATGTATCAATGACACAAACAATGTATCCGCCGATAAATAACAAGGTATAATGATATCTTTAAATTTAAATTGGAAACAGCCTTGCATCAATTTTAATCATCTAAGCATATTTTTGGATCTGCGTCCAGCAAGGTTTTTTTCGCGTCCCAATGCTATTCAACAGTAAAAACCCTTAATCTTGTTATCAATGTGTTTTTATTTGCAACTCTGAAAGGTACTGGTGAAATATCACAAACATTTTTGTCTTTCTAACACTACATTACATATGCAATACAAACATCAAAACCTTCATAATTCAAGAGCTATAAAATATAAAAAGTAGAAGAAAAAAAAAACAGATTAACACAAAGAAACCACTGTTAAAACTTGAAGCAAGACCTAGTTACCATTGCAAGTTACAACATCGATTATTAACAACCAACAACACAAAGATTTCAAGTCCACAATTACCTCTTTGATGAAATAAGAAACATTGTCATTCTGTTCCAATTCCGGGGAAGGTGAAGTCACAGAAGCAACAGAAGAATCATCCACCGGAATCGAAGAAACAGGCCCCGGCGAAGGGTGTTCACTAATACAATTCTCTTCGGAAACAAACACATAAGGAGATTCAACATCCAACATTAACTTCTTGTTCCCAAAACTTCCTTTCCTTCTATGGCCCAATTTCTCACCATCTCCCTCCACCTTAAAGCTTTTAGGCAAAGACCTTCTCGCCGGCGGCAACCTACCTCTCGACATCGGCCTAGCTGGCAATGCCGGCGGTAGGTCTTTCGGCTTCTCACTTTCGTCTCTCTGGCGAAGAGATTCAAGCATCTCTTCCAAAGAGCTTCTCGCAATAGAAGATGGTGAAGCTGATAACATCATGTTCGTAAAACAAAAAACAAAAAAAAATGAATTTTTATAGAAAATTCAAAGAAATTTTGATGGTTTTTTTTTGTTTAAATTGACATGGCCAAGTCAAGATTTCACCGAACCATGTTGTGAATTGTGTAAAAAAGGGAAATCGAAGAAGAACCCATTCGAGATTTTACGAGGAAAATGCAAATGAAAAAGGGGAAAATGTTGGGAGAAAAAAAAAGATAAGGGTTTGAATGGTTATGAAGTGGTTATAGAAAACGAAGAAAAAAGGATAAAACAAAATCCAGAAATGCATTTGCCAAATCGAGAAAAGCATTCCATTACTGAAAGCGAAAGTTACGAGGTTGGAAGCGAGGAGGTTGAGGTTGTTGCGAAAAACAAACAACCTCCCTCAAGAGAAAATTGTTATAATGATAATGATGATGATGATGTTAACAAAAAACCAAACACACACAAAAGAAAATTGTTAACGTTGTTGAAGTGGTTTTTTTTTTTCTTCTGCTGTGTTGTATGATTGTAAAAAAAAAAAAAAAAAAAAGCTTGAAAGTATTTGGTGGTGATGGTGGTGAAGATGATGATGATGGTTTTTTTTGTTGGAAAAATTTGAATATTTTGTGAGATGAGTTGTCGAAGGAAGGAACAATAATATTCTTCCTTCATAAAACCGTTTGGATCTCACTAGATAGTCATAATAGTAATTTTAGTTAATTTAATAAAAAAAAATATTTTTATTGACTATTAAATTAATGAGTAAAATATTATTTTTATGACTATGTTGTGTTTGGTGAAAAAGTGTTGGAAAGTTAGTTTAGATATGGGAGGAATGGGAAGAAAGGAATATGAAAAAATAATAAATAGGAGATATTGTTTCCTTAGAGTTTAATTTACTATACTTTGAGGTGAAGTGAGGCAAAGGAAAGATTGATCATGTAGTTTATTGTTGTGTTGTGTTGTGTTCCATTTGGGAGAAGGGGAAATTGCATGGTTGAAAAGGAAATAGGAAATTGCATGGTTGAAAAGGAAGATTGGATGACAAGAATACAAAAACAACTATGGCCAATGGGGTCACCACAATTAATACTAGTTACTATAATGACTAATCTATAGAGTTTCAACCAAAGATTGTTTTAAGTAGTTACCCAATTAATAGTTACTATTATGACTAATGTATAGTTTGAAGCAAAGATTTATTTTAATTATTTAATGACAACGGAACGAGTTAGAGACGGTTTTATCTTTCATTTCTCTATTTTGTATATGATATAAGAAGTTTTCTCCGTCTCACATTTATTGTATTTTATTGTTGAAATTCAATTTTTATCTACTTTTTGATAATTTCAACAACATTTGTAAAATAATAAAATAAAAATATTATATTTTGACTAATATAATAAAATCATAATTATAAATAGGTAACAAAATAAAATGCTATAAAAATTATATTTTCTATTTAAATAAGGTTGTGGGTTTTGGAGGAAAGAGGAAGGAATAGTTTAGGTAATAATATTTAATTTAATATTTTAGAAGAGAAGAGAATGTAAGTCAAAGGGATCAGAATTTTTGGTAGAGTGATTTTTTCCCTAATCATGGTTTTTTGGAAGTGAAAGGGAGAGATGCTAAGAAAATATTATGAATTTAATCTCAATTTTTTAAAATTATAATTTATCTTTGTATGTATATTAAAATTTTAGATTTTCTATCTAATTGACCTTCTTCTTTTTTGAGGTTGAAGTTTTACTTCTTTTTTTTTTAAAAAGTTTGCTTCTGCTCGAAGTTAATCTCATATATTATAACGATTGATATTTTTTTCTTCTTCAAATTAACATTATTTTCACTTTTATTTACTCTTATTTATTTATTTAAATGTAAATTTAATTTATTAAAATATTAAAAATTAAATTTTAAATAAATTTTATCTTTCTCTTATTTTTTTTATTCTTATATCTTCATCTTATTATTCATTAAATGTGTTCAGATTTATTTTATTTATTTATTTAAATATGTCACATTTTAATTATCCTAACGTTTTTCATTTTAACAATAAGGCTAAATTTATAATTTTGGTTCCCCTTATTTATCTGATTTAGAGAATTAATCCCTCTATTTTGAATTCAAATAATTTTGGTTCCCCTCTCACATATTTTCATATAAAATTAATGAGATGTTCGTTTTTTAATTAATATTTTATCTATAAAGTTTTGCAATATGTTTATCTACGATGATTTGTCATGTTTTACAAGTAGTTTGTCATTTAAAAAATGAAAACATCATTAATTTTAAGTGTAAAAGTACGAGAGAGAAACCAAAACAGTTTAAATTTAAAATAAGGGATTGATTTTGCGAATAACGTAAAATAGGGGGACCAAAACTCTAATTGAACCTAATAATTTTATTTATATTTTATTGTATTTGATAAAAAAAATTAAATTGTAAATTATCGTTACATTTTTGGAAAATATTTTATAATATTTTCTTATTGAATATTTATATTCATTAATGAGTTTGTGTTCGAATTATGAATGGCAAATATCATTATATTTTGTTAATGAAATTGTGTTCAAATTATAAATGGTAAATATCATGATTCTTTTGGTAAAATTATAAGGATTGAAAAGTAAATTAGTTTTAAAATACATCTCCGCCCCCTTGAACTAAACATGTTTGTAATTAAAATCCTTCACCCACCTCTCCTTTCATACTTTGAACAACATATATTTAATTAAAGTTTTTCCCTTCCATTCTCCTCCCCTCCTATCCCTTTGATAAAAATCTCTCATTTTTCCTCCCCTTGATTGAATTAATCATAAGTATGTATAATAATCTCCCTCCCTTTGATAAAGATCTCTCTTTTTCCCTCCCTTTGATATAAAAAACTCATACTATATAATAAGATATTAAACAAATCAATAAGTATGTATATAAAAATAAATATATTAAACAGACCGTGCATGTGTAGGGCTGATATAAACATCCTCGTCTTGCCCCCGCCACCGACTTTGAATATTAGGGAAAACTCACCCTCTCCTCTGCTCCAATTAAAGTGGAATATTTTTGTAAAAGCCGGGACAATTTTGGGTGGGTGCGTCTAGTTCAAATTTTGTTGTCATGCCTAATTTTAAGTATTTAATCTTATATAGATAGAGCATAATATTAAAATATAAAATATTTGCTATTAAAATAAATTCTAATTAAATTATAACTATTTTGATTATTTTTTAGAATTTGCTGTCAAATGTTATAGAAAAAAATTAACAAAAATATTAGCTCAATATTTAAATATATAAATTTATTAAGCAAATCATAAGAATCGAGAAAGTTAGTTGTGATATTGAATTTACAGACCAATTTGTGTAATTTTATAAGTATACTTTTTAGAGAGAGAAATGATTGTTGATTGTATAAAAATATTTATTACATATTATAGAAAAATATATAACATGATCATTGACATATTAGCAAGGAAGTAATTAATTAAATATAAAATTTAATGAGAGTAATAAGTCTTGACAATGAATATTAGGCGGAACAAGAATTTTGAAGTGTAAACATAATGAAGATGACAGGGGCTATGCTAGGGCAAACTAAGGAAACTAAGGAAGACAACGAAAATGAAGATGAACTAGAAGCAAGAAATACAAAAAAGATCAAAGGATGAGACCAAGTTTCCCCTACATTATCGCCACTACTAATTGATTCCAGTAATTTAGTGGGAGAAAGGATTGCTAAAGAGAAGGAAGATGGAGGAAATCATGGAAGAGATGTCCAAACTGGAAACATGACGTACAAAGATATGATGTTAGGGGTGAAAAAACAGAATATAGGAAAGGAAAATGAATCAGAAAAAGAAAATGAACTATTGGAGGAGGAAATGGAATGGTTGGAAGGAATGAAGGTAAAAGAACACATTAAAGACATATATGATTGTCCATAATTCGTTCTCTTTAAATATGAAGAAAGAAGAATTCACAAACCTTGGAGAAAAGGTGTCATAGTCAAGCTATTAGGGAGGAGAATTGGTTACAAGGCTCTGGAAACAAAATTCAAGCAGGTGTGGGTGAGAAAAGGTGTGATTAACATCATTGATTTGAGCAATGATTATTATCTAGTCATATTTTCTAATGATGAAGGTCATAATGTTGCGATCATGGATAAACCTTATTTTATTTATGATCATTACTTAATAGTAAAGTCGTGGATTCTGAACTTTCATCCTACGAATGATACAATTGAAAAGATTGCAGTTTAGATTAGCTTTTTGGACTTGCCAATTGAATACTATGATTCAAAAGTTTTATCATTTATTGGTAACTGAATTAGAAAGACAAATAAAGTTAACAAAAATACGCTAATGCAAGAACATGGAAAATATGACATGTTATTTTTTGAGGTCGACCTCACAAAACCACTCCTATCTATGTTCACCATCAAAGGGAGAAAGTCTAAGATATAATATGAAGGATTGCATCCTATATGTATTAATTGTGGAAGATTTGGTCATTACAAATATGGATGTTCATATAAAGTCAAAACCCATGAGCAAAAGGAGGGGAATCAATGGAGAAAAAGTTCAAGATGGGAGATAACATTTTAACATAACTCATAATGTCCAAGAGGGATCATGGGCAATAGTTCGAAAGACTATAAGGGTTAGGAAGACGAGAGAAAAGGAAACAACGATGGCAGTAGAGGTATAAGCAAACTATCAATGATATTTAACGTAGATATGAAGGCAATGAGACCTAGAAAAGAAATTGTGAATGCATAAGGAAATATTTTGGGATCCAAATTTATTGCATTAAATGTGGAGACTCCAGAAATAGCAAACACGGGACAGAATAATGATGAGTATAATGGAGATTCAAACTGATAATCAATGCAGATTCAAACAGAGATAAAAAGTGTGAATCCAAAGGATTCCAATCATGAGGTGATGAATAACAAACTAAAAAACATTGTTGGGGGGGGATTGGTTCATATAAAAATAAGATGCTGAAGATTAATTATCATAGTCACAATCATAGAAAACAATTACTAACGAAGAAGGAAAGTAAATATGCTAGAATTTCAACACATGTTAGAGGCACACACTTCAAAGGGAAGTATGTGGGACACCAAAAGAAAACGAATGACAACCTGGAATAAATACTAGATAAAAACAATGTGGCTAATAATATAACGGCATTAGAGAATATCAAAAATAAGGTGGGAAGTAAGCAAATTATATATGATCACAACATGGTTACTGGATTAAAAAAGAAAATCGGTAAAACAAAGGTGGATGGAATACAAGTTGTTAATAAAGTGGACAATGATAATATGGTGGTTGTGCCAAGCAATTTTATACCACTAGATGGATATAACAAACCAGAGAATAATTGCATTGATCGAGACTTCTTGAAAGGGATGGGAAACCAAAATAGGAGTGAAGGTACATGTTCAGAAAAATAACAAGGTGTGGAGTTAGCTAAGGCAGATATGAAGGTGGTGAAGTAAATACCTAGCTGGGAACAATAGAGTTAATTTGTCATTTTTTGATTATTAATATGAGTATGATGCATACAAACAAAAATATTTTTGTTTAGAACTGCATAGTGTAAGACCCTAATTTTGACCCTAAGATCCCTCATGCAATTTCATCATATACATTAGCATTGGGATCACACCTTGACATCCTCCTTACCCCTCTTTCATTGGGATTGTTTTAGGAGATATCACCAAGAACCATGTGATTGTATCACACTTGTATATTATTATTTTACTAACCAAAATACCAAAAATATGTCCTTGTATGTGCCTAACTTTTTGTAGGTAGGGCATGATCCTCATTGATCTTTCAAGTTCACATCTAGGGTTTAAGACCCTCATGGATAAGAGCATAATCAAAGATTGATCCATAATGTCTCAAAGCATCATATATGAGTCCCATTGATCTCTACATGTTTTATTGATCAAGTGTTCTTCAAGAGTTTGGAGGTGATTTACCTTGGAAACCCTAATTTGACTGTGTATCTTGAGTAACTTCTCCAACAAACTATCTCACCAGTTGATCAAATTTCTCAAGGTACACTTCAAAAATTAATCATATTATGCATATATGGTCTACAATGAGCCTAAAAGGTCAAGAGAATTGAAGGTTAGCAAGTTGGTTGATGGTGGTTGGTCAGATGAATTCATCTGATCAAAACTGGGTCTCCCTAGACCCTATCTCCTACAATTTTCACCATATTAAAATCATTCCAAGATCAAAGTTACTCTAAAGGACATTAAAAACAACTTTCATGTTGAGACCTAGAGCTAGTTTTGCTTGGAAAATCATTTTCTATGTTGAAACATTATAGGTCATTTTGTCTAAACCCTAATTTGAAAGTCAACTTCCCAAGGCCATAACTTGCTCAATTTTTATGAGATTAAATATTTAAAAGTTTCACAATCAATTTCAAGATGTCTACTTCAACTTTTATGTTTGGAGTAAGTTCTAATTAAACTTTTATGAGCATGTGATATGAGGATACATCATAGGTCATTTTTGACCTATACCATTGAACAATTGATTTTTCCAAACTTCAAAAATACATAACTCTATCATTATAAATCCAAATGACATGAAATTGGTGACCATTTTGAATTTATTTAAAATATATACAACTTTCATGAATACATGTTTCTCATTTGAAGCTCACATAAAAAGTTATGCAAGGTGGAATATTGAGATATATGACTTGACACTTAGGAAAATTTTCAACATGTTGAAATTTCCAAACTTCCACCTCAAAATTCACCATGATCCAAGCTCCAAATGAAAAAGTGTTCAACATAAAACTTGTTCCCCTTGATCTAAGCTTTCCAAAGAACCCAAGTTCATGCATTTTGGATGAGATTTGCTTGGTCTACGCATGGCTTTAACAGAGCTACATGATTGGAATAAATCAAATGCCAAAAATCACATTTCACATTGCCTTGACATCCAAGCCTCATTTGAACTTCAGAAAGATTGTACATGGATCAAATTGGATTGCTTCATGGGCATGTACACGCCCATGCAAGCTTGTGCATGAAATGTCCAAATTTAGCAATTTTCTTAAGTGTGCAAATATCAGTTCCAATTGCTATAAATACAGGCCCTTGGAGCTCAATTCAAACACACCTTGCGCGCCAGCTTTGCCCCCCAATTGAAACCCTCACATTTCAAAGGAAAACCTGATAATTTTCAACTTGAAAATTGAGTTTGAATCTCACTGTTTGGAGATTCAAGAACTCCAGGATCCAAAGCTTTGTACCATTGCCAAACCTCTCCTACAAGCTTCTCAAGTGTGATCAGATCAAGTTTGAAGCAAGCAACATCAAGTTTTGCACAGCATTGAAGGTAAATTTCAGAAAACTTCGTCTCTTCGATTCTCACTCAATTCTCAACAATTCTCTTGGATCTTTGGTTTTTTGAAGTCCTACCAATGTAGGCAAGAAGATTGAGCTGCTTTAAGGTCAAATCGAAGCAACTCAGTTGTCACACCTCAAAATTCGACTCCTCATATCTTTTTATATATTTGGAGTTAGTTGAAATTGAGGTCAGATTCGTGCTTTACGTCATTTTTTCTTTCAGATCATGTCCTCTTTTTTTGTTTTGGTGATGGTTGAGGATGGACCAGTCCGGTGAGGTCCACTGGAGAAGAAGACTGAAGCTCTGGCTCCGGCGGTGTGTTGGCACGTCTCCCAGCCATAAGATCCATTCAAATTGTTTTAATCTTAGATGTTGGTTTTGGTTACCACGCATGTGGCGCGCTGACTAGGTTCCATTATGGAACGCGCGTTTGTGTCCACTTGATATGCCACCTCAATTAATGAGGGAGATCAAGTGACTCACGTTTTTTTTATTTTCTGAATTTTGTTTTAATTCATTTGATTTTCATTAATTTATATTAATTTTAATATTGATCCAAAAAATATGAGAGTTTCACCAAAAAAATTTAAATAAATTCCTCTTTCATATTCTGAATTAAAATTATTTTTTGGATCATTATTAATATTTTTCATGATTTAATTGATTTTGTGTTTATTTTTAATTGTTTAAAAATACTTTTAAGTCTTTAAAAATTCTGAAATTTTTTCTCCAAAGTCCTTTGACCTTGTTTGACCTATGATAAATCTCATGGTCATTTCTTTGGTGTTTTGATGAGGTTTTAGGAATTTGACAAATCATATTTAATTTAAATGCATTATTTTAGTATTTTTAAATTGAATAAATGTCAAATAATTGTGTTGACCTCTTGTGATGGTTTGTGTAAGTTTGACTTGTGTTGTTGGGCATTGGTCAAGGTTAATTTGACTTTGCTAGGTTAATATCATTGGATTTAGGGGATTGATGGAATGTACATTCCATCTCCCAAGATGAATGAATGATATTAATTTGGTAAAAATCCTCCTTTTACCAATTTGAGTTTTGATTCATTCCCCTCCCTCTTCATCTAATTCCCCTTCTTTATGCATCCATTTCATTTGGTATATGATATCTCAAAGTCCTAAAGCTAGTTGATTGAAAAATCAACATGAGTATGGATGAGATTAGGCCACCTCTTTTGCATATTCTTTTTGTGTGTGGTATGTTTCATGAGCATAGTCCATTATGCTATGTCTCTAACATGCATTAACACCAAAATTCTATTGCCCGACCTGAAATAGTTGTGACTTCTACATAAGTCCAATTACGATTGCTTAACATAGCGCTAAATTTTTGACACAAAAAGGCATAACATTCTAGTTAGTGAGATTGTAAGTCTCCCCACTTTCATGGTATTGTGTGGAAACTTGGCCTTTTTTCCTTCCTTTGGAAGATGTCTTGGCTCAAGGATCCATGCTTGTGATAAGTGGGTCGAGTGTTCTCTAAAGAATGACTTAAAAAAAGCAAAAGCAAAACAATACTAACTTCTAACTCATTAACAACTAACATTTAATTTCAAGTCCTTTATTTTCATGCATTTTAATTTTTAAGCTCTATTCATTTGCCATTATTCATATCATTCTAATTGTTTATATTAATGCCTTTTCATTTTGTCCACTTGGACCATATTGTGTGATATATCTTGTTTGTGTATACTTTGTTTGTTTGAATGGTCTTTGACCATTAATGTACATAATAATAACAAAAACCTAAAAGACTATTGTGTGGACTGTTGACTTGATCTTGGATAATTGGACTTAGAATTTAGGCAACATTCCTATGCAAAAAGGACTTGGCCAATGCCAACTTTTGCGAAAACAAGTGCTTACAATTTGAAACTTCATCTGATGCATCTTGAAGATCCCTTTGAGTTCATCTGCAACATGATCATTGTGAAGCTGTTATTTTGAACCTGTGATTTGTGGAATTCATCTGCTACATTGGCCAATTTGAAGAAGATTATGGAGTGGCTAACGCTTCGATGAGGCTATCTTTATTTGATGCCTTACTCTTCAAGTTAATATTGTATGCATTGTTTGTTGCTTGATTCTAATATCCAAGGGAATTTGGGGTTTCTATATGGCATTCTTGCCTATTGGATTGCTACTCATCAGTTAGTTCTTTTTAACTCTTAACTTTTAATTTTGTACATAGGATTAGTCTCTTCATATCCTCCCCATTTCTTTAATTTCAAAATCTCTCCCTCCTTTTAAAAACTTATTTGTCTGAACTTATTATTTTCTAAGTTTTGACCGCTTTGCAAACTAGAAACTTTGGCCTTATGCCGTTGCATTTTCAAAACTTGTAAATAGACTTAACTATACTTGACCTAAACTTTAAAAAAAGCCAAAAAGAACTAACTCATTCAAACCATTTTCTAGGCCTTTGTGCCTTTCAAACTTAATTTTTGTTAAAAACAATGCATCCACTTTGAAATTTGTATCACGAACTACGAGGTTTTGATCCCTCATTTTTATGTTGGTACATAGGCACAAGTCCGAAGGTCTTGTCAAACGCAAAAAATATAATTAATGAATTCTTTTCTCATCCCCTCATTCTATTTGTTTGTAAACATCACTTTGTATAAAATACATATGCACACAAAAAAGGGCTCCCTAGGAGTACCTAGGACACTCTGGGTGCTAACACCTTCCCTCTGTGTAACTAACCCCCTTACCTGTAATCTCTGACATTTTATTAGTGTTGATTTGAAAACTTCTTACTTTTGGGTTTTGTTCGTGCTTTTCCCTTTTCCTTTGGAAACAATAAAATCGCGGTGGCGACTCTTGTTATTTGATGTCTAGCTTATCCATAGCTTGATGATCATGAATTTACTGCTACATAAATTAAGTGGCGACTTTGCTGGGGAGTAGTCTCCAGTGGGTTTAGCCTACTTTTTTCTATGTATATAATTGTATATATGCGATGTATGTATATTTGTTTGTATGATATAATCTGCCAGTTGTAATTGGTGATCTCTGAGTGGTGAGATAAGTTCTAACCCGAACTTGAGTGCAATTAAGATAGGAGGATGGTATAGTCATGTTCAACTTGTGTGGAGTAGTCCTTAACAAGTTGGCTTGAGATCCATCTGCTCAGTGGAGACTCTTTTGGATTTGAAAATGTCACACAAGTATTTATGGTTATGCATTACTATCTCTAATTTGGGTCCGAGAAGCTGAGGACCGTAGAACATTTACCCCCTCTTGGCCTATTTAGGATGTAGTGCAAAGACTGTTCAAGTGTAGACTTGATAACAATTGTTGCGTGATACTACACTCAGATGAGTTTCTCTTGAGAATATTATGGATCGATGAGTCAGTCATCTTAACCTGTAATATCTTATAGATGGAATTAAGACTCTGGGAACTTTTTAGAACATAATCTACAGGTTTTTATCCTTAGTTCACTCCTTTGAGATGGTTCTTACCCAGACTCCATGCTCGTGACTTACAACAAACCCTTGATTCTTGGTTGATCCAATCAAGTCTTGTCAATATCAATGGAACTTGGGTGTTGATAAGGTGTAAACCATAATCCACCAAAATGGATGATTGATCTTGACAATGACTTGATTCATCCCTTGACCTTTGTTTTCTTTCCTTGTGGGTGATACCTTATTTGTGATTGCTGCATCCATGCATTCATGCGCATCATAACATTCATCACACGAAAATTTCAAGGAACTGAGGTATTAATTGCAATGGCCAATGTAACATGGTGGTCAGCGAATTTGTGAAAGACTAGATAGAGCGTTGAGTAATGATAAATGGACATTGGAATTTCCATGTGGTTATGTTAAAGTATTATCTAGATTGGATTTTTATAATCACCATTTGTTGCTTGTTTGTCCATTTGGTGAGTCTTATAAGGTAGCCACACACTAGTTCCGGTTTGAAAGCACATAGCTACTTAATGATTCTTATGACATAATGTTAAAATACAGTTGGAACAACAATATGCAAATTAGATAGAATCGAGAAAATATGCAGAAAAGAGTTAGGAAGTTGAAGTTTAATATGTTAGATGTAGTGTTGAGAAAGAAAAATAAGCTAGTGGAAATATTGTACGACATTCAACGTAGCATGCATGCAATAATTAATGGAGCTGCTTTGAGAAATCTCGAGATCAAGTTGCACAAAGAATTGGATGAGATATTAAAACAAGAAGAGCTTATGTGGTTTCAATGGTCGAGGGCCAAATGACTTATAAATGGTGATTGTAACACAAAGTATTACCATTTAAAAGTTATGCATAAAAAAAGAAGAAATAAAATGACTATGATAAAATACAAAAATGGTGATTGGGTTGAAAATCAAGAGAAGTGTGTAATATGTTCATTTCATATTATAAGGATATATTTGCACTTAATGACATTATTCATGATTGGGTTCAAATTGCTTATTGTTACCCGCTACTAAAAGAAGAGATTAAAGAAAGATTAAATAGGGATATCACAGATGAAGAAGTTAAGCATGCTCTCTTCATGATGCAACCATGCAAGGCACCAGGGTTGGGGGTTCCCAGACAGGTTTTATCAGAATTCATGGAAAGTGGTGGGGAAAAGTGTAATTGTTTTTTTGAGGAATGGCATAAAGAGGACTAGCGTGAAAATTAACATTAAGTAAATGACATTAAATCCAATGACTTATGACCCAATCGGGGATTTCGTTAGGGGATCCGATGACCAGAGTGTTTTAGAAGCCTTATCAATATATCAAATGATGCCAACTAGAATTCCAATAGCCTTCTTAAAGGAAACTCATAGACTCCAAAGGAAGTTCATATTATGAGAGAAGGAAAATGAAAATAAGTATCACCCAGTAGGTTGGAAGAACCTAACACAACCTAAAATTGCGGGAGGGTTGGGCTTGAAGAAGCTAGATGTAATGAATCAAGCTTGTATCTCAAAGTTAGGCTAGAAGATGTTAGCTGGTTGCCAAGACTTTTGGTGTGAAGTGCTTAAGGGGAAGTACAAATATAATGGAATGCAAAATTTTTGAACACCAAAACCAGGAGATTATAGCTTATGGAAGTGTATCGTTAAAAGTTAGACAAATATTGAAAACAACTGCGTTTGGGAGACTAGAGATGGTTAGGTTATTGATGCATGGTCAAGTATTTGGATTGATCTAGGGTTAGGATTCAAGATCTGAATATTCAGATTCCAAATGCATTGCAAAATGAAAAATTGGCTTATTTGGTAAGTCAGAAGGTGAGTGGAATTGGCATGGTCTGATTAATTGGCTTCCTGAGAATGTATTAAACACTATCATGAGTATTCTTCACCCATAAGAAAATGCATGTTCAAATTCTAGAGTTGGGTTTTCAAATTGAAATCAATAGTTTGCATTGGAAAACATGTACATTTTGTTGGATAAAGAATGACATCTTCAAGAACGAAATATTTAGGAAAATTTTGGAATCCCAGAGTTTTGGAATGATCTAATATTTTGTATGGCTATTGTGTTATGACATGCTACTTACTAATTAGAATAAAAGTATAATATGGTTTGATAATGCAATGTGTCGATATTATGGTAGTCTGGTAGAAGACACAATTCACGTTTTTAGGGATTATCCATTAGTTATGCCATTATGGTTGATTGTAATGCATACTAATTGGAGGAATGTTTTCCTTGCTGAAAATATTAAGAATTGGATCAAAGATAATATGAATCACAAAATGGGATGGAACAAATGTAGATATTTGGAAGCTTTCTGGTTTATAGCATGTTATAACATATGGGGATGGAGAAACAAGGAAATTCATGAAGAGAACTCCATTCAACTGTATGATCTGATGGGCTATGTTGTGAATATTATGAGTCATTATGGCAGTGTTGTGACAATCACAAACAAAGTTTTAAGTATTCAAAAGGAGATTCAATTGATTCGTTGGAAAGCACAGTTTCCTAGGTGGGTTAAATTGAATTCAGCTGGAGCTTATCTAGTAGAGGGAAAAGTTGATTGTATAGGTGTTATAAGATATAATAATAGCGTTTGGATAGAAGGTTTTGCTAAAAAACTTGGTGCTTGTAATGCTTTCGTAGCAGAATTTTAGGGGGTTCTTGAAGGGCTAAGAGTTGTTAGAAGAATGGGAGTGGGGGCTATTGAGGTGGGTGTGGATTCTAGAGGTGTGGTGAATGGTATAAATAATATGAGATGTGGTAATATTATGGGTGGAATGTTGATTGTCAAGATTCGAGAATTTATAAGAATAAATTGGGTAGTGGTTATAAATCATTTTACCGAGAGGCTAATTAGTTAGTGAATGGGTTAGCTAAATGCATAACAGATCTTGTTAAAGACACGTGTGCGTATGAAATACGTCCTAGTCAGTTTAAACCTCTATTAGATTCTAATGTGTTTCAATTAGATAATAGATAGTGGTTGTAAACCTAACTCTATTTCAAACAATTTGCAATTACAAACATTGATATTATATGCCGGAAAAAATATTGATATGTCAAAAACAAGATTTCAAATAACCGTCAAACTAATAGTATTTACAAGAAAAATATAATGATTATATCTAATACAAACAGAATAAAAAAACTTAGCTAATCATGACCGATAAAACTTTACACGATGAAAAGAATATGAAAATAGCACTCAAGCTTGAATCTTCAAAGTTTGAAAGCATCCGCATCGTCTTTGATATGCCAATAGTTTCTTCTTGTATTTATCTATTTTCTTTTTAAACTATCATAAATATGTTTTAATTATCGTAATAAATTAAATAATAAATACCATTATTATGTTCTAGAACCAAAATTTGGTATATGTTTATCATAAAGAATCTTGAACTAGTGGTGCTAATCTCCCATACAGTGGCGTGGGATGGATTTGCAAGATTAATACTTCAATGCCTAAGTCAATTTAGGATTCAAGATGCGTGTAGTAAAAAGTAGATATCAGAAAGTGTGTCTTAAATATCTCATGAGATGACTTTTATACCTTGGATCGTTTAGAGTTGATTGATAAGTCCACAAGTGCATGAAAATATCGATTATAGTATAAAAAATGTCGAGCCCACAAGAGACAAATGTCAATTATCGTTATCTATTATCACTTTGTGTATCTAAGGCGATGAAAAATGTATTTTTGTTTGCAAAAATGGAAAATAAGTTGTCTTTGTAATTAATGAGAATGGGAGACCAACATAAAATTTGTTTGTACCTATTGTACCCGTTAAGTTGTGTTTTATAATTATAACAGGAAAATATTTTCTTGCGCAAAAGAATTAAATTAAAGGTGACTCCTGCTTTCTTCGATAAGAAATCAGATTTCGACTCTATAATATATTCGACCGCTTTCGCAAGTGCATATTACAACTTTGAAATCTTTTTTGGAAATTAATTAATTTTTACTTGAAAAGTTATTTTTAAGTAGGAAATTTAATCTAAAGGTTATGTCATCTTTCACGTGCCCGAAACCGTATTTTAAACTCATAAATGCTCGCTTTCGCATGCCCGATTATAAGTTTAAAATATATTTTTTAAACCTTTTAATTCCTAAATTAATTGAAAAAGTGCTTTCACTGTATGTTAAAGTCAATTTCCAAAATTTTCACAGACAAATACAACTTCTCCTCTTTCAAGGAGAAATCAATATTGCATTGTTTCAACTTTCACCATAAGTTTTTATCGTTAAAACCAAAAAGTTCAGACTTAAAAATAATTCCTGTTATTTTTATAAATACTACAACTCAACAGAGCATCGTCGGTACGAGGGTCCTCACATCCTAGACTCGACAAATTTAGTTGAACATGTTAAAAATGTAAAACATGTCGTATATATTTTTTATGTTCGTACTTGGAAAAATAATAAACAAATGCATATATGTAACACTAAATTAATAAAGTAGGGGAAAGAAGAAAAAGTAACCTAGAATGAATAAAATTTGAATTAAATAAGAATTTGCTTCAAACAAAGACTTTATCTGGTACATAATGCAAAGAAACGAACGATGATAATAAAATTCCAGCAAGATTAATATTAAGTAGCAGCTACATTGTTGCAGAAAAATAAATTCCAAGCTCAAAACTTAAATCTAAAAGTTTTAATATTGCTCAGTGTGAGACAATAATTGCTTTTATAATAAATGATTTTTCTGCTTAAAAATAAGTTTAATTCTTACAATAAGCTTGGATAATCAAAACTATCCTAAAAGAGGCTATTTATAGTGTTAATTTCATGCTGGTAATCGATAAAAATATGGACATGTAGTGGAGATAATGGGGGAAGCAACAACTGATTCCTTAAAGCTGACAAAAATAATTGGCAAACCTAGCATGATGGGCATCCTTCTAGTGACGACCTGTCTGTCATGAGGTTGGGATCCATGACGTGTCATGAGGCTGACGACCTGCCCGTCATATTTCTCAAGTGTATTTTCTTCCTTTTTGTTGACTTTTCCATGATGGGTTGATCACCTGGAGGGGTGACGACTGTCATGGCTGGTTGGAGGTAGTCATGACAACAAAGTACTTGTATTTTTCTTCTGTTTTTGCAATTTTTTCACCGTTTCTTGGCACGAAAGCTTCCCACTAACAATTACTCGAAACATGAACATAATATCAACATAACACTACAAAATATATGAAATCGAGAACAAAATGCATGCGAGTCAAGTGAAAAACACGATATATTTATGAGTTATCATGGGCTGACATTGATTTGGGCCTTGACTTTTGGGGCCTTTGGTCGGTCCATAATAGTTGCCCAAAAGGCTTCTCGGGTGTTAATGAGTTGGAAAGTCTTAGAAAATTGGCCGACCTCTGAGTATGTCGTTCGCTTTGAACCAGAAGGAGGAACACTTAAAGTTAGCTAAAAAAGTAGTAGAAGGCAACCACATTAAATTCCTTCCCATAATTGAAATGTTTCGTTGCTCCTTTTTGATGTGTGGATTGAGGTGATTAGTTAGAGTATGATGTTGCTTATAGTGAATTTGAGTTTATTTATGATTCCCAGAAGGAATTCAACCATTGATTTTGTAACTTCTAATCTCTGTAGATCTGGCAAGTTGTTTCCTTCACACATATATATATATATATATATATATATATATATATATATATATATATATATATATATATATATATATATATATATATATATATAGTTATTGAATGTTGACGAAAATTTTCACAATCCTTGAAAGTCAGTTTCTATTTGCAATTGTTTTCCTCTATTCCTTCCTGGGAGTCTTTACCATAATAGTTGCAGTTCCTTGCTCAAAGTTGTTGGTTGGGAATATAAATATGAAGAAGGTATATAAGAGGGTTGAATAGACCTATCCTGTTTAAAATAACTTCAAAAAAATTTAGTATAAAATCAAAGTTTAATTAGCGGAAACAAGAACAAAATAAAATGGAGGCTTAAACTCTTATCAATATGAATTCTAACCAATGTATTTCAATGGTGTCACTAAGAACATGATTCTTTCAAGGACATAAACAAAATAATGTAGTTCAAGTTGCTTTATCCAAGCAATTTAATATCCAAACATAGTCATGCCTTCTATCATAATTCACTTAAAGACGATTCAATAGGTTTGATGCAATATAAACTGATGCTTATATAATAAACCATTATAACCATGATCTAACCTAGATGATATACAATTTTTGTTTCCTTTTGGATTGGATACATTAGGTAAAATAACCATATGAATAAGATGTATTTTAGGTAATATGTGGAACAAGATATTCCGACATATGTTTCAACATCTAAGATTGTTGCCAAGAAGATTTGTTCAGCTAAAGTGATAAGTGCTTGACAGAACTAGTTAAGTAATATGCTTAAGGTTTGGGTTTTGGCTATCTTCAGATCTCCTTCATAAGCGTTTAGGTGGTGACTTATTCAAGATGCAAAGTTTTGTCTTTTGGAAAAAGTATGTAATTTCAATCAAGAATCAATTGGAAAAGATTTAGATTTGTTGAGTCAAAGAAGATCTTACCGGATGTACCTTCAAGGAAGATTTGGTACAATAACTACTCTACAAAGAAAACTTGTATGAAGAAGATTCATTTAGGATGCTCTGGTGTAACATGTGGAACATGATGTTTCAACATATGTGTTACAACATATGGTTTCCATCAACAAGACAAATGTTATTGTTTGCTGCAACATCTGACAACTATTGCAGTTGTGGTTCAATATTTGTCTATCTAAGATTCACTCTTCAAAAAATATTTACAATTCATGGAGAATGGTTAATTTGGATGTTCTTGTGCAACATGTGGAACACGATGTTCCAGCATGTGTGCTGTGCAACATTTGGCTCTGGTTCAACAGGCAAATGTTGTTGCATTTTCTGAGCGAAAATTTGGTTAAGATTCGATCAGATTTGTGTTGTATTTATGAAATGTGTTTGTGTGTTTTGTTTGACAGTTGTTGAAGATCAAATCAATTTAAATGTAGATTTAAATTTAAATTTGAATTATTAACAAAGGATATCTTTTGTTGGAGAGTTTTAATTCTGGATGAAATTAAATCATAAATCCAAGAAGAAAAACCCAGAATTACATTGTCATTTAAGGAGACTCAAACCTCACTTTTGAGGCGTGCAAGTTGTGAAGATACACAATGTCAGGGTTTATCCTTTGAGTTTTTATTTGTGCACAGCTCTAGTGTCTCCTTTCATATCCTAAGGCATAAAGTTTGGTTTGTTACTAGAGTTGTAAACCGTGTTCCAAGATATTAAAATTATAAGCTTGAGAACATAATGTTTCTTATATTCCACGTTAATGCCATAACTGGATTAGTGTTGAATCTTTGTTGTACACCATTAAGTTTCAGTTATTTGGTATAATTGATTTGTCTTAGTTGAGTTGTAACATTCAACATTGTTCATTGAGTTGTAAATGTAACACACCATTTTCAATTTAGTCATTTAGTCGATTTATCCATGAATTAATTGTGAATTGGTGTATTTTATTTGATTATAATATGTGAGGTGTAGAGGCTAGTTGGAATAAGTTAGAATTATTTATGTTTATATTGGTCATTAAATAATAGGAGTTTATTTAATCAATTGATTAAATAATATTGGAGTAATAAAATAATGAGAAAAATGAGAGTGTGTAGAGATTTTAAGGGCAAGATGGTAATTACAAGGTTAAGTTAAGGATAGTATAGGGAAAATATAATTAGGAGGAATATGGTTATTAGAAATAGGAGAAGTGGAGAAAAGATTAGTTTGCAATATTATGTGAAAAACTTGGAAGAGAGAAAAGAAGGACTATGGCAAGAGGAAAGAGAAGAACGACTTAGGAGAAAAAGTTCATGGATTCTTTCATCTTTGTTGGAATAATCATGTAAGGGGGGAAACTATTAATCTAATGGGTGTTAAAGCATGGGGGTAAATGGAGGTACCCTTAACGTCTTTAGGGTTGGGTGTTTTGACTCATAACTTTAAATTGTGACACTATGATAGTTGTTATATGAGGATTGTTGTGTTTTCTCCTGAATTTATGTTTGAATGATGATTTGTGGTGTTCATATGTATGATTGTGTGACTGAAATTGAGGGATGTTTGAAGGTGGTAACGTTAAGTGTGTCAATGGTATTTAGAGATGATGAACATGATTTATTGTTGAGTTAGATGTTAAGACATGGTAAAAATCCATATGTTTTTATGTACAATGATGTATGGCATGATTTGGGAATGTTAGGGGTCAAAACACAAGGTTTGTTATGGGTTGTCGCACGTGCTACGGGCGCCCGTAGCAGCCCTTTGGTTTCTGGGCCAGAGGCAAGCCAAAAAGGGGATTTTTGGTCGGGGAGCGCTACAGGTGGTCGTAACAACTCCCTAGATTTTGTACCAAGTGATATGTTTTCGAGCATAACTTGAGTTACTTAACTCAAAATGAGACCCGATTTGAAGTGTTAGAAAGCTAACACGAATTACTATCAATTGGTAATCGTTTAAGAGGATGATTATGTTAAATGTTTGATGCTTTGAATATTTGAATGAAATTTTGAACTTGAATTTTTTTTTATCTCCCTTATTATTTCTGTAACTTTTGATTCGTAAGTCCGATTTAGATGTCGTTTGAAGCATTGGAAAGTTGACATGCTGAAATACAAAATGGTAGTGAGAGTTAAGAATGATTGAACTATGATTATGTGTGCATTGTTATGGTTTACATGATGATGTTATGAACTACTTAGTGAAACATTGAGTTCCGTTGATGATGAACTTATGTGGTAAATTACAAATATAATTGCAGGTTATTTGATTGTTGTGTTTTGGTGACATGTGGGTTGAGATGCATGGTTTCAACGTGAAACTATCCTACTGATGTTGTACATGAAATTATGCAGTTCGATGTGATACCGTGTTTGTTATTGAGTTGTTGTGATGATGCATGCATTCATTCATGCTTCATGAGTTATTGTTGTTGTGAAAAAGGTGATCACATGTTTCAATGTTGGTGACTGATAATTGTCCCAAGCTTGATTTTAAGGTTTGGAGCTCGATGTGGGGCTCATGGGTTTGATTGGAACTGGGTTCATAATTGGAACCATTGTTGAGATTGGTACCGCATGTATATGAGTCTATAATGTTATTGAGAGTCATATTGCATTTTGATTGTGTATTATTATGAAATGGGTAAAACTTAAATACATGTGCCGTGGTTTATAATGGATTATGTTTGAAGTGTGTTGTATTTAATCTACTATGATTTTTTATGCACCATTTATTATTTGAATGTATTTCTCACCCCTTTTGTTCAAATGTTTCCTTTACATAGGCATCATGCAGATACTCAGAAGTAGATCTCGCTGAAGTAAGTGGAAGTTAGCTCTTGGAGTAATTCCTTAGTTTATCATTTTGATTAGTGGTGTCTTGCTCTGATTATGTAACACCAGGTTGGGAATGTTTGTTTTACTTATTACGTTGTTTATGTTGAAGTAAATACCGTCTTTTTCCGTGAAGATTCCAACTGATTCATTCGAGTTGATTAATATAACTCCTTTTATTTATGTTATGAAAGTTAAAGTTTGTGACTAAATGTCTTAAGATGCTAAACCTTTAATAATTGTGTAAGGATGGTTCTGTTTCGATGATACCCTAAGTGAGGGTGAGCATGCGATGATCGGTTTTATATGAAATAATGTAACCCATGTTACGGAGTAGGATATGTTTGATGTGAGTGACACCATATGTGGTTGTAATTTTTATTAAATTATGTGATAATTTATATGTGGTGTTTTAGGGTGTTACATAATATTATCAGAGCAGGTCGGTCTATTAGGCCAGGTTTTATAATGTTGTTGGTTCCCTAGTACGTGACATGTGTGTGAAACACTGTCGGTGCTTGATAGTTTTTCTAACCGCTTGTCTGCAGGAACGAGATTGAAACAAGTGAGGGAGAAGCTTATGTGTCTCTGAGAGGTTTCAAGTGTGGAAGATTGGTTCAACGTGCTTCTGATTTCAAGAGTGAAGATTTTCAGATGAATCAATGTTGTTTCCTAAGTTGTTCGGTAGGAAGATTCGAAGTTCATTTCAATAATTTTGACAAACCAACGTCATTTCTAGAGTTGGATGCAATAGATGAGCAATTTGTGTCTATTAAGCAAATATATGAGCTCGTAAAGGATGATGCTACAATATTTATGATATCAGATTCTATAAAGGCTGAAGGTAAGATTGCAATTGGTGAGTTACCAGTGGTTTGCCACCAAAGCGATAAATTAAGTTTACTATTGACTTAGTACCTAGTATTAATCATGTTTCAATGGATTCACATAAAATGTATGTTTTAGAGTTGAGTGAATTGAAGAAGCAACTGGAGGATCCGCTTTATAAGAAGTTCATTCATCCGAGTGTTTCAACGTGGGGTGCACTGGTGTTGCTAGTTAAGAAGAAAATGGTGGAATGAGGTTGTGTGTCCACTATAGATAGTTGAATAGAGTGACGATCAAGAACAAGTATCCAGTTTCGAGGATTAATGATTTGATGCATAAGTTGGTAGGTGCTTGTGTGTTTAGCAAGATAGATTTGTGTTCAGGTTATCATCATATTCGTGTAAAGCCAGAAGATATTCCAAAGACTTCTTTCAAAGTGAGTTATGAATGTCATTTGGTGTGTCTAATGCTCCTAGAGTGTTCATAGAGTACATGAATAGAATCTTTCATCCCTATTTAGACCAGTTTGTGGTTGTGTTTATATATGACATCCTGATATACCTGAATTTTGATGAAGAACATGTGGGACATTTGAGAATTGTATTGCAGATATTAAAAGAGAACCAATTGTATACAAAGTTGTCCAAGTGCGAGTTTTAGTTAAAAGAAGCGAGTTTCCTTGGTTATGAGATTTCTAGTGGTGGTATAGTTGTGGATCCATTTAAGATAGATGTTGTGTTGCAATGGGAGGCTCCAAAGTCTGCCACTGAGAATCGAAGTTTTCTTGGATTGGCTAGTTACTACAGGAAGTTCATTAAAGGTTTGTCAAAGTTAGCATTGTCGTTGACTCAGTTGACTCGAAAGGGTCAAGTATGTTAGACAATAGGCTTTGGTCTAGAGGGGGGGGGGGTGAATAGATCACTAGTTAATAAAACTTTGAACAAAAACAGTTTTGAAAAGTTTATGGCAAACGAAAGTAACTCGAATCAAATTGTCTAACTAAACCTCTACCCAAAAGCTCAGATATGCGTTAATTATATCAACGTATGATAATGAACACAAATTGATCAAAGATTTTGGATCACTACCAATTGAATACTAAGATACAAGGATGGTTTATTTCCAATGATCAATCACACTAAAAATCTATTATGACAAATTATTAAACACCTTGTGTACAATCGATTTTGTTTGGAAACTTATATGGTTTTGTTGATCTTAAAATCTAATAATAATCTAAAGGATTGTGATCAACTCAATAACACCTATTTCAAAAGGTAATAAAAAATATTATCCAAACAAATTGATCGCACGATTAATGAATTCAATAATTTGCAAAACAAAATATAAAAGAGATAGATGGGGAGAGAGAGTACACAAGGATTTGTTTAGGCAGTTCCCCAATCGACCTCGTTATGAGTATGTCTGCCCTTAATTTGAACTCGAATTGAGATAATGAAGTTAACCTTTCAACATCAACCTGAAAATCATATGCGTAGACTTGTATAAGTTATACGTCGACTTATGCAGTCAGTACATACTACAGGCTTTAAAAATATAGTACATAAGCCGGCCTGAAAATCGTATGCGTCGACCTATGGAGTCAGCACAAGCTACATGCTTTAAAAATGACTTACATGTGTCGACCTATGCAGTCAGCACATGCTACAAGCTTTAAAAATGACTTACATATGTTGTTATGTAGCACGAATATATTGACACATAATATGTTTTCCCATAAAAACCTGATATTAATGCATGAAACCTTTTCTAAATTATTTTAAAATGTTTTTAAGCTTCCTAATGCTAAGATGCACATTAAGACTCAGAGGATACCGTCAAATATACATAAATACTAAAGTATCCAAGAACTCAAGAAGAAGTTGACATTTGCTCCAGTTTTGATTTTTTCTGAATCCAAGTGAGTCCTTTCTTGTATATTGTGATGCTTCAAAGATGAGTCTGGGAGATGTCTTGATGCAGAATGGTCAGGTGGTAGCTTACGCTTCTAGACAGTCGAGAGTTCATGAGAAGAATTATCCCATACATGATCTCGAGTTAACAACAATAGTATTCATGTTGAAGATTTTGAGGCACTACCTATTTTGGCTACAAATTTGAGGTGTTTAGTGATCACGAGAGTTTGAAATATTTGTTTGATAAAAAAGAATTGAATGTGAGGCAGAGAAGATGGATTGATTTTCTAGAAGATTATGGTTTTGCTTAGATTACCACTCGGGTAAGGTGAATGTGGTAGTTGATGTGTTGAGCAGGAAGTCCTTGCATATGTCAATGTTTATGGTTCGAGAATTGGAGTTGTTGGAACAATTCTAAGATATGAGTTTAGTATGTGAATAAACTCTTGTCAGTGTGAAGTTAGGTATGCTGAAGTTTACTAGTGGTATTCTGGAATAAACTAGAGAGGGTCAGAAGATTGGCTTAGGATTGATGGACCGTTGGGTGTTGGTTAGTCAAGGAAAGGTGGAGAGTTAAGGATTCATGAGAACGGTGTGATGATATTCAGAGATAGAGTTTGTGTTTTAGGTGTGAAGAAATTGAGAAAATTATCTTGAGGAAGGACATAAAGGTGGTATGAGTATTCATCCTAGTGTCGTAAAGAAGTATCAAGACTTGAAGAAGTTGTTTTGGTGGCCCGGTATGAAGAAAGAAGTCATCGAGTTTGTTTATGCTTGTTTGACTTAACATAAGTAAAAGATTGAACATCAGAAGTAGTTGGGTCTAATGAAACCGTTGAGTATTCTAGAATGGAGATGGAAAACATTTTTATGGATTTTCTATCAGGTTTTTCGAAGTCTGCTAAGGGCAATGATTCAATTTGGGTGATAGTGGATAGATTGACTAAATCGCCTCAGTTCTTACCGATGAAGATTAATCATTCCTTGCAGAGGTTAAATGAGTTGTATATTGAAGAGTTTGTGAGTCTGCATGGTATATCTTCAAATATTGTGTCGATTAGGGATCTTAGGTTTACATCAAGGTTCTGGGATAGTTGTAGAAGGCTCTGAGGTACAAAGTTGAAATTGAGTTCTTCTTATCATCCACAAAAGAACGGTTAAACATAAAGGACTATCCAGTCTTTGGAGGATCTGCTGAGGGCTTATGTGCTAGAACAAGGTGGTACTTGGGATATCTACTTTCCATTGATTGAGTTTATATACAATAACATTTTTCATTCTATCATTGGAATGGCACCGTATGAGGTATTATATGGTAGGAGGTGTAAGACTCCTTTATGTTGGTATGAGTAAAGAGAGAATGTTGTGCTCATACTTGAAGTTATTCAGCAGACGAATGAGAGGACCAAGAGGATCCGAGAGAAGATAACGGCGTCACAGAGTCGTTAAAAAGTTATCATGACAAAAGGAGGAAAGAGCTTGAGTTCCAGGTTGGAGATTGCATGTTCTCGAGGATTACTCTGGTAACTGGTGTTGGTAGAGCTCTAAAGTATCGTAAGCTCACTCTGTGTTTCAGTGGTCTTGTAGCGGTAAATTTTTTGAGATTAAGCTATCAATTAACTTAACTCACAAAGAAAGAGTCGTCACCATGCTTTTATTGTTTCCAAAGGAAAAGGGAAAAAGTACGAACAAAACCCGAATAAGTTTTAAAACAAAACTAATAAAAAGAGATAAGGGTCCACGGGTTAGTTATGCAAAAGAAAGGTATTAGCACCCTAAATATCCATGGTACTCCTTGCGAATCTCTTTGAAAATATGTACATTTTGTTTTGAAAAGGGTGTTGTTTGTAAAAGATTGGAGAGATGGGAAAAGAAATTTTTTTATGACTTTTTGTGTTTACCAAGACTTTTAAAGCCTCATGCCTACGTACCAACAAGGTGCAATGGAGGATCAAAACCTCATAGTTCATGTTAAAAATAACAAAGGAGTTTATTTTAATTCATTTTTAATGGGAAATACATTTTGTCATTTTTAACAGAATACTCAACTAGTCACCCACAAGTATGAGAACTTTGCATCATCATGAGAAGGACTCCAACTTGGATAAGGCTCAACAAGTATGCCACTAGCTTTCTTAGATGGAAAAGAATTATCATCAGTACTATGGAGATAGGATAATTATATCTCAATTATGGAAATGAATCATGTCTAATACCTTGAGAAAAGTTTTAAAAGGAACAGTGCACAAAGGGCATAAAATGATTTTAGTGAGTTATACATTTTTTAAGTCTTTTGAAATTAATCTAAACATGCTTAAAATGGATTAACAATTATTAGGAAAAAAAAGTGTTGAAAATCACTTGACAAAAGTCAAGGTTTATTGAGAAAGTGGTTCAAGTTTTAAAAAGAATAAGATTTTAAAAAGAGAGAGAAGATTTTGAAAATTAAAGAAGGGGAAAAGAAGAAGAGACTATCCTAGAGCATAAAGTAAAAGCTAGGGAGGAAAAATCTAAACAAGAAAATAACAAGCTTTATGAAATAAGTCAAGCAAAAATTCCCTCCTTTGGATTAAGCCTCAAGCAAGCCAGAATAAGCGAATAATAATCCATGTATCAGATGAAACTAGAGTAACTCAACCAAGTCTTCAAAATGAAATCCTAAGTCAAAGGCGCCAGATGAATTCTAAAATCTCAAGGAAAAGGTCAAGATCCTAATTCTAGGTCCATAACTCTACAATGATGCCAAGGATAGTAACCACAAGTCCATGAATCAGGATAACCAAGTTTCTTTTTTAGATATTTTCTTTATTAATGTCTTATTTACAATGATATAAAAGAAAAGTCCAAATGGGCAAAGAACAAATGACAAAAAATCATAAATAATATGATATGAGATGCATAACATAAAGTTTAAAGTAAATGACATAAAGATAAAAGCATAAAGTAAATGATATTTGAAGTAAAAGTTAATACAATAAAATGTTAGTAAAGGATGTTAGTAATCAAAGATGAAAATGCTTTGGTCATTTTTTGGAGAATACTCAACTATCCACTCACAAGCATGAAAAACATGAACTTATACATCATTTATAAGAAGGGCTCCAACTTGGATAAAATCAACAAGTATGCCACTAGCTCTCACAAATGAAAAAGGAGCAACATTTTCATATAATACCATGAGGAATAGAAGACTTGCGATCTCACTTGTAAAAATGCCTTTATTTTTCTTGGGACAAATTTAGCGCCATGTTAAGCAACCGTAATTGGACTTATGTAGAAGTCACAACCATCTGAGGTCGGTCAATAATAATGTTTGTGTTCATACATGTTAGAGAAATGATATATAAATCATTCTCCTAAAGGCATGCCATAAAAAAGGATGATCAAGCACAAAGGCTAGGAGGGTGGTCCATTACTTCAATCCACACTTCATGATACTTAGGATAAACTTATGTATCAATCTAAAGTACCTCAAATAAACCATGATCATTTAGAAGGTAGATTTGAAATGATGAAAGTTCATCATGTACCAAGCCATACATCATGAACAAGATGAACACAAGTCATCCAATTGATCAAAGGGAAAAGAAGGAGACAAAGAAGAGAGAAACAAAAGGGGTCACACCCAAATTGGACCAAAAGTTTGATCAAGTCATCATCAAAATCAATCATCCATTTTAGTGGATTAGGGTTTTTACCCCATCAACATTCAAGATCCATTGAATTTGATGAGACTTGAAGTCAAAACTATCATGATCTAAGGCCAACAGAAGTTCATAAAGGTCACACAAATAAAAATGCAATTAAATGAAATAAAAATGCTTGGTTTGAGGAAAGTTGAAATTGTTGGTTGTTTAACATGAAGGCAGGTTTAGGTTGCTCCAATGGTGGTTATGAGCTCACGTTGAATGTTATGTGGAGCTGTAGAGGTAGAAGGCACGTCAGAAAGAGAAGGAACAAAGTTGAGGGTAGTTATAAGGGGGTCACCGACATTAGATTGAGGTGAAAAGTGAAGGAACAATTGGTTGCTCTGACATGAACAGTGCAAGAGGGTGGTGAAGGTATGTCAAGCTCGGTTCACATGAAAAGTGAAGGAACTTCTTCTCCTTTGTTTTTTTCTAATATTTATATTTATATTTCTGTTTTTTTTTTTTAACTTTTGAGTGAGAGAGGATGGAGCGATATAAGAGATGGAGAATGAGATATTTTGTAGGGAGCAATATGGTTATTGTGTAATGAGAGAGAGCTTTTTTTTTATCTTGAAATGAGAAATATATATATATATATATATATATATATATATATAATGTATCTCTTTTTTTAACTCCATAGTTTTATCCCCTTTTGAGAAATGGATGGTTTGATGATGGTTACTTAGATGAAGACTTTTATTTTTTTTATCTTTCATTTGTCCGATTCATTTCTTCAAAAGCCTTCACATGTCACGTGTCCACGTGTCCTTTCTTGTGTCCCCCATTCAGCAACAAATTAAGTGATAGGTAGGATTCTGATTAAAATCAAACGCCAATTCTATGTAAATATTTATATTATTATTTGTTGAAAAATGACATAAAACAAAATGTAACTAATAAAAATAAAAAAAACTTAAAAATAAACATAATAAAAACAAAATGAGACTACAAATAAACCATTTAATTAATTCAAACACTTTGACAAAGAAACCAAAATAAAAATACTTAAAACCAATAAATTTCGAGTGTGAAAATGCTCGAAGATTTAAAATTGAACGACCAAAATGATCATCGCAAAATAAACTTCTCGGAAATATATAAGTTTTTATCAAACTTTGAAATAAAAAGTGACCGGTTAAAAGGCTCAAGTTAATTAGAATGCGACCCAAAAAGTAGCCGAAAAATTAAAACGAACATACCAGGTTAAACTACACGAATTATAGGTTAATAAAACTAACGCCTGCAAACTCAATTTTCAAACTTTTCTCCTGCTAATTCGACGTACATTTGAAAAACGGTTTGACTGGTCTGTCTGTATATTCGAAAAATTATTCTAAGCGACATTTAAAATAAAATGCGGAATAAAATGCATGTTGTGATAGGTAAATAATGCAGATGTCTTGTGAATGCATTGAATTATTGATCAAATAATCGTGAATAGACAATCGGATGCAAATGAGTTGCTCTTGTACCATTTGCTTCTGATTCTAAAACATAATTAAACCCTACAAAGATTCAGATGACGATAATACTCTTGATTGTCAGCCTTTGGACCTCTGAAAATATGATGCAATGGAATAAACGATGCATTGAGATTGAGAAATCAAATATTTTGACTTCTTAATCAATAGATGACTGAATGAATGTTATCAAGACTAGATAAAATGCCATAATTCTTGACTATTCATCAAAACCTTGATGAATACTTGTAACTGGTGAAATGTAAGACAAAATTGCCTGATTATGCTATGCTGATACGAGTGAAAAACTCAGGGTAAAATTTAAGGTATGACAGCTGCCCCTATTTAAACATATTTAACTAGAGGATATGAAGAACTTTTGTCTTCATATCGACATGTGAAAGATAGTTTAAATATCAAACAAACCCAAATTTTGCCCTCTTATGCAATGGAATGCTATGTTTTTAGTTATGAATGAATGCACTGGGATTAATAAATACTTTTGATTACTTAATCATCATATGGTAATGCAAATGAATGCAATGAGGTTTAGGAAATGCTCTTGATTTTCTAATCGTCTGGTGATATAGATGCAATGAAGGTTAAAAAGTACTTTTGACTCCTTAAAAATGAATGCAAAGGAATTAAGAAACTCTCTTGATTTCTTAATCATCAGATGAAAATGATATGAATGAATTAAGAAATACTCTTGATTTCTTAAATCATGAAATAATGATGATATAAATGTAATTACGGTTAAGAAGTACTCTTGACTTCTTAAAAATGAATGCAAATGAATTAAGAAATACTCTCGATTTCTCAATCATATGAATGACAAATGATATGTATGTTAAGGGATTAAGAAGTACTCTCAATCTCTTAATCATCAAATGATTGAGTGAAATGTATATGAGTTAAGAAACTCCCTTGATTTCTTAATCATGAGAATATTAAGAAGTACACTTGACTTTTTAAAAAAATGAATGCGAATAATTTAAGAAATACTCTTGATTTCTTAATCATATGAATGTGAATGATGGTTTAAGAAATACTCACGATTTCTTAATGATATGTAGGTTAAGAAGTACTCTTGAGTCCTTAAAGATGAATGCAAATGAATTAATAAATTCTTGATTTCTTGAACATGAGAATGCAAATGAACTAAGAAATGCCCTTGATTTCTTATATGTTATGCAAGTAAAATAATAAATGCTCTTGATTTCTTAATGATATGTAGGTTAATAAGTACTTTTGACTCCTTAAAGATGAATGCAAATGATTTAAGAAATACTCTCAATTTCTTAATGATATGAATGAAATAAGAAATACTCTTGATTTCTTAATCATGAATGTTAATAAACTAACAAATACTTTTGATTTCTTAGATGTTATGCAGGTTAAGAAGTGTTATTGACTCCTTAAACATGAGTGCAAATGAATTAAGATATACTCTTGACTTCTCAATGATATGAATGAAATAAGAAATACTCTTGATTTCTTAAACATGAATGCATATGGGCTAAGAAATGCTCTTGATTTCTTAGATGTTATGCAAATGAAATAAGAAATACTCTCGATTTCTTAAACATGAATGTAAATAAACTAAGAAATGCTCTTGATTTCTTAGATGTTATACATATGATAGGGGATTGAAGAATCATGTTCAGCTACTCTTAACTGACGATAGATCTCTGGGGATGGATTTGTTACAAAGTAATTGTTTGACTATTATTCAAACATCCTTCAGTCTCAGTACTAGATGTTACGAATGAAGGCTTTGAGTGTGTGTGTGTGTGTGTGTGTGTGTGTGTGTGTGAGAGAGAGAGAGAGAGAGAGAGAGAGAGAGAGAGAGAGAGACGGAATTTCATTAAGTGAAATTCTTTTGTAAATGGGTTCTATTTATAGAACCATTTATGTGGGCTGCAAGTTAAAAAGCCCACTTAAGTGTATGTGACCCATATCTTATGGTATATTGAAAATCACTTAAGTGTGTGGTACCTTACCGCATTTAGTATTCTACTTAAGTGTATCGTACCTTACAATGTTATACAATTCACTTAAGTGAGATGTGCCTTATGGTGTTCCTTATTTACTCTATCATCATCAATTCGTCCTTTTGTGTATGACCCTATAGGTTTTCGTGACATTGCCAATTATATTAAATCATGTATTTAACATAATAAATAGTGAGCGGTATATAGCAACACATCACTGCTACCCAAGACACGAAAATGTCATGTGATCTGACAAATCCCTTTTTGTAATAATACTTGTGTGTATAATTATCCTTTTTGCCCTTGGGTCTATATTGAACACAAGGCATAACCCGTATCATCCTTGTCCAATTCTATATCGGGCCCTTAGACATTTATCCAGTTACGCAAGATGGGAAAATTCCATCTAGGTCACTCATGTCCCTCAGCATGCTTCATGGAGTACCCATCAACTATCTTTATGGTCATCCAGTTACAGACAATGTTAGATCAGTAATAAAGCACTCGACTTTACTTATAGGGTCCATAGTGGTTTCAGGTCGAAGGGTGGTATACACCACTATCACCATGAGAATAACTTATGACACTTTGCATAACATTCTATATAGTATTCTCATAGCGGGTCAATCCAGCATAAATATTACTCCTAATATTCATACTTATGTTTAAGACTTGATAACTCCTTATCCATGATCCATGAGATGTGACCATCAGTCTATATACATAATAGTCTTAATGCTTTAATGTTATCCCACTTCACAACAAAGCTCGACTACGAATACTTTAAGAATAATGTCCTTATGTTTAATGGGATCTCATGATTGAGTCACACTTGATATATCAAATAGACTAGCTATTCTAGGGACTTCATTAAACAAACATAGTAAAGAAAAAGCCTTTTATTATTAATAAATAATTCGATACAAGTGCCAAAAGTATTGGCCTTTAGGGCTTACACCGACACGCAAGTGACTGTCAGGCGCGAGATGAATATGGAAATATAGTTTATTATGCCCAAGAAACCATAAACTTGCTTCTCTGTACAAGGTGGTGGCATTTCTTGAATAGCTTTGACTTTGTCAGGATCAACTTCTATGTCTCTCTGGCTCACAATGAAGCCTAGCAGCTTTCTGGACCTGACACCGAAAGTGAACTTAGCAGGATTCAGGGGTAGTATGTACTTCCTAAATCTTGCAAACAACTTCTTTAGATGAATAACATGCTCTTCTTCAGTCTATGACTTTGCAATCATGTCATCCACGTAGACTTCAATCTCTTTATGCATCATATCATGGAAAAGAGTTACCATGTCCCTTTGATAGGTTGCCTCATTATTTTTCAGTCCGAAAGGCATTACCTTGTAACAGAAAGTGCTCCATGGTGTAATGTAAGTTGTTTTCTCCATATCTTTAGAGGACATTTTAATATGATTATATCCTGAGAATCCATCCATGAAGGAGAATACAAATAATTGAGTTGTGTTATCTACCAATACATCAATGTGAGGTAAAGAAAAATCATCTTTTGGACTAGCTCTATTCAGATCTTTATATTCTACACACATTCGAACTTTTCCATCTTTCTTCGAAACTGGAACAATATTAGCAATCCACTACGGGTACGTTGCAACAGCTAGAAAACTTGTATCGAACTGCTTCTTGATCTCTTCTCTGATCTTGATAGCCATGTCTGGTCAAGTTCTTCTCAGCTTTTGCTTGATGGGTGGGCACCCCGACTTCAACGGTAGCTTGTGCATAATATTGTTGGTGTTGAGTCCTGGCATATCCTGATATGACCAAGCAAACACATCCACATATTCTTGTAATAGCTTGACCAGTTCCTCTTTCACACTTTGCTCCAAGGCAGCTCCGACCTTGACTTCCTTTTGATCCTCCTCAGTCCCTAGATTGGTCACATCCACTGGTTTCTGATGAGGCTGAATCATATTTTCCTCTTGCTTCAAAAGTCTGACCAACTCTTCTAGGATTCACGATCTTCCTCACCATCCTCTTCAGCTTGGTTAATCGAGAGTCGAACTCATATGGAAATACAACATTGTCATGTTCAATGGATTCAGTTATTAATGATCTGCATGGAAGTGATTTTTCTTTTTAGAGGGAATAATTTTGAAGAATGAAAGTGATGTGAAATAAAAATATTGCCATTTTTAATTTGTTGTTTATATATTTACAAAAGAAATAAAAAAAGATGAAAGAAAAATATCTCAAAATGTGTGTTTGTATTGATGGTAAATTTTAAAGATTAAAATAAAATGGGCCATATAAAGCTATCCATATGCCTTAGGCAGTGCATATGATTTTTTTTAAAACAGGAAATTACTTTGAACAAGAAATTATCTCCGAAACATCTGTTGCCTTCCAGTTTGTAAGAGCAGTATCCGGAGGTCCACAAAATACCATCTTGGATAGATCTGGATCTTCATCTTCGAGAGCATTCACTTGATCATCACTTAGGAAACAATTTTGGAGAATATTTCTTAGATACTAGGAACCTTCCCCTTTTATAAATTCTTATCTTTGAATTGTTCAATAGATGGTTGATATCCCAATCCACCTTTATCCTTCTTCTTCGGTAATTCAATCAATGTTCCCTAGTGTAACACCCCGATAAAATATGATAATTATTTAATTTAAGTTAATAGTATATTTATTAATTTAATTAAATAATTGGAATATTATTGGATTATTATTATTGGAATAATAAAGTTGGAATATATATAAAGAGTTCCATTTGGTAAAAAGGGTTTTTTCACGTGAAAACCAGAGAAACGATAGAAAGTGAGAAAAGGGCAAAGAGGAAGAGCAAGAGAACAAGGGTTGAAGAAGGGAAAAGCTTGAAGCTAAAGGATTTGCCGGATTAACTCAGGTAAGGGGGGTTTATCGTCGTTTAATGGGTATTATGGGTTAACATGTAATGGGTAGTAATAAGCCATTGAATTGACCCTAATTTGGATGATGAATGTTGCAAATTGTGATGACCAAATTACGTTAAAAACTGTGATTGAATCTATAGTTGGGTGAGTCGTAGTTTTCTGGACGTGTAGCTTTTTACGGAATCGAAATCGGAGGTCCGGAAGTCCTCCGACGGCGAAAAATGCGGTGGATTCTGCATTCTGTTCGTGTTAGCGCAGGAACAGCTTTCTGTCTTGCGTTAACCGGTTAACCTAGGGTGTTAACCGGTTAACACTGTTATGAATTATGAGAAATTGCTGTCTGTCTTGCGTTAACCGGTTAACCCAGGGTGTTAACCGGTTAACACTGTTAAAATGTGCCAGGAAGCGTGTTCTGTTCTGCGTTAACCGGTTAACCCAGGGCGTTAACCGGTTAACACTGTTTGAAAAGTGGAAAATTGGATATTTAATTGTGGTGTACATATTTGATGATTGGCCTATATTGGTGTATGATATAGTAGGGATCATTTTCCCGTTGTTTTGAGCAGTAGAGGTATTAGTAGAGTGTGCTAATACTGTAATTTATTATTTGGCATGACATGATATGATTCTGTGATAAATATGCTGATAATGTATGATGGTATGCATAATGCTGTGAATATATCTATTATGTATGCAATTGTGGATGGACTGTTTATGGCTTAGAGTGTGAGCATATGTCCATTGTGGATTGTTGTTGATGGTTGCATGCTAGGTGATTTAGCGTGCATAGTATGGCCTTTATGGTGGTAGCTAATTCCCATGGTGAGGAATTAGTGAGTGAGTTATTGTGGATTGTTGTTGATGTTTGCATGCTAGGTGATTTAGCGTGCATAGCATAGCCCTTGGGGTGGTAGCTAATTCCCATGGTGAGGAATTAGTGAGTGAGTCACTAGGTCTCAAATGAGTGGGACTAGTGAGCTTGGTAGCCGTATCTGGGTTTGATCGGTGAGGTTGAACTATGTGTTCACGAATAGTCGGTACCGTATGCATGGAGTCTCATTGCATAATGTATGTATGGCGTATAATATGAATGGATGTATTCCAATATTATACGTGTGTTTTGTGTTGGGTTGAGTATGATTATGATTTTGAGTTGATGTTGCCGTTGCTGAATGTGTGATATGATTAGGGTGATGAAATGTGTTAATTTACTTAGCATTACATGATATTTTATAATGCTTATTATATCGATTGAGGAACTCACCCTTACAACTATGTTTCAGGTAACGAGCAGTGATTGAGTAGAAGCTAATGCTTGAAGTCTAGTGTAGTTCCTTAGTGGGTCATGCTCTGGTAGATGTAACATCGGGACGGGATGTTTTACTTTGTTTTCATTTGGTTGTTGAATAATTTTACATGTAATGCGTTACATGGTTTGCATATCCGCTGCGAATTGTGCAATATTTTATTTTGATTATTAAATGAGCATGACAAACTATTTTGGTGAATGGTGTGAAGTGTCAAGTGTGACACCCTTAAATTGTATATCTACTCTGATTTATATTTTGTTGTTTTAATTAATTATTGGGGTATTTTAGAAGGGTGTTACACCTAGCTCCCAGGACAACTAACTTCAATTGCAACTTTCACACTCTTCCATGAGGACATAACCATTTGGGGTTCTTTAACATGCTTCAGATTTGTTTGGACCTTATTCACAACTTCAAGGGCATGGATAGAAGTTTCAAAAATTCATCTACTTCAATGTATCTGAATGAAGTTAGATGGATGACAAAAATATCTACTTCTCTGGATATTGAAACCAGCTTACCATAAGTGACAAACTTCAACTTCTGGTGAAATGTCAAGGTGAAAACTCCATCAACATGGATCCACAGTCTACCTAATAGACAACTATAGGCATGCCTAATATCCATTACCTGGTGAACAAATACTGGCATTAAGGTTAGCAACCACATCATAAAACTGATTAACAATGATGTCCTCTGCTACATAAGCCTTATTTTAGAACTTCAATAGAGCAGTCATATGAGCCTCAAAACTCATAAGTAGATAAATAATGGAGATTTTTGAAGGAGTCTGGTTGAGTTTATCTATGATCTTGTAGTCACTCTTCTTGATCATTTTCAGAAACTCTTTATCCTCCTATGCAGTCACTGTATTCTTAGATGAGCCTTTTTCTTCCTCTAGAGGGGTTACCTCATTCCCCTTTGTTGGTTAAATTATTGGAACATTTGCTTTGCTTGGGATCACTTCAGGAGCGAAAACCCTTCCACTTCTAGTTACATCAATGTTAGTCATGTCCGGTTCTTTCAAGATCACTGGTTTGTTACCCAAATAAATTACGGTCTCATAGTTCCAGAGCACTACTTTGGTACTATCAAATGCGAACGGAGCGGGAACATAGTTAACCATTGGTTCAATCTTATTCATTGAGATTGGGTTGGCACTTTTCTAATAAGGAACCACAATAGGCTTGGGAATCCCCTCTTGATCAAACACATGCACTATCATAACAACATCTTCATCAATCTTTGCTCTGGTGAACTGAATAACCCGTTGATCTATCAAGCGTTGAAGACAAATTTTGAATTCAACACACTGATTAGGGTTAGATGAACACACCATACATTTATCATGCACTTATTTCATTAGTTATGCTTCCATAATCTAGCACATACCACTGTGAATGTAGTCTTCAACTTGAATACATCCTTTATCAATCTTTCATCAGTTGAACTTTCTATAGAATTGACGCATAAACGACCATGTTTAGGAAAACGAATGTTCTCCATATTCAGAACTTCAGCAAAAGACAATATTTTATGGTCTATTAACTCCTAGACTCAGAGCTTGAACACTTAACAATTCTCTGTTGAGTGACCCTCTGAATTATCATGAAAGGTACACCCGACATTGTCTTCATAACAAGGCTTCTGAGGCTTCGGAATTAGAGGCAATATTTTAGGTACGACCATCCTATTCTAAATCAGATACGGTAGCAATTGAGTGTAAGTCAAAGGGATATGAGTGGTATTTGCATTATTGTATTATTGATACAGTATTTATTGATATGGTCGTTGCTACTAGACTGAACATTGTTGATTATTCTGTTGATTTCTCTATTGATACTGAGCTGAAAGAGCCTAGTACAGAGGTTGTGGATCTTGATATTGAGGCACTGGAACTTGATACTAAGGTATTGGAGCTAGAATAAGAACAAGAGAAATTGGACGATAAGGCGTAGTTGGATATTAAGCAGTTGTTATGTAAGGGTACTGAAAATAAGGCATGGGAGCAAGAGCCTTAGGTGGTGCCCCCCCCCCCCTCTCAAGAATAAATGGCATTGGTCTCACTTTTATTCCTTTTGAATCCTTTAAAAGGCTTCTTCAAGATTGGTTGACTATTGGAAACTCCCTAAATTTTACCACTCTTCAATCCTACTTCTACTCTTTCACCCATGATCACCATGTCAGAGAATCCTATGGACAAACTACTAATCAACATTTCATAATATTGTCCCTGTAAGGTTCCCATAAATATGTCAATCAATTCATGATCAACCAATGATGGGTGCACCCTTGCATCCAATTCTCTCAATCGTTATGCATATTATTTAAAAGATTCACTGTCTTTCTGAGCCATACTCTGAAGTTAAGTACAGTTTGACACTATGTCAGTATTATATTTATACAAATTTGCAAAAGCTTCATCCAACTCATCTCAAGTGTGGATGATGTTACACTTTAATTGCATGTACCAATCCAAATATGCCCCAGTTAGGCTGTTCTGAAAGCAATGGATCATGAGTTTATCATCCCTGGCATAAGCAACCATTTTTCTTCAATAAATTTTCAAGTGTATGTTAAGACATGTGATACCTTTGTATTTTTCAAATTCTGACGCCTTAAACATTGGAGGAATCATCATGTATGGCACCAGACACATTTTCAAAGCACTCAAACGGGTTGAGTTATATCCTTATAGGATTCTTAGCTTTTCTTCCAGATCAAGACACATAAATATAGCCTCATAATCTTGAACAACAATAGGAACAGACACTTGAGTAGATCCATTATAATTTTGCATTTCAAACTCGTCCTGGAGCTCCTCTTCAGTGCGAGGAATGAGCATTTGGTTGACAATCGGTGGTCCTTGCATAAAAAATCTGTTAGCTGCTCCGGAAGTATGCACAGGTGGAGGCACATGAGTTCTTTTAGGTGTAGGAATGAAACCTGGAGGAAGACCGTTGCTAACTGGATTGGGAATAGGAACTGAAGGTCCTGACTGGAGAGAATCCCTTTGAAAAAGAGTGTCATTCCTTGCAGCAGCAGCAACACGAGCCTCTTCCTATCTTATAGCCAAAGTCTGTATAGCCTCAAAAATCTGCTTGATTTTGCTTTTAACGGAGTCCATTTCCTCTCTGAAAGCAGCTTGCTATTCCCGAACTACATTCATGTCTCTTCTTGTATTGAAGCGAGTAGTGTATTCACGTTGAGGAATCAGTTTGAATTACTGGATATGAGGATGAGTTTTTGTTTTGAGCAATAAAATTTATGATGCATGTTTTAATGCATGTGGGTGTGGAAAAAATTCCATGCTTATGCTCAATTTTATTTTCATGTAACCATTTTAAATTCATTGCTATTTAGCAAGCATTCAAAGAGATCATGAGAACTGAGAAACAAAGGGACCAAGCTTTGGTACAAAAGTGTAAAAATCCTTCATTCATTAAATTCATAATAGAGCACAAGGATTGAGTACAAAACTCTTTCAAACATAAGGGACAATACAACATAAAAGGTCAAAATGCAGGCTTCTGTCTTTTGAGCTCTTCCAACTCTTCCTTGAACCTCTTCATCATGCCTTCAAAGAGTGAAACAAATTTGACCGCTGAAGTAAGGATGTTGTCATTGTCTATGTCTTCTAGAGCACATCTTAGCATTAAAGGCATATCCTTGGTTATCCAATTACAAAATTCTACGATACTTGTGAACTTGTCTCAATATTCATTCCTTTATGCATGTAAAAAGTGGATAGTTCCTTCACGTTCATTTCCCTTGCATTCAACCAATATTATCCTTCTTGTTGTAAAGAGCCAAATATATTTTTCCATCATTGTGCCCAATCTTGAGCGATCTCTAATTCTTTGCACTTATGTTCCAACATCTCAGGTGTAATTTAAACAGCAGCCAAAACACTCTCTTTTAGGCGACATTCTTATTCCACTCTTGCTTTCGAGTCCCGAAGGGAAATGCGAGATTTTGGATTTGAGCTTTAAGCCTTTCTCTCGTTTCCTTCTTCTGTTTGGTTGTAAGATTCCACCAGTACTTCCAGTCTTGCCCTTCTTTCTTAGCTCTCCTTAACTGCTTATGAAGTGATCCCAACCCACTATCAACTTCAAACAGGCAGTCCTAAACTCTCTCCTTAAGATTTTGATCAACTTGGGTCCTCTCTCGACTTTCGGCCAACAATTCTTTCTTATGGTCACTCTTCCTTTTAAGCATCGTTTTCTCACATGTGGCTTTGTTAAGTTCTGATAGCAATCATTTGTTATCTTTAGAGTCTTGCAATTGTGGCACTCATCTCGTCAGCTTCTTCAAAGGAGATAGTACATATGCAAGCATGACAGGCTGAGCGGGAGCTTTGATAGTGAATGGAAGCTTAACTTCTTTCACCCTTTCTTGGATCCAAACAACAAAAGACTCCTTTGATGTGGTAGCCCTCCTACTTAAAACAACCCCTCTAACATGGGGTTTGTTCTAAGCTCTGACAATCTTATACAATAATGATGGATTCTCCATTCCCATACCATGTAATAACATCTCCTCTAACTCCTTGTCTCATGGTCTATTGCGTTTGGGATGTCCAAATTTTCATAAAGCTAAAGTAGGGTTATAGTTTATGCAACCTTTGGATCTAACCAGGGGCACATTAGGGAAATTTTCGTAACTAAAGATGATTTCTTGAATAGTGAGCTTCCCTAAATACCATGTGATGGAGTTTCCAGTTTATGAAACCAAGGTCTGGGCTCACTTATCCCCACTCATATCCTTGATATAGGAACCTTCTTTGAATATATGGGAAGTCATCCAATCGTAAAGCAATGGAATACAATAAAGTAAAGTACCAGTATTATGCTTATGGTGCACATGAAGAGAATACTGAACATCAACCAATAACTCAGGGACCAGATTAACATTTTTTGTCAATACAACCCAGAAGATATTTACTGTTTCCGAATCGATTAACTTCTCATAGGTCGAGAATAGTATCAACCCATAGGTGAGAAGAGCTAATAAATTCCTAAATACCCCCAAATTTGAATTCCTGCCAATCTTTCTGCTTCCTTCTATAGAAATCCTTTCATAATCCATAGTAATCACCTTTTTTCTTCCAATTAGCACTCACGTCTGTTACCTTAATTTGCAAAGCCGAAGTAAGATCTCTGATAGTAGGAACCTGACACAAGCTAGTGTATGGCATCTTCCCCTTCAAAGGAATCATCAAGAACTTATCAAATTCCTCCAAAGTCGGAGTCAATTGAAAATATCTGAATAAAAAGCAACTGAGCTCTGTATCATAGAATTGTGCAAGAGAAGTGATAGCCTTAGGATAATCTTTGATAGAGAGGATGTCCAATATCTTTCCATACTTGCCCTCAAAGGTAACTCTGAAGCAACCGGGTAACTTAACCACAAGTTCTCTCAATTTCTCTACATTAGGTGTGATGACTTTGAATTGCAGGGTCTTTCTCCTTTCTGGATTCATTTCTACTCTTTGATGCTAAGCTAATAACCTCGAATGAATATGATTCCCTGAAAGTAAAAATTCCTTGTATGTCAAATAAATGCTTTTTATGATGACATGATGTAAATGCTATGCCCATGTAATGGTACAGGTAGCAAGAAGAACAAAACCTAACTATGTAGGCCTCTTATATTGGGATAGTTATAAGTTTTGTTTACCCATGAAATTCACTCACCAGGATAGCTCTAATACTTAGATAAAAAGGTTCCTAGAGTCACGAACCTTAATCAGAATTTTTCCATGCAACGGGTGAACCGTTTTATGACAAATTCATGAAAAATATCTACTATAGGCGGGGTCTTTGAATTAATCATATAAGGTATTGCTCCTTGGGGATCAATAATACACAACAACCATAGATAGAACGGGTTCTAAAATATCCTTAGAGTCATTGATCTTAATTGAAGTTATGTCATGCAACGGGCGAACCGTTTTATGACGAACTCGACAAAA